>NW_025336100.1:5314841-5496813 GCF_004798865.1 Varanus komodoensis | reverse complement strand
GAACTATACAAGAAAGAGCTTAACGTCCCTGATAAGCACGATGGGGTGGTCACTGACCTGGAGCCAGACATCCTGAAATGTGAAGTCAAATGGACCTTAGGAAGTCTGAGCAACAACAAAGCTAGTGGAGGTGACTGTATTCCAGCTGAGCTATTCAAAATCTTAAAAGACGATGCAGTAAAAGTGCTGCACTCAATATGCCAGCAAATTTGGAAAACTCAACAGTGGCCACAGGATTGAAAAAGGCCAGTTTAAATTCCGATCCCAAAGAAGGGCAATGCCAAAGAATGTTCAAACTACCGCACCATTGCACTCATTTCACCTGCTAGCAAAGTGATGCTCAAAATCCTACAAGCTAGGCTCCAGCAGTATGTGGACCGAGAACTACCAGAAGTACAGGCAGGATTTCGAAGAGGGAGAGGAACTAGAGATCAAATTGCCAACATATGGTGGATCATGGAGAAAGCTAGGGAGTTCCAGAAAAACATTTACTTCTGCTTCATTGACTATGCTAAAGCCTTTGATTGTGTGGATCACAACAAATTGTGGCAAGTTCTTAAAGAGTTGGGAGTACCAGACCATCTTATTTGTGTCTTGAGAAACCTATATGCGGGTCAAGAAGCAACAGTGAGAACTGGATGCAGAACCACTGTTTGGTTCGAAATTGAGAAAGGGGTTTGGCAAGGCTGTATACTGTCACCCTGCCTATTTAACTTATATACAGAGCACATCATGAGAAGGGTGGGGCTAGATGACTCACCAGTTGGAATTAAGATTGCTGGGAGAAATACCAACAACCTCAGATATGCAGATGATACCACTCTAATGGCAGAAAGTGAGGAGGAACTAAAGAGCCTCTTGATGCAGGTGAAGGAAGAGACCGCAAGGTGATCAAACCGGTCAGTCCTAGAGGAGATCAACCCTGACTGCTCTTTAGAAGGCCAGATACTGACGATGAAACTTAAATACTTTGGCCACCTAATGAGAAGGAAGGACTCCCTGGAGAAGAGCCTAATGCTGGGAACAATGGATGGCAAAAGAAGAAGGGGGCGGCAGAGGATGAGGTGGCTAGATGGAGTCACTGAAGCAGTTGGTGTGAGCTTGAGTGGACTCCGGGGGATGGTGGAGGACAGGAAGGCCTGGAGGAATGTTGTCCATGGGGTCGCGATGGGTCGGGCACGACTTCGTGACTAACAACAACAGCAACAAAGAATGGTGAATACATGTTGAAGACTTCTTACTGTTTTACCTCCCAAAACAAAATGCCTTGTGATACCCTAAACAGTCACGCATTTACCGTGGCATATTAAGTTTTTGGGGACAGAAGTCCAGGATTCCACTGCACAGAAAGCTTTGTTTTTAGAGATGTATTCTTTGTAACTGGAGAAAAATGGCATTTGCTGAAATAAAAGTATGGGAACCCTGCTGATCTCTGTTATGCCCGATTCCCCTGGATTAGCTCAGGGCATGGGGGTGGGGGAAGGGAGGCATACTCCTTGAACCATTTTTTTAATGCAAGGGGTGAGGTGCGTATAAGATTTTCTGCCTTAGAGGCCAAAACAACTTGACTGATGGTAAGTACTACTTTGTACATGAGTTGGGGGCAAGGTGAGTCCTTTTCCCTTTGCTGCTCTGTCACAGAACATGACTATGGAGACCTGTGAGGTGGGAAAATGTAGTTGAGATGGTCTAGGGAATTGGGAACACAGAGGGATCTGTGATTGGGAAAAATGTTGGGTTTTACTTAAAACCTCCCATGTAATCCTTAATATTCATTCAGAAGTAAGTTCAATGGGATTTACTCCTAGGTACGTGCATGTAGGATTGATATTTTGCACCTTAGTTAATGTGCTTGGAGATACTATCTGCCTTATACATCCCTGAAGACACTTTCCATTTCTTTATCTAAATGAAACCGTGGGTACTGTTAGCTGTAATAACCTAAACAAAACAAACAGAGGTAGCCATACTGGCCATAAGAAACAGAAACCCCAAATTCACAGTTGCACAATAGCTTTCTTAAGAATTATGGATGGTTCTAATAATAGTATTCAACTGTGCATGTTCCTACTTTAAGAGCTCTATGATGAGTAAGATGTGCAAGGAATCTGTGCAGAAGGTCCACTGGATTTCCTGGTTTTGGCTTCTGCAACTCTGCAGTGGCCCAGAATCCAAGTTCCCAGCAGAATTCAAGTTCCCAGGGGATGTGAGCACTTGCCAGAAATCAAGCCCACATGCTGCATAAGCAGCACCAGTATGCAAGCCAGAGGTTTGGCTGCCAGGAGTGGCAGCTGGGGAAGGTTGCCAGCTGTGCAACCAGGGGACCACAAGCATCTGTGGACTTCCTTTTGGCTGGGCTCACTCTGCAGGCACTAGAGGGACAGTAGAGTATTTGAAGCCTCTGAGCTTCCACAGTTGTGCAAATGCAGCTAAAAGAAAAAAGAACACAAAAGACTAAGCCTATTTGCATATACCGTGTGCACAAGGCACATTTTAAACATTGGTCTGCTGCTTGGACACTTGTGAAAGCCTGCTGTCAAGGCAGCTTCCACAATCCCAGAAAAATGGAGAGAACAGGGGGAAAGTCCTGGTGAGCTGGAGGCACAGCCATTTGATATTTGTGGGTTGGTTGGCACTGGAGGGTGCCTCGGCATGGTTGGCAACAGCAACGATGTCTTTTTACTATTTCTGCCAAGTGGCTTGTTAGTTAATTCCCAATATGGAGTCAGTTACCCCATTTCAGCTGAAATGACAAGCTATCATTGGCACAGCAACCACTGAACCAAGCCATAGAACAAGCTCACTTACAAATCACCCTAAGGGAATTGGTCCAGGTTTGCACAACACAACAACTCATCTTGGGTAGCAAGACACAATGGGTTGTTGCATGAAGTCAAGCACTATGGGAATATTTCCCACTTCTGAGAAAGGTTTGACAAGACAAGGAACACTAGCAAATCATAGGATCAGTCAAGTTGTAACAGGGAAGATGGTAGAATACAGTATTTTGCTTCTGGCTTATTTACTCTTAGCTGACCATACTTAGAACAAATTCAAACCCCAAAATATATTCAACAAGGCATGTTGAATGTGATCTGTTCAGCATGTGATCTGCATAAGATGGAAATATGCCCAAATCATGCATAAAATAGGAATTTTCCAGTTTTACCCCTGCCAAGAAATAGCAAAGGTAACAGAGTTAAAATGGTCCAAGTGGTCATATCACTCCTACATTTTGGGAAGGTTGGCTTGAAGCGGGTTGTTCCTAGCAGAAGAACTGGGTATGGAAGCTTGAGCCTGGTTTGCTGACCAGGAGGCCAATTCTGAAACATGTCTTCCTGGGAAAGTGAAAATTCAGTCTCACTGGAATGTCCCACACCTTAGAGACTCTGCTAGGAAAGCATTATTTAATCTACTTCGAAACAGGAGCACATTGGCATTTGTGGTCTTTCTGATAAGAAGCAGTGATAGCTGCATAATGATTAAACTAGATTATCTATCAGGCACGATTAGCAGCCCTCTGTGGTGAGGTTGGTATTTTTTCAAACTTTCTATTTAAGAGGCTGTTAATGACCTTTGGCATGTTTAATGGACTCATAAAAGTTAAGAGCCTCTGAAACAACACATAGACTTCCATGGGTGTCAGCTCTGGTGCTGTATGTTGTCCAAGTTTCAAAAACAAGGTTGAAATAAGGGCCTGATGCAAATACTCGTGCACGGACTGGTACTGCTGGCATGTGTACTCGTTGGAACTTTGTTTAACCACGACACTGCATCCTCACCCTAAGAAGGCAGGAACGCAGCTCTTCTCCCTGACTTTGCCTCCAACAAAGTAGGCAAGCACACCCACCCACTCCTCCCCTCATCAGCAGGGAGCTCCACCACACTCCTTCCTCCTTCTGCAGCAGTAAGCATAATGGACACTGGTGACAGTGTGCCCAACTGTGGCAGAACCACAAACATTGGCTTTCAAGGATTCATTCCAAGCTCCGTCCATATGTAGAGCTCTGGAATATTATGAGTAGGTATCATGTGTATATCCTCTGTTAATCTTCCTGATGAAACCCTGGTCTGGTGTTTAGATTTGGTCATTTTGGTTTGGAAGCAGTCGCCTTATAGGTCAGCATTCAAGAAAAGATGAGGGTCCATTCATTCCATACCTGTCCCACTAGAGCACTTTATGCTTTATGGATTATACTACTTCCCTCAAAGAAGGGGAGAAATATTCTGCATCTCAGAATTCTCTCCTTTTTTTAATCTAAACATTCATTGAAGAAACATTCTCAAACCCCCTTCCTTTTAAATCTAATTTACCTGACAGTAGGCAGGAGAAGCAGTTGGAGTGCTCCATTTTGGGTGTGGATTAAAGGCAGAAGGAAGCACCACAGGTGTTCCTGCCAGTGCCAGCCAAGATGGGTGCATTGGACTTACAGGGAAGAAAGCATTTGGAGGGAATTGGAGAGAGGTTGTTTTGGAGCACTGGGAAGTCCCACTTTGTGGGGAAGCAGTTCCCTTATTTTCTGAGCTAATCCAAAATAAACCGGGGAGAAGTTGCCAATTTCTATTAGTTAATAGAGAGTGGATGAGGACGGTTTACTGAGGACCAAGACCACCCACACTATTGAGTCCCTGATCACTATGCAAATTCTAGAGATGGATTTCACTAGGTTTCATCCTGGCCCTAAATGGCAAACAACCCAGCAACCCTAAAACAGTCCATGGGTCCTGGTATATTTGTTAACCTCCTCATCTATGCACCCAACCATGCTTGCTGGGTTTGGACATCACAACAAGCAGTACAGGTCAGGATGATTATGCCAATACAGCTGGAACGCCATGGCTCAATGATTCAAAATGGTGGCTACCACTGCAATGAGAAACCCTGCTGAGAAATTCACCCATGATGACTTCTATTAGATGTGAACCAGGTCACTGTGAACAGGAAAGCAGAGTTTTGGGCAACAAGAATCCAGTGGTGCTGATGGGTTTCCTAGATACCTTTTGGAAAAGCAATATCTGTTGGAGAGCTAATTCTGTGGGCCTCAGCCTGTATCTATTTGTGAATAAGACCCAGCACCTGCAGCTGCAAATCCACCTGCACAGTCCTAGTGGAAAGTGAGAATGCTGACCTTGCCATCTTGTCAGTTGACATGGCTGGGGCTTGTGCTGAATCTCTGGTCAACTTCTGGGATTCAGAGGTAATCCAGACAATTGACACAATTGCTCCTAAGTACCCTCTCTGTACTAGAGCTTGTATAGCTCCATGGGGTGCCCCAGAACTGACAGCAGTGAAACAAAACAGGAGGCAGCATGGGTGTAGAAGGAGAAAACTCCTATTAGCCGCAGTTGAATCAGGGCATATGTCCAGATGCATGTAAATATAGGGATAGTAACACTGGCTAAAGCACAATACCTTACTGCCTGTATTCAGTCTTCCTTTTGCTGCCCAGGGGAGATCATTATGGTCATCTGGAGCCCACAACGGCACTGTGCCCCCAGGGACATCTTAGACCCACATTTGATAGGCACTTACAGGATAAACTCTCTTTCATCCAGTGCAACTTAGACTGCACTTATATAACAGTTGCATCTGGCAAGATATGTATGCACAGCCTGGTCAAGTTTTTTCTTGGATGAATTCCAGTTGTTAGAGCTCAAGGCTGTCAACAAGATACGTAGAGAAGTTCATGCAGCCACATCCATAATGGATCCTTCTCTTGGCTTATAAAAGCCGGTCTAGATGGAACAAGCCTCAGGGCTACAGGGGTAAATCTGTACCTCTTTATAAGTGGGAGTGACCCTATGTACCTAAAACAAGCAGTTTTGGGGCCACTCCTGAAGAAATCTTCTCTGGTTCCAAAATATTCAAATAATTTTAGGCCAGTAGCAAATATCCCTTTCCAAGGCAACATTACTGAACAGGTGGTGGCAACCCACTCCAGGCACCCATGGATAAGAGTGATTATATGGATCCATTTCATCTGGTGTTCAGGCCAGGTTTTGACATGGCAGCAACCTTGGTTGCTCTATATAATGGCCTATGCCAGGAGAGAGGCGGGGAGTGTGACCCTTTTGATACTCTTGGAGCACAGAGGTTTTCAAAAGCATTGTCTAGGGTATCCTTCTAGGGCAGCTGTTGGAACTGGAAGGTATGGGGAGAGTCTACTTTGCATCCAGACCCTATTTCTCCTCTTGCTTTTCAGCAAGTGAAGCTGCGGATGTGCTAAACCCATGTCTGACTGTGACAATGAACTGGCTGAGAGCTAACATAGAAACATAGAAACAGAGCGAGTCAGAAGGGGGCTCCTGGGCCATCTAGTCTCACCCCCGGCTCCAGCTGCATTTGCTCATGACATGCCCACCATGTGCATGTCTAGCCTATCCTTGAACAAACTGAAGCTCAGTCCAGACAAGATTGGGATGCTGTTAATGAGTGATTCCTCCAACTGGATGGAGGGTGTTCAATCTGTTCAGGATGGGGTTGCAGTCTCTTTGAAAGAGCAGGTTTGTAGCATGGGGAGCGGCTCTCCCAGCCGCATTCTATTCAGATACTCTGATCAAGATCTGGGGCCCGCCTCTGACTGCCACCGCCCAAGGAGACTCGGTTGGTGATGACAAGGAGGAGGGCCTTCTCAGTGGTACGTCCAATATGAAACAAGCTTCCCACTGAAGCCTGCCTGGCGCCAGTTCTAGGTGTCTTTTCAGTGCCAGGTTAAGACTGAACCTGGCACTGAAAATACATAAATTCACTTTTAAATCTGTTTTTTTTTTTTGTACTGTGATTTTATGGTGCATTACTGTTATTTAAACTTAATATCCTATTCTTATTGCATTTTAATGGTTTTGTAAACACCCAGAGATCTGTGGCTATTGCATAATATAGAAATGAAACTAATAATAAAAATAACACCATGTATCACAAAAACGGCAGAAGCCGCCAGTGATCCCAATCCTAGGAAACAGAACCTTAAGCAGTGGTGCAGTTCTTGGGGTCAAAGTCCAGGCCCCCACAGCCTAGAGCCTTTCCCATGGGTGCCACAGCAGAGGGAAACACCATTGTATCCCCGATCATGCTAAAAGAGCATGTAAAATTCATCTGCACACGGGAAGAATGACATTCTAACACAAAAGGCATGCAGGGACACTTGTAAAGCATGAGGGTTTGGGGATGAGAAGAGAAGAGAAATGGCAGATCGGTGCTTCACAACCGAAGTAATACCCATGGTTGCCTCAAAAGAGGCCATATCACACATTTCAGTCCAGAGTCTCAGTTACTCAGCTGTTCCTCAGACCCTGAGTAAATGCTCACTCCTGTGGCATTCTTGCCACTTTGGAAAATTGGCTGCAGAGCATGCAGTGTTGGAATCAGAAGTGGAATTGTGAAGCAAGTCACATTTGAACCAAGAGAGAGGGCAGGACAATGGTTGGACTGAGACAGATCACACCGATGTTCTGGCAGCAAGCACATATGCTAGAAATGAAAATGGGATCAACAAAATGGACAGCTCTACAAGCTGTAATCCAGGATTTTGCAAGCCTGCAGGGAGAAAAGTTACCTACCTGCCTTTGAGTTTGTCATTTATCCAGTGGACTGTGACATAGTGCAGGAAGAGACATTTAGCAACTTAGCAGAGCTGATACTGAAGACAATTCCTCCAGATAAGGTAAGGCCACAGTTTTGATCAGAGGATGAACTGGCCACAGGACCCATTACCAGACAACAAGTGGGGAAAAGAGCTTGCTAGTAGGGGATGGCTTAGTATGTCATGTAAATGTCCCTGATTTTCCTTGAGGCAGTATGTAACCCATCAAAGCAGCCCTTCCTGCCCACTTCCCTCAAACTCTCTAGTGAAGTTTGACACCAGGATTGTCTGGCAACAAGGAAGGAAACTGGGCGGGTCTCTTGTAGCAAGATAGTTTGCCAAAACAAGGGAGAAGTTTCCTCCTTTCTGTTTGGAGCTGCTGTTAATCTTACTATTAGATAACTATGTTTTTCTCAAAGACAACTTATCATTCTGCTTAAGAATGACTATTATCAGTGAAAACCCCCCAAATTACAACTTTGAGTTCCTGCTTCTGTATGGTGAGTTAGCATTTCTTTTCCATCTGCTTTTTCTTTTTACAAACTCTTGTTAGCCATTTGACTGATAATCCTAAGTCAGACTGTGCTATGGAGAGTGGTTTAAAAAGGAAATTACTGTCAAGCACTGGGAGGATTGCTCCCTGAGTGGCCTCCCTGAAGCACAGAAAAAGCATAATACAGTTCACACAGACCTCTAACCCACAGTGGAGACCACCATGGCATGGTTTGTCATGTGTGAACACAGTCAGAGTGGTACAGCATGCTAAGGATGGGCTCTGCATAATCCCAAAGAGAAAAAACGGTCTTTGCTATGGTCGGCTTGCTTCACTACAGCCTAATGGATTGTATGAATCCAGAAACAACGTTTAGCTTGGTTTCCACACAGATGTTGTAGAGTTCTGCAGGAAGAGCTGCTGCTACTGGAGGTGACGCTGCTGCCTGCATTCTCTGCTGTCCACAGCTGACTAGTAATTGCAACGTCACCTTCAGCAACACTGCAATTGGCTGCTCCATGCTCCTTTTCACCTCTGCCTTCATGCTGCCTTTCAGATGCCCATCCTCAGATACAATTTGTCACTGGCAGTGGAGAAGCAAGAAGTGGCAGCAGCAACTTTGGATGCAGCCCTGGGTAACACCACTGTCTGGTTGCTGCAAGCACCACTTGTGAGTTGCTCCACCTTTGATTTTCTGCAGAGGCATCACTCCCCTCTCAGGAAAATTGTCCCTCCATGAAAGGAGCACATGGGCAGTGCATGGGGCATTGCTCTGGTCCCATCCTGCCCCTGACATTCCTCGGAACTGTCTCTCACTCCCCCCCCCCGCCGCCCTCTGAACCCACTGGCACCCATTGCTGCCAGGTGTGCAGCAACCATGGAAGTTACACCTATGGTGCTGCCATCCCAACATGGATGCCAACCTCCTCCCCAACAGCAGCCACGCTAGAGTGCTGCTCACGGCTTCCTGCTTGCCCCACAGAGAGCGCTGCGGTTGGTGGATGGGGCCATGGCACAGCTGCTTCCTCCCGCCACAGTCCCACCAGCAGCTCTGTGCCCCTGGTGCACTGCTGCCAGCTAGCCACGTGCACAGATGGTAGGCAGGTGTCTGTGCATTGAGGGATCTGGCAGTGCCCACTGAAGTGCCCGGCAGAAGTAGGGCACGTGCAGCCAGTGGCTGGAAGCATGTGTGTGTGTGTGTGTGTGTGTGTGCACTGGGTGGGGATGCTAGTGTATGGGCACAGCCGTAGGCTGCAGAGCAGAAGAGACCACTGGATTGATTGACAATTGGCACACTTTTCTCTCTGGCACATCCAAACTTTCCCTGCCCCGGCTTCCCATGGTGTTGCAGAAATAAATACATGTTTACAACAGGGGCGTGATTCTTGTTGGGACGGCTGGCTGTGGGGCTTAGCGGAAAAGAGTGAGGCCACTCAGTGCAACTCAGCACACCATGGTTTAGTGTTATGTGTGAACGTAGCCAGTAATTGGGGGCAGGGGGAAAACAGTGAGAATATGCTGTATAACTCAGCACAGGGTGGTTTACTACCAACATCACCTGGTATACATCAGAACATTCCTGAGGAATTTAAAGTCCACATAAAGACCATATTATATGTCTGTATGTTTACTTCAGTCTTAGACCTGCAAAAACAATGTAACAATGTAAAATACAGCAGTACAAAAGCCAAGACATCAACAATTGCAAAACAGGAAACCAAAGTGGATATGCACTTCAAAATATGAAAATTCTAATAATAGTAATTTATCATTGTCTTCCTACAAACAATAGCAGCTGCACAAAAACTAGCCACTTGTGCTGTGTTGTGGAATTCTGCTCCAATAAAAGATATGATATATTAAATGAGACTGATCCACTGGGTATTTTCTGTAATAAAAGTAAATGCAGATCATGATAAAAGGAACAAAAGAATAAAACATGTCCAATTGACTTCACTCCTCCTATCTCACAAGGGCATAAATGTTCTTGGTAGAGAACCCCTTTGAATCTTCCCTCCAGGATTGCAGATGGTAGAACATTAAATCTGGCCAGTGTAAATGCCTTTCTAAATATAGGGACAGACAAATTTGTCAAATAATTTGCAGGCACAAGTACCCTTCTGTCATCTCTGAAATTAGGATATGCTACAGCCAAGGCTAGTTGATTTTGCAGCTCAGCATCCCAAATTTGCTGCTAGATACTGACTTTGGCTTTCATATACCCAACAGCCAAGAGATGATTAGAAGAGAATCCTAGATTTCACAGTTTCTCATTCAATGCTCTTTTCCATTTGCTGTGAAAGACATCAATGAATGTTAATGGGGCCAGTCCTACAGTAAAGAAGAACATTTTCACCTGAAAATGTATCTTCTGTGCTCATGTACATGACTCTACAGAAACATGTCCTGCTTTGAGACAAAAAATTGCATTGGGTGTACAAGTTGGTGATCCAAATATTGCTCTCAGTAATTTATTCTGTATAATGTCAAACTGGCCACTGTTATCATGAGCACATCCCTGTGAACCACAGAGCCTCTGAGCTGTGATGCTGGCAGCTGTGAAGGCCTGCAAAACTGAGGAGATGTGCTACTCCCCTGGAATGAATCACCAAGCAGCGGCTTTAAACTCTTCTGAGCTTTTGCAGTGATGTTACGTAATTGTGTTTTCCAGGATTCTGTTGAATAAAAAGTTAGTGGTTTTGTGACTGGCAAGCATTGATCTGAGGCACTTTTTGAGGGCATTGGACAGTTCGGGTAAAAAGGAACTGCTGGTAATCAATTATGTCAAATCCAAGGCCTAGTTTTTACTAGGAGGAGGATTAAGAACAAATTGCTGATCAATGAGCACCCCATTGATCAGGTAACAGCACATAAGGAACAGGTTTGCCTTACTGAACTCAGTTGACCATGCACCAGAAGAACTGTGCACCAAAACAAGATATATTGTGAGGGAAAATGCCAAAAGACAATTCCTGTAGCAGCAAGAAAGAAAAAGCCTAGATGGATGGCAGAAGAAACACTCACAATTGCTGAGGACAGGCAAGGAGCAAAAGCAGAAGGTGACAGAAATAAGGCCAGAGTCCTGGAGGCACCTGCTCAGCTACCATCTTGACTATCATGTACAGACAAAAAGAACTGTTAACAGTGCCCAGTGCAAAGAAATAGAAGAGGACAACAAACAGGTAAGAACAAGAGATCTCTTCCACAAGATCCAAGAAATCAAAAGGAAATTCAAACCTAGACTAGGTATGTCTGAAAGACATGCAGGAGAACACACTACCTGGCCAGGAGAAAATAAAGTGAAAACAATATACTGAAGAACTGTAAGAAGAGATTAAAATGGTGACAGACTCCTTCAAAGAAATCCTATGAGGAAAAGCCTTCCATTTTAGAAAGCACTTGGAAGGAATACAGCACCCAGTGTAGAACTATTGCAAGGTAGTGATCCATCGAAAATACAAAATAAAAAATGGAGTACATCATGAAGTTGCAAAAATATTTTTAAACAATTTGCAATCACACCAAGCCTCTCCAAGTGGCTGTCAGAATGGGGATCATCAAAGCCTGATCTCCACGAAAAAAGGAGCAAGGTATAAAAAGCTGCAGTAGAACCAGTTGGCAAGGCTCTTTCACACAAGAGACATTCAAGGCAAAGCCAGACAGTGATCTGAGTGGGCCTGTATAACTGGTGTCATGCACCTTCTTGGCCCCTTATGATTCTACTATTCTATAAATTTAAACTGAAAGGGTAGTTGTGGTACTCTTGGCACTTGTGTGCTTGCTGGCTACTACTGGTGGTGGCCTTAGCGGGTTTGGCAAGAGTGGCAAAGGGTTTGGGGCAATCTTGGCACGTGTTTTATTAGCTGATTACCAGCACCCACAGTGGGGTCCATGCTGCAATCCATGAGTTGTCAAGTTGGTTTGTTGCCCCCCAACAAGCCACCCTATGGGAATTGGCTTGCTGCAACATGACAGTGCACATTGGCTTGGCCACCCAGTCATGTCATGTCACGCCAGCCTAATCTTTGCTTCTTGACATTGTTTAGCAATAATTTTGGTGGGAGATGTTGTGAGGAAAATGGGAGTTTCAGCAGCTTAGGGGAAATTAGCATTAGTGCTAGCTACCCATACGTACTCTGGGTTCCCATTACACTGGAAGTGTTGTATGATTTGCAAACGGCTGCTGGAAAAGGCCCTGGCTCAGCGCGTCAACATTCTTCTAGACTTGGGGTGCTGGAGCTGCAAGGCCACCCAGCTGTTCCCTTTCTGTAACTGGGTTAGGATTTGGCAGGAAACTCTATTGTCCTCCTCCTCCCACTTCTGGAAAGCTGCTTCATTGTGGGTGAGAGATGTTCCCTATAACCTATGCCAGTCAGCAGTTGGATTTGCTTAGCTCATGATACTTGGCACTAGCAATTACACAATTTTCAAAGTACTTATGATTAATTATCTGTTGTAATCCTTAAAATAGTTTTGCAAGTCATTATTATCAACGCTTTATTGCAGATGTGGAACTGATTCTAAGAGAGTTAGTGACCAGTGACCTAAGGCAGTCAGCAAGTGGGAATGTAGAAGGTCCATTATTTGGATGGACGAGGGAAGGAGGCATTTTCCTTATCTGATAAAACAAAGGGGATGGGGAATCTGGGAGTTTTAATCTAATGTGCTGACTGGAGGTGGCTGTAAAGTTTATTATTATGAATTTTCTCCATGTGGGGAGACAAAAGTTAGCAAGCACAGGGACTGCCATGAAACTGTGCCTCTAAATTGTGCCCAGATTATGGAATGCACTCCCTGGAGAGGTGCACCTGGAGCCAAGTTTATATTCTTTTTGGCACCAGGTCAAAACCTTTTTATTTAATCGTCATTTTAAAAATTATTTTTTAATGTGTTAACAGTCACTTTGCTTTTGATTTTTATGTCATTTTTTGCTACTATGTTATTTATAGATGTGGTTTTATTGTATTTTGATTTTAAAGATCATGAGCCATCCTGAGATGCCATGCCTAAGGGACAGCATACAAAAGTTTTAAATAAATGAATAAAATGGGTGCTCACCTGTCAGGCCTCTGCCTTGCGTTGGGAAATGGCCAAAGCTTCCTATTAGGCCAAACTGCTGTAGAATAGCAGCACAACCTTCTTGTCTCAACTCAACTACAGGAGAGTTCTAATCATGCTGCCTCTGCCCCAGGGAAAGACAAGGTCAGTGGTATCTTCACCTGGAGCAAAGTCACCCTCAGTGTCAGAGCCATCTTCTAAACCTCAGCCTTAAATTAGCTCTTAGGGCAGCCTAGGCATTACTGAAAGAACCTGCCAGTCCCTTCAGCCCTTCCCAGGTTCAAGGCAGAGCTCCTTGATACGTACTCTAAATTTACTGAGGTCTCCAAGTGGTGGCAGAGAATCCCTGTGAGGCATCTTGCTTGCAACCAGCCATTCAGTCCCCTTCTAGCAGGCAACAGGAGAAAAGCAATTCTTCTGGCAGAATTGAGGGTGGGGTTCTTATGGTACTGTAGGAGTTGAAATTTCCTTGCTGAGGATGCAG
This sequence comes from Varanus komodoensis, assembly GCF_004798865.1. Classification (NCBI taxonomy): domain Eukaryota; kingdom Metazoa; phylum Chordata; class Lepidosauria; order Squamata; family Varanidae; genus Varanus; species Varanus komodoensis. Next base: position 5,483,195 of record NW_025336100.1, on the reverse strand, counting down.
CAACACACAGCCCTTGAGCCCTTGTAAGGACAAGCACAACATTTTTTACTCAACCCCACTTACAGGTCAGATTCTGGATTGTAAGAAATTGACAGCCAAGTCTCTTGGCAGCAGGTTGTCCAAGGCTTATGTTCTGGCCCCAGGAACAACCTGGGACCATCTCAGACCCACTGCAATTTGCTTGCTGGGAATTTCCAGGAAAAACACTCCTGAATCTTCTGGGATTCCAGAGTTAAAGCAAATGAATTTGGGAGATATCCAGAACAGCCTGGTCTGGTTTTATTATATGAGTTTCAGTTGGTACAGGTTGAAGATACGGACAAGGTGCTTGGCTAGGTTTGTGCCAACTGCCTCTGTACTGGACCTTTTGATGCCCCTGGCTTATAAAGCCAGCAAGGATGGAACAACTGGCTGGACCAGGGAGATGATTAATGGAGTGGTCCCATGCCTCCTGTGAGAAGCAGCAGTGAGAGTATTTCTGAAAAAGCCCTCCCTTTATCCAGCAGACCTTACAACTTTAGGCCAGTAGTGAATATTCCTCTAGAGAGGGTGGTCTCCTATCAAACCTAGGCACTCTTGGATGAGACTGATAATATAGACCCATTTTAGTCAGGGTTCAGGCTTGGTTTTGGCAAGAAAGCAGCCTTGGTCACCCTATACGATGACCAATTTTGAGAAAGAGACAGATAGTACTGGATTCTCAGCAATTTTTGATGCCATCAACCATACCATCCTTCTGGGATGATTGTCTGAACTGGAGGTTGGGGACACTGAATGACAGTGTGAGGGCTATCTCCAGAACTGGTGCTTAGGGAATATTGCTTTGTCCAGTGGATTCTCTAGCACTGAGTTGTTCAAGGGTCCACTCTGTCTCCTATGCTTATCAACATCTACATGAAACCACTGAGTGGGGCCATCTGGAGTTTTGGAGTGTGTTGCCATCAGTATGCTGAAGATACACAGCTCTATTTCTTTGCTTCATTTTCAGCAGGTGAAGGTGTGGATGTGTTAAACCAGTGTCTGGCTACAGCAATGAACTGGATGATGGCCAACAAACTGAAACTCAAGCCAGACAAGACTGAGATATTGTTCGTGGGTGATTCCTCAGACCAGATGGAGGGCATTCAATGAGTGCTTGATGGGCTTGCACTCCCCCTGAGGGAGCAGGTTTATAGTTTTGGGGGTGCTCCTTGATCCATCCTTATTTCTTGAGGCTCAGATAGCCTTGGTGGCTTGGAAAGCCATCAACCAGCCTTGGCAGATGGCTCGGCTACAGGGGTACATATTTATTTATTTATTTATTTATTTATTTATTTATTTATAGATTTATATCCTGCCCTTTTCCTACAAAGGGCTCAAGACAGCTTACATCTCTTCCTCCATCTTATCCCCACAACAACAACCCTGTGAGGTAGGTTGGGCTGAGAGTCTGTGACTGGCCCAAAGTCACCCAGTTGGCTCCATGGCCGAGCGAGGACTAGAACCCAGGTCGTCTGAGTCCCAGTCCCATGCTCTTAACCACTACACCACACTGGCTCTCAAATATGCCCTGTTCTTTCAATCTCTCCTTATACGGCTTTGTTTCTAGTCCGTGGATAATCCTTGTTGCCCTCCACTGAACCCTTTCCGACTTGTCTACATCTTTATTAAACTGTGGTACCCAGAACTGGATACAGTCCTCCAGAGGAGGCCTAATCAGTGCTAAGTAAAAGGGAACTAGTACTTAACATGATCTCGACATGATGCTTCTATTAATGTAGCCTAAAATAGCATTAGCCTCTTTTTCCAGATAGCATTGTTGAGCCAAATATCCCCCATCTTGCAATGATGCATTTGGTTGCCTTTCCTAGGTGCAGAACTTGGAGATTTCCCATATTAAATGTCATTCTGTTGTTTTCAGCCTAACAATCTATCAAGATTATTTTGAGTTTTGCTCCTGTCTTCCAAGTTTCTATGTTTCATTACTTCTTCCCAGTTTGAGAAAGTACCATTGATAAGCCCTCTTTAAGTGTGTTTCTGTACTCAGTTGTGGATCCACCTGATAGTAGTTCTGTCTAGCCCACTTTTAGCTAGTTTGCTAATCAGGATATCATAGGGCACTTTATCAAAAGCTTTGCTAAAGTTAAGATAATGTCACAGCATTCCAATGGTTTACCATGGAGGTTACCCAATCAAAAAATGAAATCAGTTTTGTCTGGCAGGATTTGTTCTTGAGAAATCCATGTTGGCTTAAAGTAATCACTGAATTTATTTATTTACTTAACTTTGTTTAAAAGCTGCCCATTAGCAACATACTCTCTGGACAGTCATTAAAGTATGAAATCCACAAATCCTATTAATAAAATAATACAATTAATATCTCATAATAAATGAACAATATAAAGCCACAATAAAATAATTAAATAAAAATAAAACATAAATCAATATCATTAAAAACCATGCACTGATGTAAATAGTCTAGGTGGTGACAAAGCTGTGCCAATGGAAAGTTTTTGCCAGAAATCTGAAACTCAGTCAGGTCAGTGTCTGATGAATCTTCAGTGGTAGCCTGTTCCATAATTGCATGGTTTTCAAGAGATCTGCAGCCTGACTGTTGTATAATCTGCTTCAGAATGTTCCCAAGGATTGGTATCTGACCGACTGGTGTGTAGTTCCCAGAATCCTCCCTTTTGCCCTCTTTGAAAGTTCGACATCAGCTCCCCTCCAGTCAGTGGGCACTTCCTCTGCCTTTGTGATTTCTCAAAGATAATAGACAAGGGTTTTGAGAGTCCTTCTGCCAGTTCCTTTATTATGCTAGAATGGAATTGATCACTCCTTCATGGATCACTGCCTTGTCGTGGCGAAGGGGCTTGCATAGTTCAACGAAGCTATGAGCTATGCCGTGCAGGGCCACCCAAGATGGACAGGTCATAGCAGAGAGCTCTGACAAAACGTGATCCACTGGAGAAGGAAATGGCAAACCACTCCGATATCTTTGCCATGCAAATCCCATGGACAGTACCAACAGGCAAAAAGATATGACGCCGGAAGATGAGCTCCTCAGGTTGGAAGGTGTCCAATATGCTACTGGGGAAGAGTGGAGGGCTAGTACTAGTAGCACTAGAAAGAGTGAAGCGACTGGGTCAAAGCCGAAAGGACACTCAGTTGCAGATGTATCTGGTGATGAAAGGAAAGTAGGATAACTGGAATAACAGGCAAGTTTGGCCTTGGAATACAAAATGAAGCAGGGCACAGGCTGGTAGAATTTTGTCAAGAGAATACGATGGTCATAGCAAACGCTCTTTTCCAACAACCCAAGAGACAACTCTACACATGGACATCACCAGACGGTCAACACAGAAATCAGATTCACTATATGCTCTGCAGCCAAAGATGGAGAAGCTCTATACAGTCGGTAAAAACTAGACCAGGAGCCGACTGTGGCTCAGATCATGAGCTTCTCGTTGCAAAATTTAGGCTTAAATTGAAGAAAGTAGGGAAAAGCACTAGGCCACTCAGGTATGACCTAAATCAAATCCCTGATGAATATACAGTAGCGGTGACAAATAGATTTAAGGAATTAGATCTGATAGACAGAGTGCCTGAAGAACTATGGACGGAGGTTCGCAACATTGTACAAGAGGTAGCAACTAAAGCCATCCCAAGGGAAAAGAAATGCAAGAAAGCAAGATGGCTGTCTGAGAAAGCTTTTCAAATAGCTGAGGAAAGAAGGGAAGCAAAAGGCAAGGGAGAAAGAGAAAGATACACCCATTTGAATGCAGAATTCCAGAGAATAGCTAGAAGAGATAAGAATGCCTTCTTAAATGAACAGTGCAAAGAAATAGAAGAAAACAATAGAATAGGGAGGACCAGAGATCCCTTCAAGAAAATTGGAGATATGAAGGGAACGTTTCATGCAAAGATGGGCATGATAAAGGACCAAAATGGCACTGACATAACAGAGGCAGAAGAGATTAAGAAGAGGTGGCAAGTTTACACAGAAGAACTATACAAGAAAGAGCTTAACGTCCCTGATAAGCACGATGGGGTAGTCACTGACCTGGAGCCAGACATCCTGAAATGTGAAGTCAAATGGACCTTAGGAAGTCTGAGCAACAACAAAGCTAGTGGAAGTGACTGTATTCCAGCTGAGCTATTCAAAATCTTAAAAGACGATGCAGTAAAAGTGCTACACTCAATATGCCAGCAATTTTGGAACACTCAACAGTGGCCACAGGGTTGGAAAAGGCCAGTTTACATTCCGATCCCAAAGAGGGGCAATGCCAAAGAATGTTCAAACTACCGCACTATTGCACTCATTTCACCTGCTAGCAAAGTGATGCTCAAAATCCTACAAGCTAGGCTCCAGCAGTATGTGGACCGAGAACTACCAGAAGTACAGGCAGGATTTCGAAGAGGGAGAGGAACTAGAGATCAAATTGCCAACATATTGTGGATCATGGAGAAAGCTAGGGAGTTCCAGAAAAACATCTACTTCTGCTTCATTGACTATGCTAAAGCCTTTGTTTGTGTGGATCACGACAAATTGTGGCAAGTTCTTAAAGAGATGGGAGTACCAAACCATCTTATTTATCTCTTGAGAAACCTATATGCGGGTCAAGAAGCAACAATGAGAACTAAACATGGAACCACTGATTGGTTCGAAATTGAGAAAGGGGTTTGGCAAGGTTGTATACTGTCACCCTGCCTATTTAACTTATATGCAGAGCACATCATGAGAAAGGCGGGGTTAGATGACTCACCAGTTGGAATTAAGATTGCTGGGAGAAATAACAACCTCAGATATGCAGATGATACCACTCTAATGGCAGAAAGTGAAGAGGAACTAAAGAGCTTCTTGATACGGGTGAAGGAAGAGAATACAAAAGTTGGCTTGAAACTCAACATTAAGAAAACTAAGCTCATGGCATCCGGTCCTCTCACTTCATGGCAAATTGATGGGGAAGAAATGGAGGTAGTGACAGATTTTATTTTCCTGGGCTCCAAGATCACTGCAGACGGGCACTGCAGCCAAGAAATTAAAAGATGCTTGCTCCTGGGGAGGAAAGCTATGGAAAATCTAGACAGCATAGTAAAAAGCAGAGTCATCACCCTGCCAACAAAAGTGCGTATAGTCAAGACTGTGGTTTTCCCAGTTGCAATGTATGGCTGTGAAAGCTGGACCATAAGGAAGGCTGAGCACCGAAAGACTGAGGCCTTTGAATTGTGGTGCTGGAGGAGACTCCTGCGAGTCCCTTGGACTACAAGGCAATCAAACCAGTCAATCCTAGAGGAGATCAACCCTGACTGCTCTTTAGAAGGCCAGATAGTGAAGATGAGACTCAAATACTTTGGCCACCTAATGAGAAGAAAGGACTCCCTGGAGAAGAGCCTAATGCTGGGAACAATGGATAGCAAAAGAAGAAGGGGGCGGCAGAGGATGAGGTGGCTAGATGGAGTTACTGAAGCAGTTGGTGTGAGCTTAAGTGGACTCCGGGGGATGGTGGAGGACAGGAAGGCCTGGAGGAAGGTTGTCCATGGGGTCGCAATGGGTCGGACATGACCTCATGACTAACAACAACAACAATTCATCAGGTCCTGGAGATTTGAGCTCATTCAAACTAATTAGGTGTTCCTTGACCATTTGTCTATCAATCTCAAGCTACCAGGCCCTATCCACTTAAGGTCAGAGGCTGATAATTTGGGAGTGGTATCACAGGTACCACCCAAAGAGGCTATGTAGCACTGGTGGCTCTTGGAATTTTAGAGATGAGATGGGTGTGGCAGAGCTCATATGCATTCCATTTTCACACATTTCAGGTAACTTGTGCTTTTTGATTGTAGCTAGGTATTCATTCAGCCATATCTTCTTCCACCCAATGCATAAGCCACAGCTGCTCCCCTGCTTCTTCAGGAACCACATTATACATCAAAATCCTTTATATGGGAGCATCAGTTTGTGATCAGGGGAGTGTATCTGAATGTATGGAGAGTAGGGTAGCAGTTAAAAGGGCAGGGCTGGGCCTCAGGTGATCTGCGTTCTAGTCCCCACTCAGCCATGGAGCCAGTTGGGTGACTTTGGACCGGTCACAGACTCCCAGCCCAGCCTACTTCACAGGGTTGCTGTTATGAGGATAAGTCCGAGAGAAGGAGAATTATGGAAGCTGCCTTGAGTTCCTTGAAAGAGAAAAAGGTGGGATATAAATATATTAAACAGCCAAATTGGGTGGACCCCACTCCACTGCAGGAACCATGCATACCAGAATTCATAGTAACATCCCCAGGCTGCTGTGCCAAATGGGTTAAATACCGTGGTGCTGTTTTAATTAGTCAGCTACAAATTAAAATGTGAGTTGGTAAATACCTACAGCTAATACAGAAATATTATTATTATTATTATAACATTTCTATGCCGCCCCTTGCCGAAGCCTCAAATAGAACACGTAAGATGACGTGCTTGAAGAACAAAAAAGTACATAGATAGAGAAATTATTTCTTTATCAGGATGAAAGTTCACAATGTTGTATGAGTTGCATTAAACTTTCCTCATATTGGATGCAATTAAAACGGGGCAAAAGGATGTTTCTAGGAGAGGGCAGAGCATTTAGCACAGTCTGCAATCTTAAAATGACAATAAAAAAGTTATTGCACACTAATTAGGGACTGCTCCTTCTGTAAAACATTTTTCTGCAGCACTTGTCAGGGCAAGTTACAAACTTGGTTATGTAAGTTATCAATTAATATCACAATAAAATGATAACACGGTACAATAGTCACATGCCCAGTAAATTCTTTTTTAAACTATGTCCTTTTTTAATATACTGTGGACCTGAGGAACAAAATGTGAACAGCAAGGATGCTGCTGTCATTTACCACCCTCCCAAGAATTCCCTACTCCTCCTGAATTCATCTGCAGTCTTCACAGTGTGAAGGCTCTATGGCACCTTAAACCTTTACTGATTGATTCCATTCTGAACAATGAAAATTAGTGGGCATTGCACACTGGAAAGGGAGAATGTGGGAACATACTGCAGACCATAATAATCCATGCTCTTAGGCTGCAAATTTATACAATTACTAGAAATTAATCACCAGTAAACACAGGGGGATCTACCTCCTCGATCTTCACTTCTCCCTCACCATTACCAGCAGGCCCAGTAGCACTGGAGAGGGACCTGGGGACACTGTGAAATCCTAAAATATACATGAAATGCTGCAATATTAGATTTCTAACAACTTCATCATAAAACTCTTAAAAGTACACAACTGGATATATTTATTAGGACTAACTAAATTTCCTAATGAAGATATTCCCCATCTGGGGATTGGGGGTTTTATTTCTCGTATCTTTGTTTTTGGTGGTTTATTTTTAAATTACATCCCTTCGTGGATCACTGCCTTGCTGTGGAGAAGGGGCATGTGCAGCACAATGAAGCTATGAGCTCTGCCGTGCAGGGCCACCCAAGATGGACAGGTCATAGCAGAGGGCTCTGACAAAACGAGATCCACTGGAGAAGGAAATGGCAACCCACTCTTGTATCCTTGCCATGAAAACCCATGGACAGTACCAAAAGGCAAAGAGATATGACGCCGGAAGATGAGTCCCTCAGGTCGGAAGGTGTCCAATATGCTACTGGGGAAGAGCGGAGGGCTAGTACTAGTAGCGCCAGAAAGAATGAAGCAACTGGGTCAAAGCTGAAAGGACACTCAGTTGTGGATGTATCCAGTGGTGAAAGGAAAGTCCGACACCGTAAAGCACAATACTGCATAGGAACCTGGAATGTAAGATTTATGAATCAAGGTAAGCTGGACGTGGTCAAAGAAGAGATGACAAGACTGAACATTGACATCCTGGGAATCAGTGAACTAAAATGGACAGGAATGGGTGAATTTAATTCAGATGACCATCAGGTATACCACTGCGGTCAAGAAACCCTCAGAAGAAATAGAGTAGCCTTCATAGTTAATAAAAGAGTAGGAAAAGCAGTACTGGGATACAATCTCCAAGCTGACAGAATTATCTCAGTTCGAATCCAAGGCAAACCATTCAACATCACAGTAGTCCAAGTCTATGGCCCAACCACTGGTGCTGAAGAGGTTGAAGTAGACCGGTTCAATGAAGGCCTACAACACCTTCTAGAATTAACACCCAAAAATGATGTCCTTATCATCATAGGGGATTGGAATGCTAAAGTAGGAAGCCAAAAGATAAGTGGAATAACAGGCAAGTTTGGCCTTGGAGTACAAAATGAAGCAGGGCAAAGACTGGCAGAATTTTGTCAAGAGAACACACTGGTCATAGTAAACACTCTTTTCCAACAATGACTCTACACATGGACATCACCAGACGGTCAACACAGAAATCAGATTGACTATGTGCTCTGCAGCCAAAGATGGAGAAGCTCTATACAGTCAGTAAAAACAAGACCAGGAGCTGACAGTGGCTCAGATCATGAGCTTCTTGTTGCAAAATTTAGGCTTAAATTGAAGAAAGTAGGGAAAAGCACTAGGCCACTCAGGTATGACCTAAATCATATTCCTGATGAATATACAGTAGAGGTGACAAATAGATTTAAGGAATTAGATCTGATAGAGGTCCTCTTTGCTAATTTTAAAATGGGTCTTAAATAGCGGCCACGAAAAAGCAAGTATTTAATGAAATCAACCAGTTTTATGGACATGGATTAAAAAAGAAATGGAATTAAAAAATAAGAAAACAGAAGATGAAGACATGTCATGAAAAAGATGTGCAGCAAAGAAAAAAGAATCTACAAACTAGCAGTCATGGGGAGAGGTTGTGGTGGAAGGACCCTAACCCTAACCCCTGCCAGCATGTTCAGGCCATGGCAGAAGCAGGGGGAGCATTACTTTTTCCACATTCTGTGCTGAGATCTTTTCTTCATTTTCCTCACATGGTATAATTCATGGCTTGAGGGCTGACATATGTCTTAGCCAACATCCCTCCCAAAATAGGAAGGGAAAGATTTACTCAAGTGGAGTGTTGCCAGCATACGGAGCTCTATTCCAGAAGGTAATCAACAACTGATTTTATAAAGAAAATGCTTTTCAATTGCCATCCAGAAATGTTAAGGGGAAGAAGAGAATGTATGTTTCTAGTTGCATGCTTGAAAGAAAATTAGATTAAATTAGTTTGACAGGATTTATTTTTGATAAATCCATGATGGCTTTTATTAATCACTGCATATTAATCACTACACAAGTTGGTGCACACAATGGAACCTTTTGGTGAACTTGGGGTGCTCTACAAATCTGCTGCATACTTTGTCTAATGAAAGATGTGCCTCTCTAGTTGAGTTTATGGACAAGTTTATTGTAATCTGAACTTGAGAATTAAGTTCCACAACAATGTTTTGTCTCCCATGCACATAGTTTAAAAGAATGCCCCCACTCATCTTGAATACACACAAAGTATAAACTAACACATTTTCAAATGAACAAAACTTGGACATTTGGATGATTTCAATTTCTGTGTCTGTGAAAGAACTCCAAGGAGAGAGAGTCCTTACCCTTTTGTCTTTCATCTTGAACACCGCCACTCTCGTGGGAGGTTCAGAGGGTGGGAACAATGGGGAGCGCCTTTTCTGTGGTAACCCCCCTCCATCTTTGGAACAATCTCCTTACAAGACACCCCATTATGCAGAGGCCTTTAAAGAGCTCTTTGGTTATCCAGGGACCTGATGGGATTGTCCAAGTCATGGGTCCTCAAACTATGGCCCGGGGGCTGGATCCAGCCCGCCATGCCCATTTATCCGGACTGCCTCAGAGGTTTTCAACACGCCGCGTGTGCACCCACATGCCATGCACCCGCCCGCCGCTGTCTGCCTCGTCCTCCATGCGGGGAGGCAGCGGCTTGCTTGCGGGGAGATCCTTTTGGACTTGCTCGGAGAAAATGATCTCCAAGTGAGCAAGCCACTGCATTGCGTGCCTGCCCCTGCCTCACCTTGCCTTGCCTTGCCTGCCTGCCTGCGGCCCCCCCCCCCCCGCCTCAGTGCCTGCACGCCCTGCCGGTACCACCTTTCCGGCCCACTTCCAGCACTGGTACCTTTCAACCAGCCCCCTGGTGAAAAAATTTGAGGACCCCTTGTCCAAGTGATTCTTTTCCTTTGCAGCATTTTAAAACAATATTTAAAAAGCTTTTTAAAATTAATTCTAAATCCATCCTAATGTTGTTTTAATGGTATTTTTATTGTATTTTATTGGCTTGTTTTATACATTTTTGCGAACTGCCCAGAGAACTTTGGCTATGGGGTGGTATAAAATGAAATTAATGATAACAATAGTAAAATGCCTTTCTATGATCGACTGGGGTTTCCTAACATTTCCTAGACATGTCTACTCTGATGTAAGACCTGTGTAATTATTTTACATAGGTATGTCTGTGTTTACCGCTTCAATGGAAATGTGACCATTGCCAAGTTCTGTAGTGCTAGCAAGCAGTTTGCCACTGAATTTGGGCACCAAAATGGTGATTGTGGCCCTTTTGTGGGAAGGGGCTTGGTATACTTCTGGGGTGCCAGGAGTGAATGGGCTAGAAGGTATCTTTTGCCTTCCTGGGAGGCAAACCCCAACTGGTAGTGCTTGGCCATTGGCTTGTAAGGTGCTGCTAATCTTCTCCCCATTTTTTAACATTTACAGAAAACTGAATCTGCATACCCTGAAATTTTATCTGTATGCTGATGATATATGCTGCCTTTCTCACTAGGCAGGATAGTGGAAAGGACAGATGAGCGCTTAAAGTGCAGAACAGAAAGGACAGGTCTATAGGCACTACTAGTCAGAGGTCCAAGCAATGCAGATAAAGATATCCAGCAAGGCTTGCTGTTAGCTAAGAGATGGGGAGAAGAGTTGCCCCAGTGTCAGCTACAGAGGATGCTAATGGCAGCCCCCCCCCCCCCCGTAAAAGCAACCCACTGGGAGGAGAAGTGGATTGCAGCCAAGTGGTTTGGCTTGGCAGCGTTACTGTGCGTTGCCCTTTCCCATCCTGCTGGCAGCTCAACCCAACTGTGCTACACTATGCCAGGCTGAACAGCTGCCATCCATTTAACATTCTGCTGCTGCCCTGCCAGCTAGCTGCCCCATGCCTGAAGGAAAAGAGAAAAATCCAGGTACTTTCGTAAAGTAACCTTTTTCTTACCACCTGGCCCTGACCCCACCTGGCCCCAGCTCCCAGCATAGTCAAGCTGCCGTCAAGAGAAGGGCAAGCACATACATGTGAGCGCTGAACAGCTGGGAAGAAGACTAAGTCAGGCTAGGAGCATTTGCATGCACACAGTGTTAAACAGGAGCAACAACAGAAATCAAATAATCCAATTTTACAGCAAACCCAAAATACAGCACATTGCCCCAGAAATACACTGACTGGTATTCTTGAATTTCATATTTCAGATATAAGATAATCCTCTCTGTTCAGTCTATCCATCCTGCTAGGATTTTCATCTCTAGCCCTTTCCTGTAATTCATGTACAAAAAGCAGTCCTGCTGAGTTTGTCATGATTCCCTTCTGCACTCTTTTTCTATAGAAATACAAAAACTGTGATTATATACTAGTCTTAAGAGCTAAAATTTGTGTAGAGGAAGTACAAATAGAATATATATTGAAAAAGTTAACTCTATGAGGATGGTGGGAAAGGAACAACTCCCTCCCTCCCTCCCATTGTCTTGTGGGGCTCTGGTTATTGTTCCAAACATCTTATATGTTTTGGGTAGCTTGATGTTGAGCTTTTCTACACAAGACATCTGTTGTACACTTGTAATTTCCTTTTCAGAGTTGTTGGTGAGTTCTTTATAGAGTATATTCATACAGAGTATGATTATCTGTATATCTTCCTGTCAGAAAATGCTGTTTAGCTCTGTGATAAATCTTGTTTCAAAAGTAACTCTTTCTTTTCACTACTGTCAAAAGTCTTCTATAAATAGGATGGGATGCACCTTTCTACATTTCCAAGCACCTGGAGTCTCAGGAAAGGGTGGAGGACAATGTAAGGTCCACGCTTCAAAAGAAAAGGCTCTGCTGCAAAGTGGGAGATTTATCCTAGTTCCTGACTGCTAGATTAGTAGATCAGAGGAAGCTGCCCCAGCTGGTCTAGGGCCTCTGGGATACAAGCAGCCAAGCACCCAGAGAGCAAGTTATCAGAGTAAGCAAACGGTGAGGGCTAACAGGTGTTTGGCAGCACAATACATCCCTAATTCCACCCTGTCCCCAGTCCCTCCACCCTCATTTTCTTCCTTGTAACACACTCCCATTTACTGGTAGGACTGTGCTTCAGGGAAGAGAGGAGAACGCTCTGGTTGTAACAACAGGTCCAACAAGGTAGAATCAAAAAGGCAGCAGAAAGTATGGACCAAGAAGACTCTCCAGTAATGAGGAACTGCAAGGTCTGTGCAATGTTTGTTGTCTTGCTTGAGGTCATCATGGCCCAAAAGTGCAAACTAGTAGCCCTGCTGGAAGCAAAGGTGAGCGCACTAGAGCAGCAAGTGTCCACCCTTAAGGGAATAAAAGAAGGTGAAGAACTTTTAGATAACAGTGGCACTACAACAGGTTAGAATAGTACTGAAACTAGAAGTGCAAAAGCAAGCTGAGGCAGAAGGGGAGACTCCTGAGATAAGCAGAAATGAGGAGGAAACTCCCTGGAAATGGGTGTCAGGAGCAAAAGAACTAGAAGGCACTCTGCCCCAGTAGAGCTATGGAACCACTTTCAGTTACTTGAGGATGAGACTGGAGGCAGCCTGCAGTGGAAGAACTACAAGCCATACATCAGCTGCAACACTGCAGGTCAGCCAAGTAGTGGCAATGATACCAAGGCTTGCAAGAACAAGAAGAGAACTGTGTTAGTTGTGCGAGATTTCCTATTGCATGGGAGTGTGTTGTGTTTCCATGTTGTGACAACCCATGGACCCATCAGATATGCTCTCTCCTTGGAAGACAGATGGGGGATTTAACTGAAGGATTGCTATGGCCCATGCAGTCCACTGTCATGTATCCGCTCCTTCTTATACATGTGGGAACAAATGACACTGCCAAGCTGTGAAGAAATCACACCAGACTTTGAAGCTTTGGAGAGGAAAGTCAAAAATTTGGGGGCACAGATACTCTTCTCTTCAATCCTTCCCATTATTGGAAGCTGAATAGACAAGGAAAGAAAAATACTCCAGGTTAATTCCCGGCTACAAAGATGATGCTGACATGAGAGATTTGAATTCTGGGACCATGGCTACACTTCCTTGAAAATGTACTGCTGGCAACGGTTGGGCTGCACCTTACAAGGACTGGAAAGAAGGTGCTTGGGCACAGCATGTAGAAGTTTATCAGGAGGGCTTTAAACTAATTCCTACAGGGGACGGAGACATACACCTGGGCATAACAACAGATAAAGGCTTATGCACTGCAACAGAGAGAACAACTCTAATAATGCCCAACAGTAATCTTCCAAATAAATGTGCACAGAAAGCTTGACTATGTATTTCTAAAGTTGTATGATATAACAAATCAAGTGAGACATGTACCAAATATTATAGGATAACCTGATAAGGTAATAAGATTAGAATTAGAATTTTCTCAACCAGAAATATCTTTAACAGATTTTTTTTCAATATAACAAAACTGTTATTAAAAAGATAGAAAATCCTTTCCTTAAAATATATTACAAGTTTGGCATAAATATAAGGAAAAGCTCATGCCATCAGTCTCATAATTATATCCAATTACTGAATTAGAAGGGTTCTAACAAATTTGAGAGAAACTTTGGGGAAATATTAAAGAATAAACAAATTATTGAGTTAAAAGGCTGAGTTAAAATTGAATAAAAATGGAAAGACAAGATTATTAGGAAAGGAAAAAATAACTTGGTTGAGTGTGAACCAGCTAGAATGTTGGACAAGAGATTAGTTAAAGAAAAGAGGAAGATGTAGAGATTATACCAAATTTGAATATATGATTGTGGAAAAAATTAAACAAGATAATATACAGATGAAAGAGATAGTAAGTAAAATCTATAAGATACTGTCAGAAGATTAGGATCAATATGATCAGCTGGAAAAGAAACTGAAAAACAGACTTGAGAAAGAAAATTAGTAATGAAGATTGGGAAAATAGGGCTAAGTATGAAAAATGTATGTCAGTAAGAATAAAGGAAAATTTTTATAAATTACTGTGGAAATGGTACATAACCCAAGTGAAGTTGAATTGTATAGATAGTGGATATTCCAATCTATTCTGGAGATGTGCTCTTGCAGTGGGTACATATTTTCATGTATGGTGGGAATGTGAATATATAATGATGTTTTGGAAAGAGGTTTTTAAAGATACTAGTAAAATACTAAGGTTAAATATTGAATTATGCACTGAGATTGCATTAGTTTCAATAATGGATAAGAAACAATTGAGTTGGAATAATAAAGAATTAATAACAAATTTTACAATAGCTGCAAGATTATAGTTAAGAACTGTACATTTATCAATTGTGTGATTGGTAAAGATAAATTAACTTGAGATAATAAAGTGAGAAAAGGTTATATAAAGAAAAATAATTTGAATAAGACTTGGGGCGCATTTATTGAATAAGTATTTTAAAAGGGGGTAGGATTTGAACTTTTACAAGAGACACTGCAATTTTGGAAGGGGAAAATGTCTTGAAAGGATTTTTGAATGAGTTCTCAACATGTATCCAATGGTCCCAGTGATGGGGTACATAGTCTTTTTAATGAATTACTCTAATTGTATGTCTAATGTTTAAAATGCATGTTTTTATTTTAATGATAAGTTTTCTTTTTAAATTCTATTTTATGTTGAAAAATTAATTTAAAAGAAATTAAAAGAAATCTAGACTATAATATGCATGTGGTCTTTGACACCTATAAACTAACATCTGGAGTACTGGAAACAAACAGCATGAAGTTGAATTCTTAATCTAAGAGAGTGAGCACAACCTGATACATTTAACCAAAATCTGGTGATGACTCCCATGACTGGAATTCAACAGCTGAAGGACATAACTTGTTCAAAAAGGAGGTGGAGTCACACTACATGTTAAAGATGTCTATCTCTGCACAGAAATACAGGAGATATTAGTAGCTTAGTTGCCCCATCAAGAGCATCTGGATTATTATAAATGGAGCAAGGAATAACAGCAGCACAATGGTCTGAGTCTATTACTGACCACCCAGTCCAGGAGAAGATGCACATGAACCTTTTAAAAAGCAAATTGTCAGTGGGCAGCAGTTATGGGATACTTCAATTTCCCCAATATCTGTTGGGGGACAACTTCTGCCAAATATGGCCCCTCCAAGAAATTCCTAATATGTATTGCTGATAATGTCCTCCAACAGAAAGTGGGAAATCTGGGGGAAAGTGACTATGCCATACTTGAATTCTTGATTCTAAAGGAAGCAAAAACCAAATGTAGCCAAACATGTAGCCTGGATTTCAGGAAAACCAATTTTAATAAACTCAGAACAACAATAAGCAAAGTCCTATGGCAAGGGACTCTTGAAAAGGAGTCCAAGATGGGTGGGAATTAAAAAAGAAAGAAAATAAATTCAAAAGACACAATTGCAAACAATTCCAACAAAGAAAAAATGTAGACGACAACAGAAGAAGTCCATGCAGCTTCACAAAAAGCTTAGATATGATCTGAAAACAAAAAAGCCGCAAAGGGAGAATACAGGCATGTAGCACAGAATTGCTGGGATGAAGTTAGGAAGGCTAAAGCTAGGAATGAACTGAGGCTAGTGAGAGATGCTAAAAGCAACAAAATAGTTGGATCCACAGCTGGCTACAGAATTGGACTCAAAGAGTGCTCATCAATGGCACCTTCTCAAACTGGGGAGAGGTAAGAAGTGGGGTACTGCAGGGTTCATTCCTGGGTGCTTTTCAATATTTTAATTATTTGAATGAGGAAGTTCAGGGAATACTGATATCTGCAGATGACACAAAACTGGGTGGAATAGCTAATACTGTGGAAGACAGAAACAAGATTCAAGGTGATCTCAATAGTTAGGAACACTGGTCTGAAAACAACAAAATAAAACCCAATAGAGACAAATGCCAATTCTGTACCTAAGAAAAAGAAATCCAGTTCATCATTACAAGATGGAGAATATTGGCTTAACAATACTGCAGGAGAGAAGACTCTTGGAATTGTAGATCACAAGCTGAACTTGATGTGGTCAAATCACAATGTAATGTGACTGCAAAAGGACAAGTGCTATTTTAGGCTGCGTTAATAGCTGTATCGCCTAAATCATGCGAACTACTAGTTCCCCTAGATGGAGTCACTGAAGCAGTTGGTGTGAGCTTGACCGGACTCTGGGGGATGGTGGAGGACAGGAAGGCCTGGAGGAATGTTGTCCATGGGGTCGCGATGGGTTGGACATGACCGTGACTAACAACAACAACAACAACACTAGTTCCCCTTTACTCAACACTTGTTCGATTTCATCTAGAGTACTGCATCCAGTTCTGGGCACCACAGTTTAAGAAAGATGTAGACAAGTGGAAAGGTTCAGAAGAGGGCAACAAGGATGATCCAGGGACTGGATACAAAACCCTATGGAATTGCTGGGTATGTTTATCCTTGAAAAGAGAAGATTGGGGGGAGATATGAAATCGTGCACAAGTACTTGAAAGGCTGTCACAGAGCGGAAGCGCAGGCACAAGTTACAGGAAGCCAGGTTCCAGCTGTACAGCAGGAAGAACTTCCTGTCTTTGAGAGCAATATGACAATGGAACCAATCACTTAGGGAGGTTGTGGGTTCTTCCACACTAGGGGCATTCTGGATGCAACTGGACAGCCATCTGAGAGGAATGGTTTAACTGAGAGTCCTGCACTGAGCAGGGATTGGATCCAATTGTCTTCTTGGTTCCTTCCAACTCTACTAAGTCTGTGATTCTATATGCATCACCCTCTTTTACAAGCAAAGTTTTTTTCATAGCTTTGCTTTTTGCCTGACAGCTTGCCAAGTGAGGAAAATAACCAAATAAGCTATTGGCAGACTTGTTTAGCCATTGTCCGTGGCTTAGTCATTCTTGCCTCTTGACAGCAGCCACTTCACAACATTAAACAGAGTGCATTTGTGTACTTACAAAGTACTGACCAAAACAATAACAACAACAACAAAATATTTGTGTGCATATCAGCTGCCTATTCCTTTTGTGAAGATGGCAAACCAGCAGTAGCCACTTGAACGTGTTGTTTGGACACCACAGAGGGGCTGTCAGTGGCTGCAACTGGTAGAAATTATGTAAATAGGCAAAAGAATCAAGCTGTGGTGGTGACCGACGCGTTGCAGCAAGTAGATCAGTTGACCAGGCCAGTGATGACTGCTCCACGTGATCGGTTAGGCACTGTTGGAGCACCAGTCACTGGCCATGATTCAGGCAAGCTCAGCAAGAGCAGCAAGGTTGGTTGCTTGCATTTGATGAGGGGTTAAGCCACTGTGGGTCAAAGAACCCTTACAAGAAAGCATTGGCTGCTGCCACTCTGCAGGAAGTTGGTTTGAATGACCCGACAACCAACCATGGCTAGCCATTCATGATGAGTTGCTGTGTTGCAAAGCCAGTCACACTGTGCTCAAAAAAGCTAGCAGGTGCACAGCCACACCAGCTTAGCTGATGACCTTGAGCACTGACCCCCAAGCCCAAAAGCCTAAGATCTGGCAACTCTATGGCTCCATGACCTCCATAGTAAATAAATTTGAAACAAATTGCACTTCATCACTGCATGCTTATCTCAGTCAGAATCATCTGATCATCAGAATCCACTCAGTTGGAAACCAGATGAATGGGATCTATTTTCATTCTTTTTAACTACCTAATTGCACATTTACTCAAACTTAATGAGACTCTACAGTTACCTCCATGTCTTGGGAAAAGCCATCAGTCTGAGCCCACCACCCTGGCTCTGCAGAATGCCCAGGCCAGCCTGGAAGCCAGTGGTCCTGGCCCAGCAACCAGTTAAGCAGGGATAAGGCTGCAATCAATCGGTGGCAAAGGAAAAGCAGTCTGCACAGACTTGGAGACTTTCCTTCTCTAATAATGAAAGAGGAAAACAGCCAAATGTAGCACGAAATCTGAATTTCAGGACCTTGGGCAGTGCATGGTTCTATCTTCAGTGGCATGGGAGGGCAGGGAGAACGTGCACCTTGCTGAGCATGCTCAAAGACCTTGAGACAGCCCTATATCCCGTGCTTTTCAGATGGGATTCCTCTCCTGAAGCAGCATGTACTTCTTGATCCATCTCCTTCCGTGGCTGTGCAGGTGACCGTAAGAGCAAGAAGTGGCTTTTACCAATTTCAGCTGATTGGCCAGCTGTGGCTTTTCCTGAAGGAGTTAAATCTGGCATCAGTTACCCATGCCCAGTTATTTCTTGAATGAATTACTGAAATCTTCTCTCTATGCGGCTGCCTTTAGAAACACTCCAGAAATTTACGTTGCAAAATGCTGCTGAAAGGTTGCTCTTTGGTGCTAGAAAATTGAAGTATATCCTTCCAACTTTATTCCAGCCTCATTGGCTGGCCTTTTGTTGTTGGGCTTGTTTTAAGGGGCTTGTGTTGGCCTTTAATAGTGTTAAATGGCTAAGATCAACATGTGAGAAACCCTTTGCTCCCTTATGAATTAGCTCTGCTAAATGCTGTGGTCTCTGTCCTGTTGTAACAAACCAAAGCCAAACTCTCTGCCCCCTTCAAAATTTCTTTTAGAGCAAGTCAGCCATCACATTGGTAGAGCAAGACTCCACAACAGGCAATCTATGATAAAAGAGATTATCTGACTGAGTACTTTCCCCCATATCTGCCTGCTGAAGCCTTTCTGGCAAACACAATAACACAGAGTGGTTTTTGCATATGCATTTGTCTCAATCTTTGTTTTGCCTGAATGTTTTCCTCCAGGATAGAATCTATGCTATTGACATGCTGAAGAATACTGCACTTTCCTCTGTAAATGCTCAAGTCATTTTTGGATCCATATAAGGTCCACTAAGAAAACAGTATTTATTTTACTTTAACACAACTTCCCATTTCTCTTATTCACTTATTTGAACTCTTTAATAAAAACACTTAAACCAGTTGGCTAAGTTACATGTCACAACTGGGCAGCAAACAAATGTTTTGGACATGACATATAGGTCTCCCTTAAAAGACTGATGTGCACCCAAAAACCCCATTACACCTGTCCATTTATGAGATTAGATAGGCAGGTGTGAGAGACAGAGCCTTCTGAGTTGTATCATTGTGGAACTTGTATGCAGTGGAGATACAATGAACTCCCTTTCTGCCTGTCCTTAAACAGTAAAGGTTTTCTTTTTTTTCTTTTAAAATTCCAACCAGTTTTGAAATCTGCTTTCAGCTGTATAGTTCTGTGTTGCTGTTACATTTGTAAACTGCTGCATGTGTAGTCTATGCAATGAATATGATTTCTGTGTAATGGATATCATTTTGAATCATGAATTGTTACATGACAACCATGTAGTATGGTTTAACTATGAGCTGTTAACAGCAAAAAAACAGAGTTCATAACCCACAACATATCATGAGTTTTCTTACTAGATTGTTCATGGATAGCAACCTGTTGTGAAAGCATACTGTAGGATTAGTAAGTAACAGCAACCCACAATTCAATGACAACCTATGAAGGTAAACTAGGCCAATTGTGATTAACCCTTGAGATGTAATGGATCAATACTAGAGGAGACAAACAAAGAAAAGACAGCTATCATTATCTTTTGACCTCTCTGCAGGTAACAAGCAAATTTCTAGAAATACAGATTGTATAAGCTGTGTGTGTGTGTGTGTGTGGGGCAATCTTACTAGGATCATAGCAGGTTGGGGGGGGGAGTTAACCCTTTCTGCTACAGTTCCAGTCATGGCAAAGATTCCTCTGTTGAAGCTAGTAATTAGTACATGTGGGCATTATCCATTGGCTCCAATGCAAATGGCACTTTCAGAGGGGAAAGACAGCAAACAGTGAAGCTGGCTCCAACACTGGATGGGGACTAAATGTTATAAAGGGGGTATAGTCACATTTCTGAATTCATTTGGAAGGTGGGGGAGGTCATCTGGCTCCTCAGACAAATTGTAGTTCTTTACCATAAGAAGCCCTGGATCTTCTTGTGGTATCTTCCTTCCAGAATTTTCCTTCCATTAATGGAAGTGATCATCTTGTGGAAGATGCCCGCATCCAGATTTGCGGGATCTTACCTATGCTCTGCACAATTGTTCATCCCATTCCACATCCCTTTTCATATCAACATCCCTTTGAAATGGGATGAGGGGGTGGGAAGGCCAGTTACACACATCTAAATTGGATACAGAAGTTAAAACTGACATTGTGTGTGTGCACATACCTGCATGTGTGATGTCACTACTACATAATCATGGCTTTGTTTTAAACTTCTCTTCTTACCTGCTCCAGTTTACAATATAATACTTAGGCTATAACTCAGAGCCAGCTAATATTCAGCAAAGAAAAAGGGACGAGAGTATGTTTTAGTGTGAAATGGTGCCCTTGCTCTGCTAGTTTGTCAGTTGAGGAGATCTTAGCTAACATGGTGCCCATTGAAAAGGTCAGAGTAAGATTGTAAACTACTCTCAGAGACAGTGAAACAACTAGAAGAGATTGAAGCAGAGCTTCTCTGGTTGGAAAGAAACAGTCACAATGACTAGATTTGCGCAAGATAACAACCCATTGTGGGTTGTTACTCATGATCATTGTTTTGTTATATAAACCTGTCCTCCTCCTTGCACGGTGGCTTGTTTGAGGGTAACAAGCCACCTTAACAACCCATAATTTGTTCTAAGGATTGTTCTATCCATTATGGATTGTTGTGTCATCTGAACTAGGGTGATTGGTGCCATCATAGGTACAGGGGATCAGCTTGTGTCTTGCTTGGCAAGAGTGGCAAACCCCTTTGCTTCTCTTGCCAAGCATGTTCTGTCACCTGCCAGCTGTCCCATAACTGCCCAAGCAGCACTTGGGGGCAATTAGCACTGACTGGATGTTCTCTGATGCAATTGTAAGCCATTTTCAGTTTAGCATGGCTTTTTCCTTTACTTCATTTCCTAGAAATTACAAAAGGAAGTTTGACAACCAGTTTTCACAATCCCTGTTTTGACAGCCATTGACATTTCCTTCAAAGTGCCCATGGAGTGCAGCCAAAGTGCAGCAGGTATCAACCTTGGACATTGACCTGAAGAGCTCCCAATAGTTTCTCTCCCCTTTGGTTTTTCTTAACAGACGTCAAAGGTCAAGCTGTCAATAGAAAGCGAACGTGTGAGTGACCCTCTTCTTGGAAGGCCATCCTCTTTGTTTCTGCCCTGGTAGTTCATAGTATAGTACATATTTTCACTCTTTTCTGAGAGTCCAGATGCTTGGGAAAGTGCAAAAGCACTTGAGAATTTTCAATTGTCATGCACTGCTTGTTTCTCCATTTGACAAGCCATGAGACATCTTTGTTTGACATTGTAATAGTGGGTGCACCCACAGGTACTGGTGCACAGGTACAGAATCCTATCTCAATCATGGAATTTTATGGTGGATCCAGATGACATCTTCCACTTGTAGCCCTCCTGTGTTCCTTGCGGTTTTTTTCCACCCCCTTTCTTATCAAAGAAAAGGAGGGAAAGGCAGAAGAGCTGCACAATATTTTTTGAGTGAAAGGTCTAGATGCTGTCCGTGTGGAATCAGCCCAGAGTCAGAGAGAGCCAAGCAGTTAGGTAATCCTTTGCCCTGTTGGTCTTACATTATGATCAAAAGAGGGGTCTGACAGCCCCCTTCTTTAGATGGCAATGTGCATTATTGGGACCCTTCTGCTCATTCTGCAGTGGCCCCAGATCCTACCCTGACTGCTCCACTGGAGACAGGAGGCAGCAAACACCCACATGTGCAGGCACACCATGCACTGATAAGTATCTTACCCATCCCCTATTGCTGCACACCTGTGGTTATTTAAAGAAATGGTACCATTCATATTCTTCCCCATTGCCCCTTTTATGTGCTCCCCATTTTTCTTCTCCTGGTGCTGCTACTGGGCTGGTTCCATCAACGCAAGAGAGGGAACAACGAGGGAGAAAAGCCAGGAACCCGAATTGGTGTCCCTGTAGCTAACTGACAACCACAGGCAAGAAAGGGGACCGTTCCGAGTGCTACGTTTTCTTCTGGTGAGCGTACGCGAGCATTGCAGCTTCACTCTTGCGGGTCGGCATAAACAGGCGCGCGCGCACACAAAGGCGCGCGCACTCACGCGCGCACGCACACACACACATGCGCGGGCATACCGACGCTGTGGGCTTTCTTCCTTTGAAGTCTTCCCAACTCTGTGTTTCGTCCTCTAGCACTTTTCCCTCCGCTGTCATTCCCGGAGACACGCTGCTGTCGTTTGCTTCATCTCTCCTCTCCTGGCTCCCCTCTTCCATCTGGGCTTCCCCCCACCCACTCCCGCCCCCGTGACGGCGAAGCATTGAGGGGACTTTGGCAAGGCGAAGGGCTGTCCTTCCAGCGGGTTCCTACTGCAGGCAGCTGCTTCTGGGTGGCGGGCGGGGCGAACCCAGGCAGCCTTCCCGCGTATCGGCTCGCCGTGGGCAGAGTCTGCCGGGAGCGCCACGCTTATAAGGGGGCGCTCCCGCGGCCACGGCCGCTCCTGCCAAGATGCCTCCTCTGCCGGGGTTGCTGCTATGCTGCCTTGGAGCGGCATTCGCTCTAGATGCCTCCTTGTTGCCCCCCACTTACAACGGCACGGAGGAGGGCGCCCGCCTCTTCGCCGAGGACTACAACAGCACCGGGGAAATAGTCTTCTTCGAAAGCGTCTCCGCCAGCTGGAATTACAATACCAACCTGACGGACTTTAACTCCCAGCAGCAGGTAAGCGGGCAAGCGAAGGCTGCTGCAGTCGCCCCGCTGCCCACCCTGAGGGCTCCGTGGCTGCCGCTCTGAAGGCGGGGATGGGGAAAGACTGGGGCAGTTTTGGGCTACGGCTGCTCTCCCAGTTGACTCTTCTTCAGTGGATCTTTCTGAGATTGTTTTCTCGCTTGACTTTCTATAACTTTTTCTTACGTCTGCTGAAAAGGCACAGCGCGAAATCGCCCGCCCTGCTTTTGGCGGCGCTAAATGTCCACCTCGAGCTGGGCCTAGGGGACCATTTCTGCCCCAGAAGGAACTGAGCAGTTCTGTAGCAGGGACATACCCATCCTATTCTGAAACAATATTTTCTGACTCTCCTCACTGTAAGTGCTGCTACTGTTCCACTTTACAGATGGCAAAACTGAGACTGAGAAACAGAGAGACTTCTTAGTGTCCCCCTAACTGAGAAGTTTGTTTTCATCATTTGTTTCAGCCCTCTCCAACCTGGTGTGCTCCAAATATTTTGGAGTATAGCCCACATCACCGCTTACCATTGGCTGTGATGGCAGGGGCCGATGGGAATTGAAGCAAATCTGCCCCTCCAATGTAAATTTATTTTCCCAGGGCAGTTTACCAATTAACAAGAAACAATTTAAAATACTGGGGGAAAAAAGCATACAAACACCCCAAACAAGCTGAGACAGCAAAATAAAACTGAGAGGCAAACAGTGAATTCAAAACTGCTCCAAGTTTTAAAAGCATTGAAACATCAAACTGGTTCTTAAAAGCCTGGGAGAACAGAAATATTTGTGATTGGTGCCTCAGTGACACAAACAATCAGGGATTACAAAACTGCTGTGCGTTGTTAGTATTTCACCACTCACCATCTCAAGTCCCAAGCAGTTTCATGTCCCTTCTGGTGAGGCATCAGTTCTCTGCTCCTGCTTTTTTCCCTGGAGTAGGATAGGGAGGGATGTGATAGAGTCAGATTCAGGAAGCTCAGGGCAAGCAGAAAAAATAGCATTGCTTTACCCAGTGCATAAATGGTTTGTGGAATTCATTGCTAAATGATGGCCACAAGTTTAGATGACTTTTAATTATGATACTAAAACATTAATGAAGTATCATTTATCAATGGGTATATTAAATAGAACCTTCTGTGTTCACTCCTTTGGCTGATACTTAAAGTTGCAACTGTGCTGCATCTCAAGAAGTTTATTATAGAGAACAAAAAAGGACAACCAAAATGATGAGGGGGTTGAAACAATTCATTTGCAAGGAAAGGCTAAGCTTGGACTTTTTATAACTTTATTTATTTATTTATTTCTGAACTACTCAATAGTTGCAGCTGTCTGGTTGGTTTACAACAGCTCCTAAAATGGGACCATAATGCAATAAAGCTGTACAATATTTCCACAGTACAACATTTAAAAATGTTTTGTAACTAAAACAATGTTTTACACAGAATGAACCAGATTAGCAAGAACATGACAGAGTTTTACTACTCCATGATGTAGTAAAAGTGAATAAAAGTGGATTTTCTCCCTTTGTCATAACAGTAGAACACAATGCTGATTTGTGGGTAATTCAGGACAGATAGAATGAAGTACTTCTCTGCAATAGTTAAATATGTTATAGTTCTAGTTTGCTACTATAAGATGTGGTAAAGGCCATCAACTTGAATGACGTTAGAAGAAGATTAGACAAATTTCACCAGGAAGAAGGCTGTCAATGGCAACACGTCAGAGGTGGTGTGGGAGGTTTAAACAGTGACTGGGTTCACACAGCCCAACAAGCAGTTGTGGGCTGCTTTTTTTTAAAGCTATTGAGGGCTTGCTGTGTTGTGCAGACCCAGTCACAGTATAGTACTGCTGCTTATATGGCTTCTGCTTACCATGACTGGGTCTGGATATCATGACAGACAATCCTAACTCCATTTATCTGATTGTGGTGAAAATGCATCACAGAATCCTGTGGAAAGAGCAGCAAAGAAGGGCCCATTCTAGGGATCTGATCTCAACTACTCACAGCATCGTAGGAACACACAAACACACACACAGTGGTAATATACAGTAAACCTGACTCCTGAAGAACCTGCTTCTGTATTATTGTTCATACCATAAAGCATAATCTAATGCAAACACGAGCTACTTGTGGCCCCTTAGGTGGCCAGAATCCCTCACCGTTGGTTATGCTGGCAAGGGCTGATGGTAGTTGTGGAACCCTGTGTCTGGTATAGTATGTGGATAAGGAACTGTAAGTGACGATACAAGGCTGTGTGGGTAGGTTGTGCCGATACCGTAGGGAACTTTCTCAGATGACAGGCCTTATCGGGCAAGCCAAGCAGAAGTGACAAGCTAATCAGTTGCAATTGCCTCCATCTCGCACTAACCTGGTTGCTTTGCCTCTTTCAAAAAGCACCAGCATGACAGGCAGCAAAGAGGCTTTTCTGTGTCCACAGTGTCAGCTAGAGAGTTGAACATCCTGAGAAACAAAGCTTTTTTTAAAAAGTCACTTAAAAATGATGTATCTTTACCTCATATGGCTATGAAGATGGCATGTAGGGAATGCTTAGCAGAAAAAGTGGCAGAGTGAGCAGATTATTATGTTAGGTCCTTGTTTCTTCCTGCAAAGAGTAGAAGCAAAATAAATTATGCAAAAAAGCCAATATAAGTAAGCATGTTTTGCATAATTGATTCAAGTTCCAGACTTTAGCTTTACTCAGCACAGAATCTGAGTTTTTCATACAGGAATGCACACTACATTGTTTACACCTTTATAATGCAAAAACTGCTTTGTTTATTACATTTATATCACACCTTTTCTCTTGAAAGAATTCAAGGCATTCCTCTTTCACTCCATGCTATCCTCAAAACAACCAGTGAACTTAGGATAAGAGTCAGTGGCAGAGCGAAAGTCATGGGATTCACATACAAGTGGGGACTGGAATCTGGATTTCCTCAGTCCTCGCACAATCACTATACCCTACTAGCTTTCACACACCTCTCACTTTTAGTTTCGCGTCTGGAACAGTTGCACAAAAGAGGTAAACAAGAAGTAGTTTGTACTTTAAGCTAACTAAGACCATGGCATCTGGTCCTATCACTTCCTGGCAAATAGATGGGGAAGAAATGGAGGTAGCGACAGATTTTATTTTCCTGGGCTCCAAGATCACCGCAGATGGGGAGTGCAGCCAAGAAATTATGCTTGCTCCTTAGGAGGAAAGCTATGGCAAATCTAGACAGCATACTAAAAAGCAGAGACGTCATCCTGCCAACAAAAGTGTGTATAGTAAAGGCTATGGTTTTCCCAGTTACAATGTATGGCTGTGAGAGCTGGACCATAAGGAAGGCTGAGTGCCGAAGAACTGAGGCCTTTGAATTGTGATGCTGGAGGAGACTCCTGCGAGTCCCTTGGACTGCAAGGTGATCAAACCGGTCAGTCCTAGAGGAGATCAACCCTGACTGCTCTTTAGAAGGCCATATACTGAAGATGAAACTCAAATACTTTGGCCACCTAATGAGAAGGAAAGACTCACTGGAGAAGAACCTAATGCTGGGAACAATAGATGGCAAAAGAAGAAGGGGACGGCAGAGAATGAGATGGCTAGATGGAGTCACTGAAGCAGTTGGTGTGAGCTTACATGGACTCCAGGGGATGGTGGTGGACAGGAGAGCCTGGAGGAAATGTTGTCTGTGGGGTTGTGATAGGTAGGACAAGACTTCATGAATAACATAACATAGCATAATGGTCTGTCTCCATTCAACATTGGCATGCTCAAACCTGACTACAGTTTGCTTCAGCATGGTCATGACTGTAACAGATTCGTACACACTCCTGCCTTTCTTTCAAGTAAAGCTTTGTTATTTGCATATGAGTCATTACCATAAGCCCGTTATTTTCGTTTACCACTTTTCACAAGATTTCTCATCTGGCCAGGTAAGGACCTGATTTGCACCATTCCTCTTACCTTTCCTATAAAAGCTCGAAGTATGGTTAAACAGTTAAGAATAAAACTGACCCATTGACTAGACCAGACCTGGGCATTGTACGGCCCGCGGGCCACATCCGGCCTGATGGCTGACCCTGACTGGCCCGCATGAGACCACTGGCAAATTAAAAGTCAATGCAAATATATATCGTCATTCAAGCCCAAAACAGACTAGATTTCTGTCACTGAACAAAAAAAAAAAAAAAAAAAAGAACTGAGGTAATGCAGACAAACAAAGCTGGATGCATTTATAGGTAATCCAAAGGCAACTTGGATTGTTTTCTGTTTCTCTGTTCTGTTATAATTCGTAAGGTCTGTACCTTACTATGTTAAGCGCTGGGAGATTACATATGTTGTAAATTTGCGCTATGTAAGTAAAATTGAATTGAATTTATTGCTTTTCATGTAATGTTAATGTTAATGCTTTTGTGAATATTCATTAAATAGTGTTGTTCAGTGCTCCACATTTTCATTGTATCATTGTAATGTTTCATTTACTGTTTTTATAGAGATATATATTGAGCAGAGCTGTAAGTGTATTGGTCTGGCCCTTAACAACTGTCAAAGTTTCTCATGTGGCCCCATAGGAAAATTAATTGCCCACCCCTGCACTAGACAGACACTTGGTCAATTGCAGACTTCCAGTTCATATATTTTTATTTCAGTATTCAGCATAAAGCAAGTAGGAAAGGAATGTTTGCATAAAAGATACGTACAAGAAAGTTCCTGGCTGTTCTAAGTACAGCCTCCACTGACAGGAGACTGATGTGATTCTAGGCATTTGGACTACTGTTGGAGTCCTGTGGAGAGCAGTTGTTTGCAGCTGCATTTTCAAGCAGAAATGTCCCGTGCAATTCATATGTGAACTGAGCTTTCAAACTGTAAGCTTTCAAACACTTCTGGAAATAGTTGTGATATATAAATATCACACAAAATATCCTTTGCTAACTTTATGTCTTGAGGAAGGCCATTATAACATGCTGAAGGGCAGTTCTAAATAGCTGTCCCTAAGTTTTATTTATTTATTTCATTCTGCTTTTATGCTGCCTATAGGGTTCTCTGGGCAGCTTACAGAATGCTGAATCAGCAGATAAAAGTACAATCAATAAAATAGGTTAAAAACAATAACATTCATAAAACGTTATACAAGAGGATAAAATAATACACAATTATACTCAGAAACAAGACAATTGTAACCAATAGTTAAAATAAAAACCAATCAATTAAATAAATAAATCCACAACAAAATACAAGTTAAATTAACCAAATCCTGACATAACAAAATGTTTTTACTTGACACCTGAAAGAAAGCCAAGTTGGCACCAGCCATCTGTCCCTGGGGAGGGAGTTCCAAAGTCTGGGTGCTCCCAAAAAAATTCCCCCTCCTACCCCTTTCCTTCTTGATCTCACTAGGGGGTATATTCATAGGAGTTCAGAAGATCTAACTGGATGGGTAGGCCAGTATGGAGAAAGGTGTTCGCTCTGGTAGCCTGGTCCCAAGTATATAGGGCTTTATAAACACTTTTGGGCAACAACACTTTTAAATTGGGCCCGGACTGGGACAGGTTTCCAGTGCAGTTGATGGAGGACCAACATTATATGATCTCGATGTGTGGTCCTCAAAAATAGCTGTGCTGCCCTGTTCTGTATTAGTTGTCATGTCTATCCTATCTTCAAGGTAGCCTTACATAGAGTGCATTACCGTAATCCAGGTGAGAGGTTACCAGCCTGTGGATAACTGTGGCAAGGCTCTGCTCATCCAAGCAGCAACATAGCTGAAAGACCAACCGAAGCTGAAGAAAGGTGCTCCTGGTCACCAAGCCCACCTAGGGTACCAGGGAGAGCTCAGGGACTAGGAGTGCCCCTAGAATATGAGCCTTGTCCTTTAGGGGGAGTGTGGCCCCATCCAGGGTAGGCTGAACAACTTCTCCAAACCAAAATGGTATTGGAGCTCTCATACTTTATGGTATTGGTATTGGGACACTAGAACAACCATTACCAGAGGCAGGGTATTGGTGAGATGGATTGCAGCCAGGTGAAAACAAACAATTGTCCCCTTTCAGGCCTAACTGCAGTATTATTAAAACTGAAGGCTTCTGATGTAGAAAACTGCATTTTATTTTATTGCATGTTGTTTTATTTTATTGTTAGTAATGTTTTGTCTGACCTCCAACAATGTCATGCAAGGCTTATGTTAGAAGACACACAATTCGGGAAGACAAGAAAAAAGAAGCTTGACTGTTGTTCTTTAACAAGAATAAAACAGGGAGAGAAAGTTCCCAACTCTACATAGACACAATTTAAGTCCACTGCCATCTAGTGTCTACACTCTACAAGGGCACAGCCTCCACTTACTCCCTTTACTTTATAGGGTTCCCTTGAATATGAATATGGACTTCCCTTCTTTTTTCTTTTGTGCACTACAGTTTGCCCACATTTTTCCCCTTAGGTGCTGCATTAGAAGTTTGTTTTTCCACAAGTGGCATTTGACTTTCCTGAAAATGACCTCCCAAACTGTAGGGAGGTACATTTCTAGGCAACTAACATTCAGATTTGCTTTGGTTTGCTTTTTGACACAGTTTTAGCTAAAGTGTTTTCTCATGGGTCTAGTTTCATGAATGAGCCAAGACTCCTTTGAACCCTGCTGACTATGCAAGCTGGGCATCCTATGGTAGTGCGGAATATCAGGGTCACAAGGTCACTGATGTTCTTTGATTTGACCACCTTGAGCCATGGCTTACACTGCTGGATAGTACAGCTCAGGAACTGGGTATATCATCCTGAACTTGGTGCTCTATCCCTCAGAATTACATTTAGTACTGGTCATTGGTCATGTCCATTTGCTCTGGGCTTGTCAGCTCCATCAACCCTTCCTGGAGCAGACCCAAGACTTGGGAATTAGGTGCTGCAAGTACTCTGCTTTTGCCATCCGTGAACCTCCATAGACATATTCAAAAGAAGCAAAAAGGATCATCTATGTTTCCCACCTCAGCAGGGATTGACTGTTGGCAAATGAGCAACTGGAGTGTTAAGGACAGTTCTCTGTCCTTGATGTCACTGTTCCATTTCCAGTTCACGTTGCCTTGTCTGTTCTTTGACTTTGGCCATCTGAGTAAGCCTCGTATCAATGGCCTCCTTTGCACAACACTTTTCTTCTCTCTTGGTCTTCCTGGGAAGCCACTTCTCCACTAGTTCCAGCTCCTTCCGCTGGAGTTAAAAAACAGCTGCCGAGACAGGGTGGAAAAGTGGAGATTGGTTGGCCAGGTAGGCAGAGGGAGCACTTCTGCCCCAATGGCAGGCGCATACTTCATCATGCATCCCCCTAGCTCTGTTGAAATGACAGCTTGGACTACTGGCACCTTTCATGACCTCAGAAGCACACACCTCTAGGTTCACCTAGGAATAACTATCCAAAAGAAAGAAACCCCCAATTTTTGCCACCGATATGTTTCCCTTTCAGTAGTGGGAATAATAAAAAAAAACCCAAAGAAGTTTCCACCTGGATTTAGGGTCATAGTACACAAAGATTTTTTGTACCACTTCCATTGTGTGGTGACCTGGTAGGCTGGGCACACTGGCTATTGGCAGTGCCAGCCAGAATCAGTTGTCATGCCAGGTAATCTCAGGAAGCAATACACCTCAAAAGGGGGTGCTTGCCTTCCTGGCAACTCTGAGAGGTTTAAGGATCTTTTGCTGGGGACTGATATGTGCTGCCAAGGAAACACACCCTTTACCCTCACATTCACACATACATTTAGGAAAACCAAAGGATTTTTTTTTTCAGAAAGTGATATAGAACTGGTACAAATGCTTAAACTTGCTCACTTCCAGTTGCTAAGCCTCTGGTTCTAACACTCATTTTCCTCTGCTTCCTTCTGTGGGAGCAGGAAGGTTTCTATTGTTTCTTAGACTCATGCTAATTACTTGATGGCTGCTTAATTGTTCTTGATGGTCTCCTATGTGATTGTGTCTGTTTTCAATGGTAAAGGGTTTGTTCTTTTCCTTTGTTTGCTGGTTGCTGTTGATGGAATAATTTTCAGGTGTCTGGTATTTTTTCCCTTAACTTCAGTTGAGTATTGTGCTCAGTGGTACACATCCCTTGCAGGACTGTTGCCTGTCTCTTTAAGGGAAATCTTTTCAGGTTATATGTGACCTTTCTTGCACTAGAATTCCAGCATTCGGCATTCATTCTTTTTCTCATTCATACCGGCTAGCTCAAGTATTTAGGTCACTCCTCTTGAACTGCTGCTGACCCAATGGCTTACCTCATGACTTCAGGACATGTTCTTATGGTGCCAGTATTGATATTAATTATATACATATGCTGGACAGTTTGATACTTGAAAGTAGAGCAAGCCCTTGTCTCTCCAGCCCTTGAGCATTTTTAATCCCTCTAGGACAGGGGTCCTCAAACTATGGCCTGCCAAGGTCATTTACCCAGCCCACCTCAGAGCTTTTAGACTCATTCAGAGAAAACGATCTCTGAACGAGTCCAAAAGCTCTGAGCCAGTGCAAGTGTACTCTGAAACTCTTTCAGTTTCAGAGTCTAGCAGAGAGCCAACACATGCACCAAATTGTGACAGCTCCCTTCAACTGCGCATGCGCTGGCTCCCTCTGCTAGCTCTGGCTAGCTCCTGCTGCTGCGTTGGTCTTGCCAGCATGACTTGCGCACTTGCCGGTTCTTCCACCTATTGCACGCATGCGTTGGCTCTGAATACAGAAGAAAGGAGCAAATATGGAACCAGACATTGACCATCTCATTAGCTAAAAGCAGGTCCATACTTCCCATTGAAATACTAATAAGTTTATTTTGATTAAAATTGTTCTTCATTTTAAATACTGTACTGTTTTTTCTGGGGGTTTTTTGCACTACAAATAAGATATGTGCAGTGTGCATAGGAATTTGTTCATATTTTTTTCAAACTATAATCTGCCCCCCCAACAGTCTGAGGGACAGTGAACTGGCCTGTTTAAAAAGTCTGAGGACCCCTGCTCTAAGACAACTGACCAAGGATTCCAGTGGGGCCCCTTGCACTGGGTTTCTTACAGCTTGCCCACGTCCTTAAAGGAGCATGGCTTAGTTTTAGGCTTTGTTCAGCACATTGCATGAAACTTGGTCTTTACATCAGTGCTAGCATAGCCAGTAACATGGTGCATCCTACTTTCTAGCCCAAAGCACACAGTCCGAATTTGAGTAAAAACGGTGTAAAAAGTTTATTGGGGATTCAGGTAAAAAGTACAGAAAGGAAGCAAAAGTCATTCAGTTACAAAGCACAAAATAATCAGCAGTTTACATTAGTGATTCAGTGGCAAGTGGCAGAGAAAATACAGAAATATTGTCCAGCTATTCAGAGCCCTGCATCATCATCTCATTTCATTTCTGTATTGCCCCACAGCTGAAGTTCTCTGGGCAGTTAAAACAGTTCATTAAAAAGATAATGTATTTCAATAAAAATGTATAAAATCAGAAAAAAAATTAAAAGTTTAAAACAATTTAAAACAACAACAACAACAAAGAAAGTCTTGGTAAAACAACTGGGTCAGGCAATCTACTCAAGCCCCTAGGTATC
The DNA here is from genome assembly GCF_004798865.1 of Varanus komodoensis. Taxonomy (NCBI): domain Eukaryota; kingdom Metazoa; phylum Chordata; class Lepidosauria; order Squamata; family Varanidae; genus Varanus; species Varanus komodoensis. Next base: position 5,450,806 of record NW_025336100.1, on the reverse strand, counting down.
CAGGTAAGTCTTTAAAAGTCTCGTGATAAAGGGCTGTCTTAATCTGGAGATGAAAAGATGGCAAATTTGGTGCCAGCTGGGCTGCAGTGGGGAGGATATTCTGGAAGCAGAGGGCCACCGCAGAGAAAACCCTTCCTCTTGTTGGCATCCTCCATGCTTCTCTCGGAGCTGACACTCAGAGGAAGTCTCCAGAGGTTCAGTACAGGGTTTGACTAGTTGGCGGTTGGGAGAGGTCCTCTGACAGGTATTGCAGTCCTAAACTGTGTAAGGTTTTATAGGTTACAACCAGCACCTTGAATTAGGATTGGAAGCAGCCTTTACAAGCAGGCCAGAACCAGTCTTAAGTGATCAGGACTGCAGGCTCCAGTTATTTATCTGGCTGCAAGCTACAAGCCTGGTTCCTTGCATCCATGATGCAATCCCTCTGATGCTTGTATCAAACTCCCTCTTGTTTTCTGGAAGAACTTTATTGAAAAAAATACCTCAAACTTTCTTTTCCAGAAGAGTACGTAACTTTGGGTTCCTACCAGCTTCCTGGATGGAAATTACCCTTAAGAATCATAGAGTGAATCTAGCCATTTCTCTACTCATTGTTTATCCTGGACCCAGACATGAGTTTTCTTGTATTCCCAATTGTTCAGGCAGTGGAACAATTGTTCAGTCGATGGCACTGAAAGCTTTCCTATTATGTGTATATGAGGTGATGTACTTGACCCTTATATGATATCAGCCAGGGCATTTACATGTCAGTATCAGCATTGGTTACTTTCAGCAGAAGCGGGCAATTGATTGTAAACTAGAGACGTCTTTGTCTTGGACATGAGTAAGATGGTATCAGTTATAGGACAACAAGAAGCAATTTGAGGCAGAAGCTGGAAAAGTGAAGCTTTTAACCACTACATAGTAATTCTGAAGAGCCTCCATAGCAATCAGCAGTTCTCATTGGGCAAGCTGTCATTGCAATTGTATTTTAAAGATGCGGAGGGAAGATAGTCAACAGTGAAATAATGAATAAGATAGGAGGACACCATCAACACAAATGCAGGAATACTAAAGTTTAGCAACAAAACTCCATTTTCTCCATTTTTTAATGGAGAATCCATATTGTCTGGATTCTCCATTAAAAATGAATGAACCAAGGATGATCATTGGCTAATATGGAAACCATTGGAATACCCAGCCTTTTGGAACTGTTCCAGGCACTGATACTCTCAAAACGCCCTTGTTTGGAATAGATTTTATATTAATTCAGGCAGTAGGAGTTATCCACATCGCTTCCTTCCCCCATGCAAATCATCTTCAGTTGGAATGAAAGAAGCAGCATGTGCATGCATCCATGTACACAATCTCTGGATTTTGAGTAACATCATGCACTTTACAGCCCTGACTATCTGCTGGCAGATTGGTTTTCCCCTTCTGCTACAGCTCCTTCAGAGCAGTTTTGGGAGGTGCAAAGGGGTCTACAGAGCCAGGAAAGTCTCATCCTGCAAGGGGAGGCTTGTTTGAATAGTGTTGGCTATAAGCACAACTTTTTAATTTATGAGTATAACTGCAACTAAGTGATAGCTGCTGTCTTTTGCATTGACTTATAATAAACTGGAAATGAATGTGTATGATAATTGCTTCATCAACTAATTTATTTTGTTTTAAAACTGATTCACTGTTTTGCTGTTACCTAATATATTTCAAGATTTCATTAATGGTACTGTAGGAAGGGGACAATACCATTTACATGTGAGAGAGCTCTTATTGTATTGTAACTTCTTATTGTTAGATAGAAATGTCTCACTGAGTTGGAAACATCAGTTGTGTATTCCTTAAGAAAAGTTCAAAATCGTACAGTGTTAGAGAAGATCCATATCTAAAACATGTATTGATTAAAGCTTGACTGAAGCTCTAAACTCAAAATCATAAGGGATGGAAGCTCCCCATTCAGCTGTTGCTGCAGCACACTTAATCCACTTTAGAGAGGAGAAGTACAACATAGTGCTTTAAAGCTGAGAATACCCCCAAACTGAGATACTCCCAAATGCATGTTCCACAGAGCTATCCCAATTTCCTCTCCTGGTTTTAAAGAGCTATGAAGTGCAGAGTGTTGACCCCTTTGTATCTGTCTGGGCCTGCCCATGTATAAAGAGATATGATAAAACTGTACTCATGTACCACATGCCTATATGTGCCTCTCCCTCCCATTACAGGTAGCAGCCTCTTTGAAGGAGCAAGAATTCACAGAACTCTGGGGGAAGAAAGCAAAGGAGAGCTATGGCCACAGCTGGCAAAACTTCAGTGATCCTCAGCTGAGGAAAATCATCAGTTCCATCCAAACCTTAGGACCTTCCAATTTACCTGTGGATAAGCGGAAACAGGTAAGCATCACTCCAGACTGAGAGAAGCTGAGCTGTCAGGGAGGAATGTCAGAGAAAAAAGAGCTAGTCAAATTCATACTGAGTAGTCAGAATTTGAACTACCTTATGAGTTTGAAGGCACAATGGTGCTATTCAGAAGAGCATAACTCCTTTATCATTTATCATTAATTTAAAATAGTCTGGGCTCAACTTTTATTTTAAGAGGAGAATGGCTCCATCCTTCTGCCCCATACCTCACACTTGAGACATTCCCAGCATCCTCTGTCCTATAGAGGAAGGAGCAAAGTTTTGCACAGTTGCTTTTCTTGAAAATTGCAGTTGGAACTATAATTCCAGTGATGACAAATCTTTATTTTCCTCCTTTTTAAAGGAAAGAAACTGTAATTTTCCCACTTTTTGCTGTTATAGCATCATCAGCCAATTCTGCACGAACTGTGCCAGAACCATGTGGCTTTTGGGTGCTTAGGCTTGTCCAGAGTGTAACATGATGGCATTAGCCTTGTCTCATCATAAATGGCTCCAAAACACATAGGATTAGAGAGTGGGCCTTTCAATCACTGGTTAAGGCTGTGTGAGAAACCTTATAGGAGGATTTCCTCATCTGATGGATTTTCATGATTTGCTCCCACCCCCAATTCTGGTTTGTTAGCTCCGCGCTGACACCAACTCACTATGGTGCAAGTTGATTTAGCTCATGAATTTCCATTGCTAAGACAGACTGTGATTTGCACATTATTTTTAACCACTGATGAGATCCCTGCTTCTCTGGCTTCTGGCTCCCAACAATGAGCTGAAATAGATAATCTCCTCCTAAAGAAGTCAGTAGACATGAAACACAAGTTTTCCTGAACAAGATGTAGCCTGAGACTCATAGACAGGACAGGCAGACATCAAAGCAGCAACCCACTGATTAGGCATGGTTGTGTCTTTCTTATAGTGGTTTCTTAAATTTCCAAATATGCTCATGAGTCTGAAAAGGTTGAGAGCCCCTTTTGTGAAGGGTCCACAATCCAATGCAAATATTGTGGAGTGCATTTTAGGCTTAATTAACAAAGAATGAATGAATGAATGAATGAATGAATGAATGGGGCGGGGCGGGGCGGGGAGTATCCAGAACTGCTATCCAGACAGATGGCAAGTGGAGTACTATTTCTAGTAATAACTAGAGAACCTGGGAAACAAGTGCCCATCAAAAAGGTGGATAGCCCTTATGACACAAGGAGCGAAAAGTCTTGTCCTGCAACTTGTTCTTCTGTGCCCTCTTTCTTTTCTCTTGAGCCAAGAAGGTGGAAACCAAGATTAGGATGCCTCCGTGACTATTCTTATAGTTAATGAGGAAATATCAGGGAGGCTGATATTTCCCTCAGGATATCAAGGAAGGCTGCCAAGGGGCCTCTCTGTTTCCTGTCTCCCAGCCTGATCCATTTCTTCCCAGCCCCTGTGCCCATGCAGCATCTCCAATACCATATCCTTTCTAAGGCATGGAATGGCCTGGCCATGCTGGAAGAGTCTGACATACTTTTTGGTGCAAGCTGATTAGAGTCCCGGCTTTCCCCAGGGTAGTGCGAAATCAGTGGTGCAGGTCATAGAGCTATATCACATATGTGAGAAATAATATCTCATTATGTGAGAAAGAAAGATGGCTAAGGTTAAACAGGAAAAAGGAGTGGGTCTATTCATTTTGTTCTTAAGTATAAGGTGATGTGGAAGTCAGCTGTGTTTTTGGTTTCCTTCTGATCTGGTTGGCCACAGATACTGAAGCATGATGCTTTATACGTGGAATACAGTAAGCATACATTTGTGTCAGCCAGATTATGTATACTCACTCCTGCCATTAGGCGGTCATTCTTAGTTGACTGCTGAAGTGGAGACAGGTCATGCAGGGTAGGAAGCAGTTTCAGAGACATGCAGAATTGGCAGGTTTGGGATTGTTACTTTAACCATGTCTACCTCTCTGTCCTAACCAAGTATAACACTATCCTGAGTGAGATGGACAGCATCTACTCTACTGCCAAGGTGTGTCTTCCGAACCAAACCTCCAGCTGTTGGTCTCTAGAGCCAGGTATGCACCTTCCTGTCCGCACTGAGCCCCCCCCCCCCCCCCCCCCCCCCCCGCAATGCTTATGTGAATTTTATCTTCTTTTGAACATGGGAGCACTCTCAAGGTTGTGATAAGTTGATATTTATGTAGAGGTCTAAGGGTCATGTCAGAAACACAGAAACTAATCCTGAGCTGCAGTTTAGTGAGCTGCAGTTATCCTGTGTGTTGCAATGATATGAAACTTTGACTATTTGAAAGAATGTTTAGAAATAATTCAAATAATAGTTATTGTGCCACAGCTAATGAAATGTCTTGGCTCTTGTTCTATCTACAGTATGTTTATTCTTCCTTCAGGTGTGAAACAAATTTGACACCCCCCCCCTCCCCAAATGTCTTGGATATCAAGAGCTGAAAAACCAATTAGTTTGTGTTTTTTAAAATTATGTCTTAATTCTTTAATTTTAGTCATTTGTCAAATTTATCTTCTCTAATTATAATGGCCAGAATGAAAGGAAACTAGCAAGTTTTTGGAAACCAAAACAATTAGAAAATTATAAGCTCTCATTGCCAAGCAACTCAAAATTGGGAAAAGCTAATCTGATGAGCAGAAGTCAGCTATACTGAGCTACTTCTCAGTCTAATAACAGCAGTTGAATAAATAACACCCATAAATTGTGGGATATGGGAAGATCAGATCAGATCAGATCAATTTTATGGATTTTATTTAATGTGGGCCAATACAAGTTAAAAATAAAGACAAGTTATTTTTCTGTCACCACTTAAAATGAATTAAAAACAAGGAGACAAGTAACAAATGCAAAAATTAAAATAATTGCAATTATAGTATGCACATATATAAATCAAGGTCACACATCCAAAATACTTATTGCCAAAAACATGAAAGAATATATTAATAATGCAACATTCGCCAAAAGCTGCTGTCCTTAATTACCATTGTCTTGCTACAAAGGCACTAAATGAGCTACTTCGTAAGTAATTTGAGGATTCCAATCTGGTAATAAAATGTTCAGATTAAATGCTTCAGACCTTCCTGTGTGTATGGTTTTTTGTTTTTGTTTTTTTGAGGAGGGGGAGAATAGGGGCAATGAAATGGCTTCATAGAACTTGATATAAAGGACAGCAAAATAATATGTGAGCTTCCATTTCCATATTTCCACATAGTCACTCTTGAACAGGGATCTTATTATATCTCCTTTTAAAAGTGCAGAAGGTGTACATTTAACCTCACTAGTGTGACAGGTCTTCTAGAATAAGGGATTAGCAAATTTGACATATAATTTGACATTTTGAATGCTGCCACATGATCCCAATAATTAGGATAGTGCTCAATCAGTCTCATACAGTTTTGAAATTCAGTGTCTTTAATATGCTGTGTGATGACTTCTTCAGCTTTAGTATATTCCAACATCTGTATGGCATGTACCAAAAAAACCCTACATACTGTATTTTTACCACCAATGACCTTTTCTATCTGGATTGAAATGTGTCAGTCAAAATTTATGGGACAAGGCCAACAGGACAAAATATCAGCCTTAGCCAAAAATTCATCTTGTATAACATTTGTGCCTCAATAGTAATTTGTCCAGCCTTGTGTGATGAAACCATATTAGACCCAAAAGGGGGGTTCCTAATAATGCTATTAAAATTTTTCTTGTTTAAACTCAAAAGGAGCGTGGTCCTTAATCACACCCATTGGAAAGCCATACAGCGTTTTTGCTGTATTTTAGCAGTGCAAACTTGTAAGGCTGCAGGAACATATTGGCCACCTTTAGTATAAAGGTGCTCCTACAAGCATTTTCAGTAGCATACTTGATTTCGGTCTTCCATGAGCCTGATGATTCAAAGGTTACAAGATTTTTGTAGGAGACAAACTGTTCAATTGTATGCCCATTAATCTGCCATCAGATGTTTGGTCCGTTTGTTATTAAAAATTAGGGCCTTAGTTTTAAAATAGCTGACTGACAAAAGTTCATTTTCAAAATAAGAAGCTCAGGCTCATGGAAGATATCTGAAACCTGTGCTTGATAGTGATAGGAGCACAGCAGGGGTCTATTTGCCAGTTCTGCAGTATGTGAATTTATTCCTTTCAAACTCTAGACCAAAGAATTGATAATGAAATTAAACAAAGTGGGAGCCAAAATACACCATTACTCCATTATAGGTGGCTATTAAATCTGTCAAATTGCCAGCATGACTGCATCTAACCATCAAATAAGTATTTTCACAGACTCGACAAAAGGATAAGCAATATCCTACTGTTAGTAGCTTTGAACTTTTTCCACAACTTATTTCTGGGAATTAAGTCAAAAGCACATTTGAAGTTGATGAAGGCAATATGCAGCCTCTCTAAATCCATCTTGTTCATCTTCAAGGATATTTTCTTGTTTGAGTCAGTCTAACAATTTCTTATGCAGATGAGAGGCATATTATTTGCTGATTATACTCAGCAAATGAATTGGCCCATCGTTTATCAGTTCAGTTCTTTCTCTTTTTTATCAACTGGAATCATGATGGCTAGGCCCCAGTTCTGGTTGATAGTATAGGAACCCACCAGTCTACCTTTGGTTTTATTAGTTCAGTTAGTATATTTTTATATTGCTTTTCCAGGTTTTAATTTGAAGATAAGATGCTGATTTTTCTCAAAGAATAACCCAGGGCTATTTTGGTAATGTCCTGATGTGATGATGGCACACTAATGAGCTTCCCAGGAATTTGGCAAGATTCTGTACTTACTGGTCTTTCTGGCCCCACGCATGGGGCCACTCACGCAGTTGCAGTGTCATTCTCTCTTGTTGAGTTTATTGGAATCTGTCATGTTTGTCTAATAGCCTGCTTGTTATGGTTGTTTTTGATTTAATTAGAGCTTTATAAGATTTCTTCAGTACAAACCATTCAGGCAGTAGTGTTGGCAAATGTTGTTCTCTGTATACTTTTCAATCTTTGAATATAAAACATTTGTTGCCTTTCATTACATTTTCACTCCCATTTTACTATTTTTAGTTCCTTTCATTGGACCTTTTGTTTTGCTCACTTTTCCATGTGTGTTTGGTAGCTTATCTATTTGAACATTTAACATAACTGTGCTATTTACTCATAGTCTTAAAAGAGTATTACTTGCAGGTAAGAAAGATTTTACATGTTCAATCTCCTTCACTAACCAAAAAATAAAAATAAAAAAATCCAGCCCTCAACTGGCAATTGCTTCACACAGGCCACCTTCCTGAACAAAGGGGATATTCTGAACAGCTTGACTTTTATCTTGAGCCAGCAACTTTATTTGCCTGACATAAATCATTTAATTGTTTATTATTGGTAGTTGGCTACACTTGTCCTACAGATGGTACCTGTTCAGCAAGAGCCAGCTCCTCAGCAAGATTTTTACACAAGGTTAGGGTATTTCCTTTATATGTCATAGTGCAGTCCATGGGGGGTGCGGGGTTAAAGCCCACTCCTCTACTTCATCAGCAGACTTTCTGTTCTCAAAACACTGGAGGATAACTTTGCTTGGTTTTTGCATTAACTCAAGAGGAGGTTGCCAGCAGATGGGGCAATTTCTAAAATGTTGTAATATTCTCAAGTAAGCACCATATTCCTGATTTTAAGTTCCAATTATATGCACTCAAACAACAGATACAAACTTTCAAACAATTCTGGCAGCTTGCAATTAGGTGATGACATGTAGCTCATTACTTGACATTTCTTGCTTGAGCGGCACATACACTAAAATTGAATGGGGAGACCTTTTTCCCCAGACAGGATAAATATGGAATGCTCTAATGATGAGGAACAACAGCCATAATATAAAATTCCCCCACCAGAAGTTAACCATACAGATTTCTCCACATTTGGTTTGCCAGTCTGACTAGTGTCAAATGTAGGATTTACCCCATCTCTGAAATACTTATTACATTATTCTGAGACTTATAACAACAGCCTACCTGTCACTTGCAAAACATTCCCAATAGCAACCTGCTAGTGTTTAAGAGTCACACTTGCACTCACTCACACATACATGCACACACACAGTTACTTACTTGTAACTACTGTTCTGAAAGCTGAGAATGTGATAAAAAAGGTACTGGATTCAAGATCTGAAAGTGCACCTGCCTCTGACAGCTAGAAACTCCTGGAACCCAAGACGCCTGAACTAGCATTTCTCCCTAAGACTTCACTCTTGAGTTGAACTCGCCTCCTCATGGAACACATGATCTCCAGTTCTTGGTTGGCAAAGCAATAGGTGGAAGCATTTGGAGAGGTAATGATATTGTCAGCTTCCATCTCAAGACCTACCTCCTTAAGGCTTTCCACCCCTCAGCTAGGAGGGGTATCAGCTGGAGGAGTAGTCAGAGTCTTGTGGTCTAGACAATAGGAGTGGATACTGCTGGGACAAGTAATCGATTTCCAGTGGCCCCGAAAGCTTGTCTCTGACCATCTTTTCTTGAATGGTCAGAGACAATGGTCTCTAATATGAGTTATAATACCTCTAATTCCACCACCCTATTTGTTTTGATTCTCTAACAGTTCAGAAGCTGTTCTCATGTTCAGCTAGAATCTGGCTTCCTGCAACTTGAGCCCATTATCCTGTGTCCTGCAGTCTGTGATAATTGAGAAGAGATCCTGGTCCTTCTCTGTGTGACAGCATTTCAAGTATTTGAACAGTGCTTTCACATCCCCTTCAGTCTTCTCTTCTCAATGTGAAACGTGCCCAGTTCTTGTATTTCCCTGCTCATCTTTCTTACCCTCCTCTGAAACTTTTCATTTTCTCTGTGTCTTCTTTCTGTGGTGCCCAGAACTGGATGCAGTACTCCAGATGGGCCTAACCAGAGCTGAGTTAAAAGGAACTTACTGTATGTCCATGGCATTCCCACAGTTCACCAATTACCCAATCAAAAATGAAATCAAATTAGCCTGGCAGGATTTCTTCTTGAGAAATTTATGTTGGCTTCTGGCAATCACTGCACTGCTTTCAAGGTGTTTGCAGATGGAATACTTTATAATCTTCTCCAGAATATTTCAAGGAATTGATGTAAGAATGACTGGTCTGTAGTTCCCAGCTTCTTTCTTTTTTCTCTTCTTGAAAACGGAAACAACATTAGCCCTTCTTTAGTCATCTGGGACCTCCCCTGTCACCCATGATTTCTCAAAGATAATAGACAGTGGTTCTGAGAGTTCTTCTGTCTATTACTGTAGGATGCAGTTTGTCAGGCCCAGAGATTTGATTTATTTATTTATTTTATTAAAACTTTTTTATGCCGCCCCATTCGCCGAAGCCTTGGGGCGGCTTACAACAATAAGTTAAAATAATTATATATCAAAAATATAAACATTAAATTAAAAATACAAAAATACGGTATAAAATAAGCCGCCCTGGCCAGATAAAATCCAATAATATTAACAGTTAAAATGCCACTTGAATAAAAAGATCTTCGCCTGTCGCCGAAAAACAAATAACGACGGCGCCAGGCAGACCTCTCTGGGGAGCACGTTCCATAACTTAGGCGCCACCGCAGAGAAAGCCCTCCTCCGAGTACCCACCCTCCTAATTTCTTTCACGGAGGGTTCCCGGAGAAGGGCCTCCCCCGCCGATCTCAAGGGGTGGCTGGACATATATGGATGCAAGCGCTCTTTCAGGTAACCAGGACCCAAGCCGTTTAGGGCTTTATAGGTCATCACCAACACCTTGAATTGGGCCAAGACTTCAATGGGAAGCCAGTGAAGCTGACGGAGAACTGGAGTCATGTGAACATAATGCCCAGTCTCCGTCAGCAGCCTGGCAGATCTATTTTGAGCCAATTGAAGTATCCGGACCGTCTTCAAGGGTAGCCCCACGTAGAGCGCGTTACAGAAGTCAAGATGGGAAGTCACCATGTGTTACTGTCGCGAGGCAGTCATACTCCAGATAGGGGCGCAGCTGGTGAATCAGCCGAAGCTGGAGGAAAGCGTTCCTCGCCGCTGCTGTCACCTGAGCTTATAGTGAAAGCTCCGGGTCAAGGAGCACTCCCAAGCTGCGGACCTTGTCCCTAGGAGGGAGTGCAACCCCATTCAGAACAAGGTTCAGTTCACCCTCTCCAAAGCCGGAACCACCAACCAACAGGACCTCCATCTTGTCTGGATTGAGCTTCAGTTTATTGGCCCTCATCCAGCCCATTACCTCAGCCAGGCACCGGTTCAGTACAGCCACTGCCTCACCTGGATTGGTGGAAAACGAGAGGTAGAGCTGGGTATCATCAGCGTACTGATGGTTCTGCAGCCCACATCTCCTGATGACCTCTCCCAGCGGTTTCATGTAGATGTTGAACAGCAACGGGGACAAAATGGACCCCTGCGGTACTCCATGGCATAACTGCCATGGTGCAGAGCCATAGTCCCCCAGCACCACCTTCTGAAACCGGCCATTGAGATAGAAGCGGAACCACTGCAAAGCAGTGCCTCTGACCCCCAATCCCACAAGCCTATCCAGAAGGATACCATGGTCGATGGTATCGAAAGCCGCTGAGAGGTCCAGGAGAACTAACAGGGACGCACTCCCCCTGTCTTTCTCCCTGCACAGGTCATCATACAGGGTGACCAAGGCAGATTCAGTACCATACTCGGGTCTGAAGCCGGACTGAAATGGGTCCAGATAATCTGTTTCATCCAAGAGTGCTTGGAGTTGTCCCGCCACCACTCGCTCTAACACCTTGCCCAGAAATAGGATGTTGGCCACTGGTCTATAATTAGTGGCCATCTCTGGATCCAGTGATGCCTTCTTCAGGACCGGTCGGACTACCGCCTCCTTTAAAGGGGCAGGCACCCAACCCTCCCTCAGAGAAGCGTTAATCACTTCCAAGATCCAGGTCCCAATCCCGTGCTTCGAATTATTTATTAACCAAGACGGGCAAGGGTCCAATAGGCAAGTGGTGGGACGTACTCGTCCAAGCACCTTGTCCACATTATCGGGCCGCAATAACTGAAATTCATCCAATAATTCTGGACCAGACGGTGGCATTGGCGTCTCCCTTAAAACCTTTGAATCAATAGTGGAATCCAGCTCGTGACGAATCTGAACGATTTTCTCCCTGAAATGCCTGGCAAAGTCGTCACAGCGGGCCTTTGAGGGAGGAACCAGGTCTTCTTTCGGACCTGGATGAACCAGGCCCTGCACCACTCGAAAAAGCTCCGCCAGATGGCATTGTGAGGAGGCAATGGAAGTGGAAAAAAATCTCTTTTTCACCACCCTCACCGCCACAGCATAGGCCTGATAGTGGGCTCTCAAGTGTGTTCAGTCAGATTCATCCAGTGATTTCCTCCACCTACACTCTAGCCATCTCCCAACCTGCTTCATTGCCCTCAATTCAGGAGTATACCAAGGGGAAGAGCGGGCTCTGCCCGGTGGGAGAGGGTGCTTAGGAGCGATTGTGTCTACAGCCCTGGTCATCTCCCCGTTCCACAGTTCGACCAGAGCCTCGACAGGAGCACCCGTCTTGTCAGCCGGAAACTCCCCCAGGGCCTTCAGGAATCCTTCCGGATCCATCCGGATCCGGGGGCAGACCCACACAGTCAGGTCCGCACCCTTACAGAGGTTGCTCTCGAGCACAAACCTCACCAGGAAGTGATCTGACCATGACAGGGGAGTCAAACATAAATTCCTCACCCTCAGACCACCCTGTTCCTGCCCCGTCGAGAAAACCAGGTCCTGAGTCTGTCCACGTTCATGGGTCGGGCCGATGACATGTTGAGACAGCCCCATGTCCGCCATGGAGGCCATGAAGTCCTGAGCCGCCCCGGTCAGATCAGTCTCGGCATGGAGATTGAAGTCCCCCAGGACCAACATCCTGGGGGTCCTCAACACCAGGTCCAAGACAGTCTCCGTCAGCTCAGGTAGGGGGACTGTTGGGCAGAAGGGTGCACGGTACACCAACAGAATCCCCAATCTGTCTCGGTCGCCCAACACCAAGTAGAGACACTTTGACATTTACGTCAAAGTAATTAGATGTTCCTTGATCATTTGCTGATCAGTCTTGAGCTACAATCCTGCCCCTTCAGCTTGAACTTCATCTGTGCCAGGCAGGTGATAGGCACTGTTTCAGAAGACTGAGCCAAAGGAGGAATTGAGCACTTCTGACTTTTCTTTTCCATCTGTTATCATTTTGCCATCCTCATCCAGTTGGCTGAGCCTCTTTTTTTCTCCTTCAGATGCATGCATCTGAAGAAGTCTTTTTGTTGCTTTTAACAACCCTTGTTAACCTCATCTTGTTTTCAGTTTTAGCCTTCTTGATGCCATCCCTGAACTTCTGTACTGCCTGCCCATACTCTTCCTTTATAGTATGGCCTTCTTTCTACTTCTTATACATGTCCTTTTTTGTTTTCAGATCATCTCTAAGATTTTTGTGAAGCCAATTACCTCCTTCTGTCGTCTACCTTTTTTTTTTTTAATGTAATTGTGCTTTTAGAAAGCTCTTTAAAAAATCATTGGACTCATTTTTTCAGTAGAGTTGCTTGCCATGGGACTTACCATTGTTCTGAGTTTATGAACATTGCATTTCTAAAATCCAGGGAATGCATCTGACTACACTAAGCTTTTGCTTTTTTACAGTGAAGAATTCAAGTATGACACAATCACCTTTCTGCAAAGTTCCCATAACTTTCATTTTTTCCACTAAGTCATTTCTGTTGGTTAGAATCAAGGATACATATTTTTTAAGTTAATAGGTAAATTTTAATGTTTTAGAGTTAATAAGTAAATAGGCAACCTAACTTTGGTGATAAAGATGCCACAAAGCAAAGAGGTTTTGAAGTGAGGATACAGGCTGCATAGTTGATGAAGGATTTATAGGATGGATGGTACACCGAACTGGATAGTACTATATAGATGGAGCAGTGCCTGGAACCAAAAGGGTATTGGCACCGGTGAAATAAAATACTAAGGTGGGATCTAGCGTGAATTTTTCTAGTGAAGACGTCCAGAGACTGAACAAATGCTTTTGTCTAAGAGGTGGGGGAAGTAAGAAATGGGGCAATGGAACTTGTACATCAGTATTGTTTGGTCTGAAGAAAAGTCTTTCTTCCCATTAAGGTTAATCTGTGGTCTTCCTTATCAAGCTTTCTGCTACAAGGTACCATGCATCCTCTTGTAGTATGATGCATCATGCCAAGTGCCATGTATGTGACTAGATCTATGGAGGAATTGATCTGTAAATGTCATTGTTATAATTTGGGCGTTAGATTTTAATAAATCTTTGGGTCCTTTTTCAACCCTATGATTCTATGACCGTGTGCTTGTGTTTTCCTACATCCGCTTTTCAGAGATCACAGACATCATGGCCACCTCGCGCAGTTACGGAAAACTTCTCTATGCCTGGGAAGGGTGGCACAATTCAGCTGGCAATCCTCTGAGGCCCAAATATGAAGCATTCGTTTCACTAAGCAATGAGGCCTACAGGATGGATGGTGAGATGCTGCAATGTGGATTGGGGTTGGAAGTGGGGATAGACAACTAAATGGACTGAAAATTTGCTTCGTAACGTCTGATGCTTTTTAGCTTAGGTAAGAAGGTTGTTTAAAAAACAATTCAGAAATGTGAGACTTTAAAGGCATACTTCCACCTTCTATATATTGTATACCATTTCTGTGGACCTTAATTCATGTTTAGGTCTATGTTTGACACCTGTCTTAGTCCTGTGATGTCATCATCCTGTCCGTAGTATATGCAATCTCAATGCCTTTGCTATCCTAGTATGAAAATATTTGGGAGGTTGAGATGCTGAGGCTATCTTCCTTTTGCAATCCGTAATGCCCCAATGGAACTATTTGTAGATGACAGCCTTCAGTTTTCAGCCACCTATCCTGGACCTTCAGAGCAGGGCAAGACATTAAAATACATGAAAATACTCAAATACATGAAAAATATGGCAGGAAGGCCCAGGAGACAAAAGAATCTTAATCATGCTGAGGTTATGAATAAGGCTTTCAGTGCATTTTGTGCTCACTTTGCACCCAGGCTTCGAGGATACTGGGGCGTACTGGCGTTCCTGGTATGATTCACCAACTTTCGAGGATGATCTGGAAGGACTCTATCATCAGCTGGAGCCACTCTACCTAAATCTGCATGCTTTTGTCCGGAGGAAACTGTATGAGCAGTACGGCTCCAAATACATCAACCTGAAAGGCCCCATTCCAGCTCACTTATTGGGTAAGGTGAAAATAAAGAGGAAGGAATAGAGGTCCTGCTAGGATGGATCAGAACAACTCCTTTCTTACTGAATGATTGACTGGTGTCCTTCCATGCTCTGTGCAAGCTGAAAAAAGTAGAGATGCTTGGAGCTGTGGTACCTGAAACTGTGGGCACTTATTTGCTGCTTTGATGGCTGCCCTTCCAAACTACAAATGGAGACATTTCCTACGTGAATTCAGTCACAAAAGTTAGTATCTCTGTCTAGTGAAGACTTTAGAGCAGAAGTGGGCAACTTCGGAATATCCCGGGGCCAATTTCCCAGCGTCAGAACTTACTGTCATCCACATTTTGCATCCGCTACCAAATCACCAGGAACAATTCAGGGATGGCAAAAAGCTACTTTTTACTTGGAAACAAGTTATCCAGGGAGGGCATCTCTAGTTTAAACATGTGCCTTGTTTTAAGGCAGAGGTGAGCTGCCCATGTTGCTCCTGAGTGGAAAATCTGGGAGATCCGGGAGAAGAATCCATTACATTGGAACCATGCTATTTTTGACCCTTCTATTTGGAAGCTGGATTTAAACCTTTTTACTACTACAGATGCAGTTTTTTATAATGTTCATTAGATGATATTTTAATGTATAGGCATTTTATTGGAGGGAGAGGGGTTTTGGTGACAAAAAGGTGCCAGATCTCCTGCATTTTCCCATTCCTCTTTGAAGCAGCTTTTAAAAAATACTGATGCACCACTACCATTTATTAACAGTTTGGCTGCAGTGATTTGTTTGGGGTGGGGCTGCAGAAATACACAGACCACCATTTAATGCTCATCCTTACCTTAGAGAGTTTCTTTTATCAGTCTTTTTGAAAAGTAAGATCCTGGTGTTTGAGGTGAAAAACTTGAAAGTACAGTGGTACCTTGGCTCACAAACTTAATCCATTCCAGGACTCTGGTCATGACCCAAATTGGTCGTGAGCCAAGTTAAATTTCCCCATAAGGTTCAATGTAAATAAGGTTAATCCATTCTGTAACCATTTTTTAAATCAGAAAAATGTGAAGCAAAGTGACAACAAAGATCGTGGCTATCTCCCCCACCAGCCCCAAACACAAGTGCAGCCATCTCCCCGCCACCTCCCTCCCCAGCACAACCAAGCTTGCGCCGGTCATCCCTGCAGGTGCCTGTCATCCCAGCGCGCTGGGGGGTTGGGGGGGAGAGACGGGCGTGATCTCGGGTGCCCTGGAGGAGGGAGAGATGGGCACGATCGCAGTTCCATTCACGCAGGGAAGGCGTGCCTGATCAGAGGTGCGCTCCTGCAGGAAAGACAGGTAGAATCTCAGCCATCTCCCCCATGGCTCTGTTTTGCTGCTCCCGTCTTTCCTGCAGCAGCGCGCATCTGATCATGCCTGCCTTCCCTGTATGAAAGCAACTGGAATTGTGGCCATCTCCCCACTCGGGGGGTGGGGGGTGGAGATGGCCGCGATCGAAGTTCCGTTCGTGATTAGAGGCACGCCGCTGCAGGAAAGACAGGAGCAGCAAAGCAGAGCCGCGGGGGAGATGGCCGAGATTCCGCATGCCTTTCCTGCAGCAGCTTGCCTCTGATCAGGCACATCTTCCCTGTGCGAAAACAACTGGGATCGTGGCCATCTCCCCACTCAGGGAGGTGGGGAGATGGCTGCGATCTTGGTCACCGCCCAAAGTGGTGTTCGCGACCCAAGTCAAAATTTTTCAGAAATTTTTGTTTGTGACCCGATTTGTTCGTGAACCAAGGCATTTGTGAGCCAAGGTACCACTGTATAGATACACAGTCTGCTAAAAGGCTCATAAACTCAAAGCAGTTTCTGCCACCTCCCCAAGCTTCTAGTTGCAGAAGTGGAGAGGCTCACTAAGTATACAAATATTTCCCATGGCAGAAAAGCAATTTATTTAGTTTTACTTTACAATGATTTGTAGCAGGTTCCAGAGCAATCAGTTTTGCTTTATCCTTACAACAACCCTTTGAGCCAAATCAAGTCAACACAGTTATCCAGTGTGTTTCATGGGGATGACAGAACTGCTTATTTTCCCCAGTCAAAGTAAAACAGTGTGAGGTTAGCAACTTTTAGAAGCAACATGGCACAATGGGAAAGATTTAAGAAACAGAGTATCATCTGAAATAGAATAGCGCTGCCTTTTCAAACAAACACCCCATCCTGTTCCCTGCAAGTTCCCTGTGTTGAAGTGGTATCTTCAATGGCTGCCATAGGCCTGAAACCTGCCCCCTGTTGTCCTCTTGTTTTCCTGCTCCACACCTCCCAGGCTCTCAACCCTTACCTGGGTTAGAAGAAAGGAAGTCAGCAATGGAGATATCTGGAATGTCCAGTGTGTGTGTAGGGAAAGAACTGTAGTTCCTCCTGTGGGAAGCTGATGCCAGGGATGGGTTCTATGTGAGCTTCAGAGAGATGATTTAGTTTTAACGAAGAGGTGAACATCATCTGCCCACTTCCAATGGGTCCAAGAGTGTTCAGGTGCCTTTGCAGCTGCTCTTGATGGAGCAAAAGCTGTGTAAGTTCACTGTATCCTTGCAATTAATGGTATGTCAAGTTTGGCCCTTATTCAGTGGAATCCACAACTTTTATTCTGAGCCAGCAATCAGAATAAAAAGACAGATACTTCTTCTGTCCCAAATATAGAAAATGGCAGAAGATATTTTTCTAGAGATCTTGTGCTATTATTCCCTGTGGTAATTGGTCCAGCCCCAATGTCATTTATATACACATAAGCTGCACTGTTTTGTCCCTTGCAGGTAACATGTGGGCTCAGCAGTGGAACAACGTTTATGATATGATGGTCCCTTTCCCAAACAAGCACAGCCTTGATGTCACCAATGCCATGAAGGGCCAAGTAAGGGCATCCATGTAACACTTGCATACATTTTCTTCTGCTTGTCTTGTTGCCTGGAGTGCAGTAGCAGTTAGACAATAAGAAATGAGGATGAAAGCATGTGCATCTTGAAACAGCACTTTTGTTGGCATTCCTGCCTCCCTTGTAGTAAGGTGCTAAGCTGTTCTCTGAAGAAATGTTTGGGTAACATGTAAGTACTGATTTGCCCAACAGCATCAAGGAGAAGATAAATCAGTTACAGATCAACCTGCATGAACAACAACTCTCCATGACGCTCTTTTAATATGTCTTTCTATGTTGTACATGTTTTTTATCCCTGTATGGTGAGCAAATGAGTTTGGCTTCGGTTTCTGCTCTCTAATGTCTCATTCTCATGTTAAGCTTGCATACATAAAGATCTGCAGGTAGATGTAGTTTGCAATGTGGGAAAGGTTGAAACAATGTACATATTTGGCTTCAACAACAATGTTGAAGATGCAGTCTTTCCTTCCATTCATGAGTACAAATGCCACAACTATCTCCATCCTGTAGCACAGCTATATCTTTGCATAGGAATTTTGTTCCTTTCAGGTAGTTCCTTCTAGTCAGCTTTGCTTCTCCTCTGTCTCACCTTGACACTGCTATCTCTAAAACTTAAACACCAAATGCGTACTATCCATTATAAGAAAATGTAAGTGGTTTGTCAACACACTGACACTACCTAATGCAGTAACCAGGCCTTTCCTTGCATTTCTTAGAATTGGAACGTAACACACATGTTCCGGGTGGCGGAGGAGTTCTTCACCTCACTTGGCCTGCTTGGAATGCCACCTGAGTTCTGGGAGAAGTCCATGCTGGAGAAGCCAACTGATGGGCGCGAGGTAGTATGCCACGCCTCTGCCTGGGACTTCTACAACCGCAAGGACTTCAGGTGCATACTGCAGATGGCATGGCTCTGCCCAGGAAAAGGAGCCACAGAGCTTGTCCACATAGACTCTTGGAATGGGAGGAAAGGATGTATACCTATCCTCTGTGTCTAGCAACTTAAGGGAAGATTGCATCATCAGTGGGAAAAAAAACAATAAAAACTCAGAGTTGAGGAATCAGTACTTCAAATAAATGCTTGAAAAAAAATCCAAGCTTGAATGTTACTTGCAGCACCCAGTTTAATTTAAGTGGAAAATTTGCTGCTTCTCTTAGTAATGGAAGTGAACAGGTTCCTATGAACTGTTTACAATGGTTCTCAGAAGCAAGCAAGGAAGAGGTAGTGAGTGAGGAATCTCCTTGCCATGCATTCCCTCGGGAATAACCTGTTGGGGTGGGTGGGGCTGGAGGAACCCTTTGCACTCTCTGCTAATCCATGTTCTTTCTCTTCCTTTCTTCATGCCCAGTGGGCTACTAGGAGAAGCTCCAGACTGATTGCTTTCACACAGCTTTTGAAATTGGGCTGAGGGAGTTGGACTGTGGACCACAGCTTGTCCATGCCTGAAATAATTGTCCATGTCCATTCAGTGTATATAGATTTGTTTAAAAATTTATATGTAGGACTGCTCCTTCCCCACTTTGGATCTGTACTCTTGCAAGAATGGTGGGAACATTAGAAGTCCTTGAGCTCATGACAGAGCTGTTGTCAGCAGTGTTCCTGCTAGGAGTGATTAACTTCTGTTTTAACAAGAGGGTTTTCTTTTCAGCCCCCTTGAGGGCTATCTGCTCATCTTCCATAAGTAAGCAAGGAGAAGATGCAGAAGGAATTCACCTTCCAGTCAGCCAAGCAGTTGCCCTGCCAGCACAATTGATGCATGTAATGGCTGTTGCAACCTCTCTTCTTCATTCCCTATTCTCTAGGATAAAGCAGTGCACAACTATCACCATGGAACAGCTCTTCACAGTGCATCATGAGATGGGGCATGTTGAATACTACCTGCAATATAAAGACCAACCACTCACATTCCGCAGTGGGGCCAACCCTGGATTCCATGAAGCAATTGGGGATGTGATGAGCTTGTCTGTCTCCACCCCAGTTCACCTCAAGAAGATTGGGTTGCTCAGCCAAGTCACTGAGGATAGAGGTACAGATTAGGACTGTGGGTGGCAATGCAGGCAATTTCAGCAGGTGCTAAGGAAAACAGTGGTGAATGGGTGGAGCAGCCAATGGGGATGAAAGATTTATGAAGCATCAAATGCCTAGGTGGATCAGTTGTCTCAAGAACAAAGAACCATGATTATTTCTTTCCAGGATTTCCTAGCTGTGGAAGGGAAAAGAATTATTAAATTATAGAATTTGCCTACCGTTTGTTAGGCCCCCATCCAGCATCCAGTTTATACACCTGTTCTCCTTGGGTCAACCCAGAGGATGACTTACTTTAGGATGGAAAAGAGTTTCTATATGGTTAGCCAGCTGTGTGACTCTTGTTGCGATTTCCTTTCCATAAGGGGTTTGATAATTTGCACATATTTTCACCAGCTGTTCACTAGCAGCTGCTTTGTTCTGGCACAACATCAGTGTGGTGATTCTCAGCAGAAGGTTCAGCTACATAGATGGGAGGTCAATTCTTATTCCAGTTCTTCATCACCAGTGCTCTTGAACATGCTTTCAAACAGCTCCAGCTAGGCAGGCTTCTCTTATGATGCTCTGCCTACCAGTTCCTTCTTTTCTTCTTTCCCTCCCCCCCCCCCCCCCCCCCCCCTTTTTTTTTTTTTTTTTGCTTCCATCTATTCCATGCAGAGAGTGATATCAATTTCCTCTTTAAAATGGCCTTGGAGAAGATTGCCTTCCTGCCCTTTGGCTACCTGATAGATCAGTGGCGATGGAATGTTTTCAGTGGGCGCACCCCTCCAAATCGCTACAATTATGACTGGTGGTACTTGAGGTAAAGGTTTTCTCAGCAATGGAAGCATGGTGTGAGTGGAGGCTGCCCGGATGAATGAGCAAAGGAAGCAGCTCTGCCAAGCAGCTAAACTCCATGTGAAGGGAGGGGCTCTGCAAAGCGATAGGACAGCATTTCATAACTTGGAGGTTTGATTGGGGACCCATAAATCTTCTCCGCAGCTATGTGTGTTCAGGTGATCTGTGTGTGAGAAAAAGGACACAAAAACTATATGTGTGTGTGTTGTGGAGGGGTGGCGGCTAAATTTTGAGGGAGTAAATAAACACATATATAACCAGGTATGCATTGGATGAATAGTGACTAACATTCAGTTTAGTCATTACGTCATATGAATTCCTTTTCGTTCTCTTTTTGCCTGCATGAGTTCTCTTTGCTCTCTGCTTAAATCACACAATTCATCCTCTCCCTATTCAGTGTTGTGGCATGTAACAGGGGAAGGAGGGGGAACTGGATATAAGGGAACTGCTTCTGGCAGCATCTATATGATCAACATGACATTTGAGACCAGAGCTGGAGTTTTCTTTATCTTTGGAGACTCATGCTAATGCGAATCATTTCTTTTCTGTCCACATGGCTGACATTTTTCCAGAACAAAATACCAAGGGATTTGTCCTCCTATTCCAAGAACTGAAACAAACTTTGACCCTGGTGCTAAATATCACATACCTGGGAACACACCTTATATCAGGTACTGAAAGCTGGAGCAGTCAGGTATGCAACAATGTAGGGGAGCTTTGGGAGGTGTGTAACTAGGAAATGAAGTGTTTTTTGCAGTGCTTGGGAGAGTGTTATTTATGCCTCGATTATCCATGGGATGTGGGCAACATAGCTATGTTCTGCAGGACTGAAATAACTAAAGCCTCTGACAAACAGATATGAAATGGTACAAGACAGTGTGTAGGCCTGAAGCCCCAGATTCCTGAAAAAAATTCAGATCCAGAAATGAAATACTCCCTATGAACCATGAATTAGTTGACCATATCTCCAAGGCTTTCACCATTTTACACATAGCAGATCCTGCTTGACGTCCCATAATCCACATCTTCTAGGCTTCAGGGATATAGTTGGTACAGTTACAGGGATTTGTAAATTGATTGGGGAAATCCAAAGTTTGAAAGTAAAGAAATCTTGGTGAACCATTGAGATCCCTCAGAGGAGAGTAGTTACTTCATAGCACCTTGTGGTATAGGATGTGTGTTCTTTTTTCCTGCCAAATGATTGATGGGATCCTGCGGGATAAATGTTTGTGTTTCTGGCAGGTACTTTGTAAGCTTCATTCTACAATTCCAGTTCCACAAGGCCCTTTGCCAAGCTGCCAACCACAGTGGTTCTCTTCATACCTGTGACATCTACCAATCAAAAGAAGCTGGACTGAAGCTCAGGTGAAAGAGGGAAAAGGGAAGGTTGCACAGGGCTGACTTATACCAAAAAGAAAATAGAGTGGCTGATGCTGCTTCTGGCGGAAGGCCAACATTCAGGCTGAGGGCAACTTGTGTGGGGTGACTCAGGACCTCATGGTGCTCTCCCAGCATATTATTGCCCCATCACCTGTTTCCGAACTTAGTTTGCTCAACCAGGCATGGAGATGGTGGTTTGATTACTTCATCAGAATAAATCATCATCACCTGCTGAAATTCAGTTTTACAGCAGACTTTCCGCTCTGCAAGCATCTGAGATCTCTCCAGCTGTGAGGGTCTGCCTATGAACTGTGTTGGGGTTTTTAGGGAGCAAAGGAATTACAAATCTTTTCTTGCTCTGCCAACTTCAGGGGCATTTCCTCTCATGTTCAGTTAAAAAGATAATCACAGGTTCAGAGTATGTTAAATAACTGCTAAAAATTCCAAGGTCTAATGTAAGTAACAACATCAGGCTCAATTTAAGTGGAAGAACTGGTGCTTCTGCTAGTGAGGGAAGTTAGTTAGGTCCTGTGAACCTAGCTGAACATTCCCTAGGGAAATGGGTAGGATTCAGAATTTCTCCTTTGTATTTCTGTCATTTTGTCTTTAATGTTGGTAAGTGGACTACAGAAATAACCCAGGCAAGTAAAGTGATAGCTGCTGAACACTCTCTCCAGAGTAGAATCTGTAGTGCTTTGTGGTATATGCCAGAGATGAGAGCAGTGACGCAAAAGAGGAGAGCATTTAAGTGCAAATGGAGAAAAACCTGGAGCAGATGCAGACACTGGTGTGTACCCTTGATTACATATACTCAGAGGCAGTAAGAGTGGCAAAGAAACAATATCTTGAGCCTACTGAACCTTCTGTGTGCTGCCCAGCTGAGCTTTTCAGGATCCTCTGGGTCCTGTTACATGCTGACCCTTAAGACACTGTCAACCCAGCTGAGGCCTACTGTAATACACTGGCTTGACACTTATAGAATAAAATAACTTGCATCCAGCAGGACTCCAACATTAGAGGGATTAAATAAAGTATGGTATCCAGAGTATACCCAGTTTTCTTGCATTAGTTTCAGTTGGTATACCTTGAGGAGACTGACAAGGTGCTTGGACAGATTTATGCAGCCATTCCTATGTTGGATCCTTGACTTTCTTGGCTTATCAAACCTAATAGGGAAGGAACAGCCAGTTGGGCCAGGAAGGTGATTAATGCCTCCTTGTGAGAGGGAGTGATTCCAGGCTGCCTGACAAAAGGTGGTGGTGAGTCTACTCCTGAAGAAACCCTCCCTGAACCTTAATAAGTTTAGACCAGTGGCCAATACTCCTTTCCTGGGTAAGGTGGGAAAGGAGAGAGTGGGTAGCTGCAAAGCAGTTCCAGATATTCTTGGTTAAGACTGATTATCTGCATCTAATCAGTTGGATTTCAGACTAGGTTTTGGCATAAAAATAGCTTGGTTACCCTGTATGTTGTCTTCTGGTGGGAGAGAGTCAAGCAAGTATAACTCCGTTGATTCTCTTTGATCTCTTGGTGGTTTTTGATAACATCAACCATGCTGTTCTTCTGGGATGATAGTTTGAGGTAGCAGTGGTAGGTACTTGGGTGCTCAGCTTCAGAAAATGGTGTTCTAGGATTAGGAAGAATGGGTTCCTAATGGGTGGATTCTCCAGTATGGGTTTCTGCATCAACTGGTCTTATCCTTCAACAGGTACATGAAAAATTGAGTGCTGTCATCTGGAGTTTCAGAGTATGCTGTCATCAGTATAGCTGTGAAGTGACTTGAGCAGGAATGCTATTCTATGCAGACACATAAGTTGAACAACTTTTCTGGGCCAGCTATAGGTTTGAGGAGCCTTGGGCTCCTTCTGGTGGACCCTCCCTTATGTTGGTGGGCTCATCTGGTAGTGGTGATGGGCAATGGCAACAGTGCTACAAACAACACCAGTGTCTGAAGCTGACGTCTAATTTCCGACAATGCCTTAGTGCCATGCTGTGTTGAAGGCATTGTGGATAAATTACAAGGGAAGCTAGACCCAGCCACTCAGAGTACGAGTCAGAAAAAGAATGTAAAAGGAGCAGTGGAATCCGATAGGCTGCTCAAGGATGCTGACTGTTGCTGCTGACCCTGGTTCCATTGCCTGGCTGTTGACTGCTTTGACAAATGTGCTGAGCAGAAAATAGTGAAAATGATCCTCTCCAAGCCCACCGTGTGCTGGGATGTACACACTGGGTGAAAAATGGAGAAAGAGGGACTTGTGGAACTTCCGCAGTGAGTATCAACATGAGTAACTATGTCTACATCACTGTGCCTTTCTCTCTCTGTCTGTTTCACTGTAGTAAGACATTGAGAGCTGGATCTTCACGACCCTGGCAGGATATTCTCCAGGAATTGACTGGGACAAATAAGATGGATGCTACAGCATTGCTGGAATATTTCCATCCTCTTACTGCATGGTTGCAAGAGAAGAACATGCAAGCCAATGAAACACTGGGCTGGCCAGACTTTGAGTGGCGTCCCCCCATCCCAGAGGGCTATCCAGAAGGCCTTGGTAAAGTTTTCAAGGCAGAAAATTATGGAGGGAGGTCCATGGGAGGAGAGTAGACTGGGTATAGGAATAAGGCTTTAGAAATAAGTCTCCAAAGAGGAGGAAATGCTACCTCTCTACATGCCATTGCCATCGAAACATGGTAGTTATAATCCAGAGGGGATGCTCAGTTTGTACTTTACAACAGGACGTAGGAATGGAAGTGGTCCCTTCTCTAAAGAGGATGACACATGGGGCATATGACTTGGAATCAAAAGGCTGAGGTAATCAGAATACTGTGGAATGGCTGTTGCATGGTTCTGCTGTGAGACAAATCGAGGGTAAAATCCTGACCATCAACTAGCTTGCCACAAGACCACTGAGGACACCTGAAGGTGGGAGGTTGTGATTTTCCCTTCCAGGTTTCCCTTTGAGGATTGGCAAGCCACAGGTTTTTTTCTTCAAATACTTGCTGTTTTGTTTCTGGGCTGCCAGCTGGTAGGGAGGAGGCAGTAGATGCAATGGGTGAGATTCTGCTGGAAGAAGACACTAGTAGTTGATTTCTACTGTAGGGCTGGGTGTAGCTCTTGAATGTATTATGACGGCAGCTGTCTCTTCCCCCTTGGAGTTCCATGTGTCTGATGCAACAGATAAATTGAAAGGTCTTTAGTGCTGCCTCAAGGGGACTGGCTGACCAAGATTCTAAAATCCAAATCTTCACTTCATTGTAACCTCCCAGAGAACAAAGGCCAGTTCAGCCAGTGCCTACTTAGCACTTCTCTGCTGAATCCTCTTAACATTTCTCTTTAAGGGGGCAGGAATGCTAGGAGACAGAAATGAACTTGGGTGGGTCAATGGAGTTACCAGGGCTCAGCCCTGGAACATACTTTGAATAACAGGCTCTTGTACTGGAAAGATAAAAGTAAAAATAAAGGAGCCTCTGAACAAGTTCAGGATGCTTTGTCTTCACTTTTTAATAACTACAGAGTCTTGACACTGCCATGTAGCTCACACCTGGTTACCTCTCTTCTTAGGAAAGAGGTATTAGGAGTCTCCATGCTGGACCTGATGGAACAAGGAAGGGAAGCAGGTTCATTTCCAAACCTATTCCAATGAATTTCTCTCCCCACCCCTACTCTGTTCTTCCAGATAAGATAACTGATGAAGCAATGGCTGAAACTTTCTTGGCAGAGTACAACAGCACAGCTGAAGTGGTGTGGAATGCTTACACAGAGGCTTCTTGGACATACAACATCAATATCACAGACCATAACAAACAGATAATGGTAGGAGAACCAGCAGTGTCCCTACACCATCAGGGACTCAGTGAAGGGCACAAGCAGAGTAGTTGGAGTGGCACACTGAAGGGACCGGGAAGCTTCTCCTGGGTTCGAGTTTACCATAGCCTTCAGATGTAGGGTGCTTCTAGACTGGCAGTTCCCCATGCAACCTGATTTAGGGCAAGCCTAAATGTGGAATGCAGCTGCTCTGTGAGATATGGTCACTTTTGTGTGCCTGCATTCTCCAATATTCCAGCAGTGTAGTGGGTATAAAACAGCTATGTGTATGAGAATAAGAAATCCACTTAAGAATATCAGCTGGCTCCAGGAACTTGGTTGGAATTTTGTATGGTATCCACACTCCATTTACTGTATGTGGATTGTAGGATTAATTCCTTTCAAATACTTATATCCTGCTTATTGGCCTGATAATAGTACTCACAACAGCTGGCAGATCAGACAATATTAGATACAATAATCATGATGCTTCAAAAATATAGCAATGAAGGCACAGGGCCAGTACCAGGGACTGAAAAGATCTAGAGATCAGGCCTAGAGGACAAAAAAATGGAGAAATCTGGACATGCAAATTTACACTGGCAAAATTAGAGAAAATTACTAGAATTTAAATTTAATACCAAACAAGCTAACCTTTTGCTTGATTTCAGGAGAGAATTGTGCAATGTCTCAAGCCACACTGAGCTTCTATGATTTCAGGAAGATTTAGGCAGAAAGATTCAAAGGGGCAGGGAGTGCTGTGGCAGGGGGAGCAAAACACCAGTTAATCCAGGGATTTCTGATGCAGCAGAGATCACAAAGGTCCTTGTACCTTTATTTCAACTGCAGCTATTTTACTCCAGTTACAAGAAAAGCAACGTATTTCAAAATAACTTGGACTGGGTTCACATGGCATTATGAGTCATGAAGGTGGGTTGTTGTGTCATGCAAACCTGAGATGGGTCTGGAAAAGTGAGGGCAGGCCACCCCACAAAATCCTAGATGAGGTGAGACTGAGGGAACTGGGTCTTTTCAGCATGGAGAAGAGGAGACTCTGAGGGGATCTGTTGGTGACATACAGGTATGTGAGGGGGTGTCACACAGAGGTGGGTAGAGACCTGTTTTCCCTGCGGAGGAGGGCAGGATGCTCAGTGAACCAAGGTTCAGTTTGGATGCCAGGAAGAACTTCCTGACAGTTAGGACCCCGAGGGTATGGAATGGGCTTCCACAGGAGGTGGTTGAGGCCCCATCAGTGAGGGTGTTCAATGATAGGCTGGGCATGCATATGATAGGCATATCATGAGCAGAGCTGGCTGGAGCGGGGGGTCAGACTAGATGACCCAGGATATCCCTTCTGACTTGCTCTGTTTCTATGTTTCTATGATTCTGCTTCTAAGGGTCCCTCCTACTCCCACGATCATACTCATTGCAAAGTGGTACTTGCAAAATGCTACAATGTTCATTTTGGGCAGGCACACACTTTGTCTAGATAGCTGTACACTGTCCTGGCAAGAGAGAAATTGAAATGCCCTTTGAAATCACACTATGAAAATGGAGGGCTAAGTTTGTCATTAGGCTGACACATGTCAGACTGAGCCCTCCCTCTTGTCAGTGAGAATCCCTTCCAGTTTTGGAGGTTGCCCCAGTCCTAGCAGCAGGGGAACACTTGCAAACCTAGGGGGCTACTGAGGACACCTGATCCTCCCCCAAAGAAACCAGGGGATGATAACACTGACAAGGAGGAAAAGAGCCCCTTTCTGCAAACTGCAGTCTCCCAGGAGCTGACCTGTTCAGTCCTGTCAAACCTCTCTGCTCCTTGCAAAGGAGGGAAATACTTACCAGTAGCCTAGGCTAGGAATTGAACAGGATGGATTTGGTCAGCAGTCACCCACCCTGACCAATAACTAGCCTAGAGTCCCTGTCCTAACCTGCCCTACCTGCTTCTCACAAACCAAGCAGGTCTGTTTGTAACAGACTTGTAACTCCCCACCAGCACCAGCACCGCCACCACATTGTTCCTTTACTCAGGGCCTTGCTGCCCATGATGGCCCAGGGCACAGGTGCTATTGCCCAGCAACAATTGACAGGACAATTTTCAGCAGAGTTTGATACATGCTGATAAAGCCACGTGACAGTGGTGCTACTATGCAACTTTGGACTCTGGACTCAGTGAAAACAACAAGCAGACTGTGGAAGGAAAGGTGACACTTTCCCCACCAATTCAAAAGGCTGTTGTCTTCATGCTGCATGAGTGAGGAGGAGAACCAAGACAGAAAAGACAGAAACAAGATTCAAAGTCATCTTGATTAGAGTGCTGAGATGAAAGCAACAGAATGAAATCCAATAGGGATAGATGCCAATTTCTGTATCAATCCATAATGGAGCACACTTGATTCAACAATACTGCAAGTGAGCAGGATTTTGGAATTGTCATAGATCACAGGCTGAATGTAAGGCAACAATGTGATAGGCTCCACAAAGGGCAAATGCCATTTTAGTTTGCAGTAATAGAAATATCACTTCCAAATCATGTAACTTACTAGTTCTCCTCTATTCAATGCATCCCTATGAGGACAGATTGAAAGAACTGGGCATGTTTAGCCTTGAGAAGAGAAGACTGAGGCGAGATATGATAGCACTGCTTGTGTACAAGGAGGAAGCTCAGCATCTCTTCTCAGTCTTCCCAAAGTGTAGGGAACGGAATAACAGGCACAAGTTACAGGAAGCCAAATTCTGGCTGAACATCTAGAAGAACTTACTGATTGTTAGAGCAGTACATCAATGGAACCAGGAACCTAAGGGCTTTTGCATCCTATGGGCATTCAAGATGCAAGTGGACCGCCATTAAAAGGGATGTTTAACTTACAGTCCTGCACTGAGCAGGTTGTTGGACCCTCTAGCCTTCTAGTCCCTTCCAACTCCACTATTCTATGATTCTGTTCTGCTATAACCTTTCCTGTGTCCACCCTGCAAACCTTAGATTCTGCTGCTACTGCTATTAAAAGGTTTCATGGATGTTATTGGGAAAATAGCCCCATCCCTCCATTTCCACAGGGTGCAACAAGGTCTTGGTAGTATCGGGTGCTCTGTCAGTAGAGGTAGGGCAGCTGTTCATCTACACAATTAGACAATTAACAGAGTCTTATTGACTGCCTTATGTTCCAACTGCACTTTCTTGGTTAACCCCACCTGTGCACTAAATCTGCACCATAGCTAGTATGTGTGTTATAGTATGTGTGGAACAGTGTGTAGATTGATTTCCAAAAGTAAAGCATTTACTGGATGCATGGTAAGTTCTTCTTAGGGCTCCTATTAATGGCTGAAATTTGCTAATTACTTTAAGCCACTGTTTTGTTACTTTTGATGGATTATGGATTATGGAAGGGGTGGTAATGCTTGCCCAAAATAATGTGTTATATGTGTTGTGTGATTGGCATTTCTGATGCATGTCACCAGTTGGATGTGCTGGAGTTGGTGTTTTCCCCTCCTTACAGGGCTAAACATCCTTCCCTTTTCCTTACAGTTAGAAAAGAACTTGGAAATGGCAAACCATACCCTACACTATGGCCACCAGGCTCGGAAATATGATTTCACTGATTTCAGGGACCCCAGCATAAAGCGTATCCTGAAGAAACTGAGTGACATAGAGCGGGCGGCCCTGCCTGAACAGGAGCTGAAGGAGGTGAGATTGAAGGGGTAACCAAGCCCTTACATCATTTATGATGCCATACTGAATTTGGGGGGGTTCAAAAATTATGGAGTTGTTAGAACAGAGTACTTTGTATTTAGACTTAACATCTTTTCTGTTTACTGAATTTGTTCTGTTAACTTTGATTTGGGATTTTTACAACAACTCTTCTACATCACAGGGATCTGCACTAGCACAGTAATGCCTGACTCACTGGCATGTAACATGACACACATCCTAAACCAGCTTCTTTGTATTATCCTGCCATTATACCCTGGATTTATTCAGGATATAACTAGTCAGTTAAAGCACAACTTTTTATATGCTGTGTTTTTTCCATAGTATAGATTCAAGTATATGCTAAACTATTTGGGGCAGCGGGGAAGGGGGTGGGATTTGGCTTCAGCAGCTGAAAGGAACAACTAATTGAAAATGCTGTGATAGACATGTCTATTCAGAAGTAAATCACATTGCTTTCAGTGGCGCTTTCTCCTGCGCAAAGCAGCATGGGAAAGAGACTGCAAGGAGGAAGTGCCGTTGAAGACAATGTAATCTGAGTAGATATGTAACTGGGGCCTTTTCAGCTAGTTATTCTTTGCAAAAATCAGGTGAGTGGCTTGAAGAAACAACTAGCTGAAAATGCCCTGACGTACATGTCTATTCAGAAATAAATAACATTGCTCTTAGTGGCACTTACTCCTGCAAAAGTCAGCATGGGGAGAGGCAGGTTTGCTTTGGCTTTTGGGATGGAGCTGTGAATTAATTTTTTACAAATCTCTATGGCAGGGGTCCTCAAACTTTTTCACCAGGGGGCCAGTTGAAAGGTGCCGGGCGTGGGCCAGAAAGGTGGTGCTGGCAGTGCGCGCGGGCCAGTGTGTGTGTGGGGGGGGGGGTGCAGGCACACATGTGTGCTGAGATGGGTGGGGCACATGCACACGGCAAGGGGAGGTGAAGCAAGGAAGGGGAGGGCACATGCCACGAGGCAGGCGCACGAGGCTGGGGGATCCGGCCCCCAGGCCATAATTTGATGACCCATGCTCTATGCATCATGGGTATAAACCCAAAGAAATAAATTTTAAGGGCCATTTTCTTGCACGTAATCTTTCCAGCTCCTTCTACTTATCCTGGAATTGTATTTGCAAGTGATACAAGATCACATTTTCAACACTGTGGAGACAGCACCATGTGCTCTAAGTAGGATAAATGCAATTCATAAATACTGCAACCGTGCTCCTTGATAAATGGAATGGACTTTAGTGTAAATCTCCCCCTGGTATTCTTTGGACTACAGCTCCCATTGGCCCTGGCCAGCCTGGCCAGCAATTCTCCCTGGTAATAAGGATATTGCCTTGATGGTCCATTTCTTGGAAACCTGAATATATTCCCAGAGGAGCTGCTTTTGAAGGTTGTTTGGAAACTACAGATGGTCCAGAAGACAGATCCTGGTTTGGAATTGGCAGAACTCCACCTTTCTTACCAGATGTGCCCTGGTTACCAGTTGTGTTCTGAGCATAGTTCATTATGCCAAGTTTAACCTTTTAAAGAGACCTTGATGTACTTTCTGAATAGAAAAATCCTTTTTCTTTCAGTATAATCAGATCCTCTCAGAAATGGAGACAATTTACAGTGTAGCCAAATTCTGCAGTGACGAGAAAGATTGCAAGGCATTGGATCCTGGTAAGTCCTAGCAATGATATTGTAAAGCTGGTAGGAATAATATTCTCTCACCCCCTCTTCCTTTGTCCATAAAGCACACTGGAGATGTTTATAATTAAAATGTGAAGATTTGGGCTTGCAAAATAACTGTGTTAGCAAAAGAAGTGTTGGTAAGTAAGACTTACCAAGACTTAGTCCTAGTAAATAAGGCAGGGCTTTTCTAGGTGTCTTTTCCCTCACAAAAGAGGAAGTACAACTAATTTGCACATAAATGGGATTTGGAGTAAATGAGAAAGTGTTTTCTGGCTTTCAGATAGTTTGGTGCACTCAGAATGTTTTGATATTAAGTCAAGCAGATACAGGAGAAGACTCAGAAATAGTTGGGAAACTTAATGGCAAGTACATGTTTGGCCCCATGAACTGCCTGAGTGCAGCCTCAGTAAGACAGATGGGATTTGGTAAGGAGTAACAAGGGCTAAGAGACATACTAGGGAAATATCTTTGTAGAACAAGTGGGCTTTGAGAGGATTTTCAGAGAGGGAGATGGATCCACAGGCACAAATAGGTACAGTGTTTATTTCAAGAATGGAGAGAATGTGGCAGGAGCTGAGCTTGCATAGTGCAGAACAGCCATCTCCACCCTAGTTCTCACTTTCCGCTGCCTGGAAGTGGTAGAAGTTGTCATTTAGTTCAAGACATTTGGAGAGCAACAGGGCAGGGAAGGTGGGTGCACAGGACAAGGAAACAGGCCATTTTAGCCAAGGTGGAGATGGCGTGCCCAGATGTGCATATAATCCCTGCTTGTGCTGATACCTTGATTAGAACTTACAGACACCATGGCCCAATCAAGAGACTATGATGAGCTCCTTCGCACCTGGAAAGGCTGGCGGGATGCTTCAGGGGTGAAAATTCGAAGCCTCTACACAAAATATGTACAACTGAGCAATAAGGCTGCCAGACTGAACGGTAAGCTTGCTTCGTAATTATGGTGCTCCAACAAAGCTGATAGCGGGCTGTAATGAGGAAAAGGTGATTTTAAGAGTCAAGGCACAGCATCTGGTGCAGGGCATCACTAGCAATGACGATGATTTGTGCACTGTGCTGCGTAGCATGAAGACCTCTCAGTGGCTCGCAGTAAACGAGGCTGCTCTTCTCTCCTGCACATGTACAGGTCATGCAGACAATGGTGCTTTCTGGAGATCTCTGTATGAAATGCCAAATTTTGAAGTTGATCTGGAGAACATTTGGAATCAGCTTCAAGAACTGTATTTCCATTTACATGCCTATGTGCGTCGGGCTCTCTACAAGAAGTATGGCAAAGACCACATCAATCTCAGGGGCCCCATTCCAGCTCACTTGTTAGGTAAGCCTTTCCACACCAAACCAGTCTCCTGAGTCATTGGGCATCCTGGGAAACTCTAGGGCAATTCATTTTCTTTGAGATTTGGAGACCTGCTGCATGATTAGTATTCCTTTCATAAACCATACCTGAAGAAAACAGACACCTCTACAAACTGCCAGTAATAGAACTGAAAAGTGCAGTTTGATATTATTCAGTCATCTGTCAATATCACCACAGAGATAGGCAATGAGGAATTGATACTGCCTTCACCAGCAGGTGCCCTTCACTGGACATGCTGGGGTGATGAGAGTTGTACTCCAACCACATCAGAAGGTTATCAGGTTGTGCAAGTTGCATTAATAGCTCTTCAGGAGTTGTGCAGCAGCTGTTAAATTCTCTTTAGCTGCTACCTACAAGTGCTCTTGAAGGAGCCACAAGAGGAGTAGAAACATCTGGAGTTTTACATATCTGCTGATGACATGTGGCTCTGTCTCTTCTTTTCATCTTGAGCAAGTGAGTCTGCCCATCTCCACATAACTTTCAAAATCAAAACAAGAATGACTGTCTGCAAAGAGGAGGGAAGAATCTGTTGTCTTGCCCATAACATGATAATGCATATTCAGGATTGCCTGTAACAACCACAGAAGCACTTTCTGTGTTGTAGCTGCAATAGCACGGTGTGCATTCTTTGAGATACCACATTGTTACATTTTCCCAGGTACAAAATATAGTACTCGGATTGCTCCATGAAACTCCTTCATGCTGCCAACATCCTTGGAAGAAGTGTTAGTGGCATGCAGCAAATGTGCCCACTTCCGAAGTGAAAAGGCCTTTATAGGTTTACCAGGAACAACATCATTGACCAAGTGTTCCCATCAATTTCAACTCTTGTTGAAACAGACAGATGTTCTTTCCTCCGAAAGTTTTACTGGATCTTGTGATTTTACTTGCTGCCGGAGTTCTCTCTTTCCTAATTTGCCCCTTCCCACTCATTGGCTCAATTTTCTTTTTCCTAGGAAACATGTGGGCACAGTCATGGGCAAACATTTTTGACCTTGTTATGCCCTTCCCTAACGCTGCTAAAGTGGATGCTACACCAGCCATGAAACGCCAGGTTTGATTTAATTATTATTACTAATATTTTCTTGTGGGGACTAAACTATTTTCCTCCTTCAAAACTCCCCCAGGGAATAAATCCATGGATCTCTTCTGCTTTGCTGAAGGTGTAGCAACGGATTTTTTTCCCTCTCCTTTATTGCTGAAGTTTCAGCTACCCAGGAGGACGCTCCAAAACATGGGCAGAGTCTCTTTCTGCCTCATCTAGCCTTGTATCCTGTGGGTTTGGGCTATTGAGAAAGATTCCAGATGGATCTAGTTAAATACTGCTTTTGTTTTTCTAAGGACTTGGTCAGAGCAGCAATACAGTCACAACAGTAATGAAAACATACTAAAATTAAAGTTATCCCAAGTGTGCTTAATTGCAACCCTTAAAGCTAGCCAAATGAGGTCTTGTGGCAGTTTCCAAAAATATTCAGACTTTGGAAAGTCTTCATGGAAAGGAGATCCCACAGAGGCAGGGCAGCCAGCAAGAATGCTTCTTTTCAGATTTTTGCATTGTATTTGTATGGATGGTATAATCAGGATGGCGTTTTAGAATATATCATATTTAGCATAGGAATGGAGGTTTTAAAACCTTCAAGGTCCTGTTCCCTTAGGAGAACTCCCTCAGGAGGAGGGGCAGTAGGACCGATGCCAGAGGGAACAAGGCCAGAAGTGGTGCTGGGCCATCTATTCTCTCTTTACCCCTCCTCCTTTCTTCCCTCTCTCCCTTTCGGTTCCCACTGAAGCCAATCTGAGTGGCAGTAAAGCTCAGAATAAATGCTCCCATTCATGTGTATGGGACCGCTTTTTTTTGGCAAGCCCAGTTTTCATATGTGGCTTGGCTGAGGAGAGGAAGCCGCAGACCAATTCCAAACATGCTGCCAGGTTGATCTGACCTATGGACTGGCAGTTCTCCGCCCTTGGTTGCAGTGGCCCTGTGCTGTCCGGCGGTTCTCTCCATGCTAAATATGCCATGCCTATTTTTGCTTGGTGTGTAATGTTTTTTGCTGCTTCTCCTATAGGCATTGGCAAGCCAGAAGCCATGATGAGTTCATTCTTCTCTCGTGGTGTTCACGGTCTGTAGCCAGCCCTGCTCTAGGCTTTTAGTTTTGTTTCCTTTGTACATTTACCACCCTCTCCACAGGGATGGACCCCAAAGAAGATGTTTGAGCAGTCTGACAGTTTCTTCCAATCACTGGGCCTGATTCCTATGCCACCTGAGTTCTGGGAGAAGTCCATGCTGGAGAAGCCAGCCGATGGAAGAGAAGTGGTGTGCCACGCCTCCGCCTGGGACTTCTACAACCGCAGGGACTTCAGGTGGGCAGGTGGAGAAGAGCTTTAGAAAGTGGTGTCTTCAGTCTAATAGCTCACCTGGGCTCTGCCGCCTTTGGCCAGAAGGAACCCACCGGTACATCCCTAAATGGACAGGTTTGCTCTTCCCCCCTCTAGCCACATTTCAGAGAGGCTGTTTGTGCTGGAGCTATACAAAATGCCCCCTGGGCTGCCTCCTTTTGACTTGCTGACATTCTGCCTTCTCTCTTCCTAGAGGTATGGTGCAGCGCCTCATGCCTCAGACCTTCCTGTGGGGGAATTATGGGACCTGCTCTGCACCACTCTGTAGGTTCACAAAGCCACTCCCCACTCCCACCATTAATCCACATCACATTTTTGCTGGAGGTGGCATGCATGCCCCCCACCCCATGCAGTGTTCCACGTGCAGCCAGTGTCACAGGGATGGCCTTTTCTCTTTCTGTCATCATTACACAGCTTTGGGGAACCTGGTTGTAGTTCTCAGTGTGGCTTCAGCACTGTATATGTGGGATACCTCTGATCCAAGCCATTGTTGTGCACAGGTTGCCACAAAAGCTGATGAGTTTGTTTGTTTTTTCAAATGCCAACTATCTCGAGCGCTAGCTCTTACTCGTGTGTATGGCAATGACAACAGGAAGCAGGAGCTGCTCTTGGCATGGCCCTTGGCATCCTGTTGCCACACTAGCCTCACCCCCCAATACTGCAAGTTGCATGTGACAGTCTGCTGATGCAAACACCCATTTGCATGTAGCCCCTGTGCACAAGCAGCTGCCCACAGGTAGGGGTTCATTTATAGACCAAGATGTGTAAAGCATAAACGCCAAATTAAAATACTTCCATTGTGGTGACTTAGAGTTTAAAGTCATGACAAAAAAAATATGGCACAACTAGAGACAAACATGTATGTATGTATGTATGTATGTATGTATTTTCTTTATTTAATATCTGTACCACCCAACAGCCAAAGGTCACAGCAACACATTAAAAAATCTAAAATACACCATTAAAGCATACTAAAACATCATAAAAGATAGCAATACAAAAATTAAAATAGAAAAATATATACATTGAGGAAATACCCTATTATATCCTGTCTAACAAGCAGCAGGCCTCAGTCACTAATTAAATGCCCTGAATAGGGGACAGTCTTTACCTGGCACTGAAAAGATAGCAAAGTTGGCAGCAGGGAGGGCTCAGTTGGGAGCTTGTTCCATAATGGGAGGGGGGACACCACTAAAAAGGCCCTTCTGCTTCATTCTGCACAAGCTGCAGCTTCTGAGCAGTCTTTGAGGGCAGCCCCATGTAGAGTGTATTGCAGTAATCTCTATTAGAGATTACCAAAGCATAGATCACTGATAGCAGGCTATCTCTGTCCAGATAGGGCTATAGCTGGGCACCTAACCAAAGAAGGCACCTGAGCCACTGAAGCCACCTGGGCCTTAAGTGACAAAGATGGCTCAAGGAGCACCCCTAAGCTACAAATTTGTGCCTTCGAAAAGAGTACGACCCCATCTAAAACAGGTTAAACACCCACCATACACTCAAATGAACCACTCACCAACAGCTCCTCAGTCTTGTCTGGATTGAGCTTTGGCTTGTTAACCCTCATCTAGCCAATTGTTGAGACCAAGCACCAGTTCAAGTACATCCACAGCCTCATCTGCTGAAGATGAAAAGGAGAGATAGGGCTGCATGTCATCAGCATATCATTTACTTATTTATTGAAGGCCTTTACAAACTGTTCAATTAGCAACACACTGCAAAATTCCAGATGACCTCACTTAGCAGTTTCATGCATATGTTAAATAGCATGGGGGACAAGACTGAGGAACAGGAGGATCCAAGGGGCACACCAGTATTGTCCAAGCACCACCGACTGGAGCCTTTCATCCAGGTAGGAGTGAAACCATTGCAGAGGAGTGCCTCTCACTCCCAACTCACACTCACCCCAGAAGGATACCATGGCTGATGGTATTAAGAACTGCTAAGAGGTCAAGGAGAAACAACAGGGTTGCACTCTCCCTGTCTCTCTTCCAGCAGAGGTCATCACAAAGGCTGACCAAAGCTGTTCCTATGCCAAAACCAGGCCTGAACTCTGACTGAACTGGATTCAGATAATCAGATGCATCCAAGAATGCCACCAGCTCAAGAACCTTTCCCAGGAAGGGGATGTTTGCCACTGGCCTAGAATAGTTAAGTTCATCTGGATCCAGGGAGAGTTTCTTCAGGTATGGGCTCACCACTGCTTGTTGCAGATGGCCAGGAACCACTCCTTCCCATAAAGAAGTGTTATTCACCTCCCTGGCCTAACTAACAGTTGCCTTCCTACTAGCTTTTATTAGCCAAGAAGTGCAAGGATCCAGTATGGATGTGGTTGCATGAACCTGTCCGGTACCTTGTCAATATCCTCGAGTTCCTAACTGGAACTCATTCAAAACAACTAGACCAGACGGTGGTCAGGATATCTCACCTGATTCCACTGCTATAAAACTAGAGTCAAAGTCCTGGCGGATATGAGATTTTGTCCTGGAAGTACCCAGAGAACATACTATAGCAGGCCTCAGATGGCTCCAAGATCACAGAACCATAGAAGAGCAAAGTTGGAAGGAGTCTACTGAGCCACAGAGTCCAACTCCCTGCTTAGTTCAAGACTGTAAGTTAAAGCATGTCTGCCAACTGTCTCTTGAGGACATCCAGTGTGGGAGAGCTCACAATCTTCCTAGGTGATTAGTTCCATTGCCCTACTGCTCCTCAGTAAGGAATTTTTACAGATATCCAGGTGGAATCTGGCTTCCTGTAACTTAGGCTCATCATTCTGTGACCTGCACTTTGGGATGATTGAGAAGAGACCCTGGCCCTCTTCTGTGTGGCAGCCTTTCAAGTATTTGAAAAGTTCTATCATATTTTCCCTCAATCTTCTTTGGGATAAACATGTCTAGTTTTTTACTCTTTCCTGGTAGGACTTAGTTTTTAGTCTCCTAATAATCTTTGTTGCTTTCCTCTGAACTTTTTCTAGTTTGTCTGCGTCTTTCTTGAATTGTGGTGCCCAGAACTGGATGGGGCCTAACTAGTACCAAAGGGAAGGGAACCAGTACTTCATGTGATTTGGGTATAAATAAATAAATAAATAAATAAATAAATAAATAAATAAATAAATAAAATAGGGCCCAGACAATCCTAGAGAGCTCTGTTGGGCAGCAAATAGAAGATCGAATGGATGCAGTCTGATATTACTTCTTTCCTGATCTCACTGCCGCCAAATATATTTGACTATGAGCACATATTAGAACTCAATTGTATTCACTAGGAGTTTTCTTCCATCTGCACTTAAGCTGCCTCCTGATTTGTTTCATCGCTCTCAGCTCCAGGCTATACCATGGAGCTCCATGAGCTCTACTACAGAGAGGGCACTAAGGAGCAATCATGTCAACAGTCAGGGTCATCTCTCTATTCCAGAGATCAAGCAGAGCCCTGGAAATCATATGGATCCATCAGCTTCTGAGGGTGAACCACCTGAATGGGTACCCCACCCCTGCAGAGGGGAAAAGTCACTGTTAGTCTAAATCTCAGTGGGAGTTATCTGACGACGATAGGGGATCGATTCAAAGTCTCCGACCATCAGATCACTATTTTTCTGCCTGGCTTAAAGCACGAAATCCAGTGTGTAACTTGCTGCATGTGCTGGATGAATAGAATGCTGGGACATCCCCATGGTTGTAATGGAGTCTATAAAGTCATGACCTGCCCCAGGAAGTACACCTTCAGCATGGGTGTTGACATCCCCCGTACCAGCAGTCTGGGGGACCTCAACATCACAGCTGAGACAACTTCTGTCAGCTGGAGTCAGATGGAGAGAGAGCCTGGAGAATGAGAGGGAGAGAATTCCTATAGATTAGAGCAACCCCCCTCCCTGGTCCTCCAGTCTACCATGATACTGTAGTATGCAGGTGGGCAGGGCTGAGAGAGGCTAATTCCCCCTGTTCACCCACTCAGGTATTGGTTATGCATGCCATTTCATCCACTATGAAATCATGAAAGATGGATGTCTTACTGTGTACCAATGTGGCATTTAAAAGCAGCTTCCAGAGACCCAAGGGTTGGCTGATAGGGCAACCACCAAACCCTCGGTTCAGAGCAAGTGCCAGAACATGGCACAGTTGTTAAGTGCCTGGGCCATGTTCACCTTACCTGGCTAGCCTTCCACCCAATGCCATATTTCTCCCTACCCATTCCTATGCTGATTCACCCCCCATTATAACCCTCCCATCCCCATGCACATACACAGGTTCAGTGAAGAGGAACCCCCTCCCCTCATACATAGAGAAGAATGGGGGGTTGCCCTTGCATTGCCCCCTTTGGCATCATCCCTTTCAGAGTCATCGCTGCCAGGGCATCACTGTCCTGCATCTGGCCAGCAGAACTTCTCTTGCCGCATCTCAAACCAGATGGGGGCTGTTACCAATCAAGTCTGCAACAGTCAGGCCTCTTCTCAGGTCTGAGTCCCTTGGAGCTTCTTAAACAAGAAGGACACGTGTATGTGTGTGTTTCTTGAACTGTGTGGCTCGGTCACCTACATAGTCATATGGACTTATAAGCTGATTTTTGTAGTATTCCTGCACTCTGCCTGGTCCTCTGTGGTCTGCATTGTGCTGGGCTGTCGAGTGAATTATATTGCATTCCTTCCATTTTTTTTTCCTCCTGATTATTTAACATGTACACGTTCTCACTCCTTTCTTTCATGCTTTAGGATTAAGCAATGCACTGTTGTGAACATGGATGATCTAATTACGGTTCATCATGAAATGGGCCACGTCCAGTACTTTCTGCAGTACAAGGACCAGCCCATTTCATTTCGTGATGGGGCTAACCCAGGATTCCATGAAGCCATTGGAGATGTCATGGCTTTATCAGTAGCCACTCCAAAGCACTTGTACAGCATCAAGCTGCTAGATCAGATAGAAGACAATGAAGGTAAGCAGGATGAGGTCAAATGGGAGCCCTTTGTATTACGGAAGATCTGCCAGCAGCAGTTCTGAGCTTTGACATATAAGGATCACAATGGATTCTAAACTGCCAAGGCTATTGTCTATGACTGAAATAGAGACAGCTGTTACTCCAAACCAAATCTATCCTGGACCCCACAGACTCCAAATATGGATTCACACAAGCATTGTGTTGTCTTTCAATGCAGACTGGCTTTTCAGTGCAGCCTGGGTTAAAACTTAAGTTATGACTTAAATCATAAATGCAAACTGACTTGCTCTTGGATGATTGTATGATACAGACTTTTGAACCATTCATGAAACGATTTTTGAGAGAGTGGGGAATTTAGGGATTTGAGGAGTGAGGGTAGAGTGCTGGGTGGTAAAGGACTTCACTACAAGTTAGCTAGAGAGGCAAAGCAGAAGCATAAGAAAATATGGTGGCCTGTGCAACTATTTATGTTTTTCATTCCTTTGGGCTAGAGAGTGACATTAACTACTTGATGAGCATTGCACTGGATAAAATTGCTTTCCTGCCCTTTGGCTACTTGATGGATCAGTGGAGATGGAAAGTATTTGATGGGCGCATTCCAGAAGGAGAATACAATCAACAGTGGTGGAATCTCAGGTAAGTGATTTGTCTAGCAAGGAGACCATCTGTCATTTTCTTTTTATCCCCTGATGGTTTATACCTGTCTGTGTATACATGGTGGAACACAGTAGTCCCAAAACTGTAGAGCCCAAACATGGCCTGGACTGTGATTTCCCCCAGATGGTGCTACAGATCAGAACAGAGCTTGCTCTAACTTGAGGAATTCTAGCTGTTACCTAAGGCACTACTTTGGACGGTACCCCTTCTCTGGCATGTTATTGGTGTTTGCTATAAGCTGTGAAGGAAGGACTGCAGCAAAGAAAATCATGCCAATAGTTATTGGAAAAGGTGGATGAAAGCGTCCCAGGGACTCTAAAAAGAAGTGGTACCCATAACCAGGGGACCAGAACAGTTTTCAGGAAAGAAATACAGTGGTACCTTGGCTCAGGAACACCTCAGTTCACTACCAAATTGGGTCGCGGACAGAAATTTCTGAAAAATTTTGCCTCGGGTCGTGAACTCAGAATCGGTGACGATTGCGATCGCACCCATCTCCCCCTGAGCACACCTGCAATCATACCCGCCTTTCCCCCAGCGCACCCGTCTCCCCTCCAGCACGCCCACGATCATATCTGTCTCCCCTCATCACGTGCCCGCTTCAGATTTACGTGATTTTTTAAAAAAATAGTTACAGAATGGATTAAACTTATTTACATTGACTTGGCTCATGACCAATTTGAGTCATGACCAGAGTCCTGGAACAGATTAAGTTCGTGAGCCAAGGTACCA
This sequence comes from Varanus komodoensis, assembly GCF_004798865.1. NCBI lineage: Eukaryota > Metazoa > Chordata > Lepidosauria > Squamata > Varanidae > Varanus > Varanus komodoensis. The sequence goes on along the minus strand of NW_025336100.1, from coordinate 5,409,820 downwards.
CTGTATTCAGTAGGCCTTCTCCTCAAGAGAAAAGTACTACTCTGTGAAAGTGGCTCTTGAAACCTCTCATCAGTTGCTCAATTTGACTGGCAGAACTTAACCATCTCTCTCTTTTCTGCAATCACAAAGATTGAAATACCAAGGTTTATGTCCACCTGTGTCAAGATCAGAAGCAGACTTTGATCCAGGGGCAAAATTTCATATCCCTGCCAATGTGCCATATGTCAGGTAAGTACATAATTATTTGGCCCTGTCAGCCCTCGAGGAGGGTAGTCTTGGCTTCCTATTCAACTCCCCTCTCCCCTCTCTCTTCCAGGTACTTTGTCAGTTTTGTAATCCAGTTCCAGTTCCACCAAGCCCTGTGCAAAGCTGCTGGCCATACTGGACCTTTACACAAATGTGATATTTACCAGTCCAAGGAAGCAGGAAGGATCCTGGGGTGAGTGTGTGGCCATGACATACTTTATCAGGTTCTGGTATGGACTACCTTAGAAGAATCTATCATCTTTTAGTTGACCATGTTAAATATGGGTCCTTATTTATTTATTTATTTATTTATTGCACTTATATGTTGCACCTCTTAGTCAAAGGCTCTCAGAGCTGTTCACATAAACAACAATGAAATGCTAATAAAATAGTACAATTTAAACAACAAATAGTAAAAGAATAATAGAATAAAAAAGACATAAAGCAACAATAACGTTAAACATTTTCAATAAAACCATTTATTATACCTTTTAGAGTCTGTGTAGAAGTTCATAAAATACTAGAGTTGGAAGGGCCCTACCAGGCCATCAAGTCAAATTCCCTGCTCAATGCAGGACTCCAGCTGAAAGCATCTCCGACAGATGCCTGTCCAGCTGCCTCTTGGATGCCTCTGGTGCGGCAGAACCCACCACCTCCCTATGTCACTGGTTCCATTGCTTTATTGCTCTGTAAGTCAGGACGTTTTCCTGATGTCTAGCCAGAATCTGATTTCCAGTAATTTAAGCCCTTTATTCCATGTTCTGCAGTATATCATGTCTCACAGTTTCTCTATCACATTCTAGATTACTAAATTATTTTCAGTAGTGATAATGAATATTTGCAGCACCATAATGAATTGTGTAAATACAATTCACTATGGGAATTGTCCTCACTGTCCTCACTTGCCCTTTAATTGCCACATTTGCTTGATGCAAGCTTGCAGCATGCCAGTTTTGCTTGCTCAGGAAAGGGAAATAGATTCTGCTTGTGGATCTTGCTTCAAGGATTTTCCCTCCTCCTCTCATCCACTATTGAACTGGCATGTCTAGGTAAATTTTTATGGAAGTAAGTATCTGTGGAGTGGGATATTTGGCCCTATAATTTGACATTATTTGTCCCACTGGGATGATTTTTGGTTCTTACAGTGCACTATTGTATAGTGAAATGAGACCCCAGTGGAACATCTGGTTCACCTCTACCATCTGTTGCAATTTCATATTTTAAACTGATTATTGGAACAGGAAAAGGACAATCTGATCCAGCATCCAGTCCAACGGCAGAATCACCACACCTCCAGCTCCATCTCACTCCCAGCTCATAGGAACACTAACAAATCAGGCCCATTGCATTTAAGCCTTTTCAGCAGCCACTCTAATGTCAGGCAGTCTTTAATGGTACTGTGGTGCAATGGTTAGAATGTGGGACTGGGAGATCCGGGTTCTCGTTTCCAAGAAGTCACTAGGGGACATTGGACCAATTAGTGACTCTAAGCTTAGCCTGCCTCAAAGGTTAAGGGAGAAAAAGGAGGATTATCTACACTGCCTTTGGTACCCTGAAGGAGGGCAGGGTGAGTATGTAACTAAAAAGGATAAAGAACTAACTGTAATGGGATATATTTGGGAAAGTCATGAAGAAGTAAATTAGATTGAGACAAAAATGCCTAGGTACAGTATAAGATTGTGACAACCACTTTGCAAGAGTAAGTCAAGGAAGACTCAGGATGAGAGCACTGATTTAATCTTAACCAGTGTCCATGATCTAATGCTAGATGAAAGTTGTCCAATTGCATGGAAACCATGGTTGCTGGACTTTTTAATGTGTGATGTGCCTAGTTTGCTATGCTAGTTTCATGAGGTGCCAGATTACATCAACATCCTTTAGTTATCAGCCTATGCTTTATTTCTTTATAAATTTGTTCTTTTAACAGGGAATAGCCATTTAGTCAGAAAAACCTAGATCAATTCTACAAAGGTGTGGATGTTTCCTATCACTTTGGTTCCATTGGTTTGGGTCATGTGTATGGTTTCTCTACAGCTGGGATGGGTAACCTGTCTTCCTCCAGATGTTTGGCCTACAACTTCCTTCATTTCATTTTCATTTCTATACTGTCCAGTAGTCAAAACTCTCTGGGCAGTTCACAACTATTCACCAAATAAACACCTCAGATAGAATACTTCATACAACTGCAATGAAATACTAATGATACAATCATAGACTATTAGAGTTGGAAGGGGTCAAGAAGACTATCAGGCCCAACGCCATGTTCAGTGCAGGACTCCAAATTAAACCATCTCTCTCAGATAGCTGTCCAGCTACATATTGAATTCCTGTAGCATGGGAGAGCCCACAATCTACCTAGGTCATTGATTCCATTATCATGTTGCTGTGACAGTCAAGAAGTTCTTCCTAATGTTCAGCTGCAATTTGGCTTCCTGTGACCTGAGTCAGTTACTCCATGTCCTGCTCTCAAGGATAATCAAGAAGAGATCCTGGCCTTCCTCTCTGTGACAGACTTTTGAGTATTTGAAAAGGGCTACCGTATCTCCTCTCTTCAGATCTCTTCTCAAGGCTAGGAAAGCTATGTCCAGCTCTTCCAGTCTCTCCTCACAGGGCTCTGTTTCCAGTCCCTGGATCTTTCTTGTTGACTTCCTCTGAACTTCTTCCAGTTTGCATCTTTCTAGAGTTTTGAGTGGAGAGAGCAAGTATGTAGTAATCTGAAGGGCACTGTTTCATGATCCACTCTGCTGAGAATTGACTATGTTGGGCTTCTTTGAAACAAAAGACATCACTGAGATGAAGTGGGTGGACACCATGTTGCATTTATGAAAGCAAAAAGAAAAAGAAAACAGAAAAGCAATGTCACATTGCAAAAGAAGGCATAGAAGGAACCTGCAAACCACAACCATGACTGCCATATGTGTATGTCAGCGTGTACATTTACACATTGCCTTGAAAACTCAATGAAGTCATCCTTAATTTTTAAAAGGCACATTTATTAAAATGTCATGTGACTAGTGCCAAAAAGAAACCAGTATTATAGAAGGTCAGATAGCCACTACTGCCAGGGACATAACTGCAAATGTCAAACTTCTTCCTGTGAGGATTCCAACTGCCAGCAAGTCAGCTACCTCTGTAATGGCTACCGTGGCAGGAGCATCCCTAACTCCTGCGCCTCACAATGCAGCCTTGAGCTATGAGGTACTTTGCCCCACTGCCACCTTCCGGGGCAGGCATGCTGAAATGCGGTGACTCTCTGGTTTGGCCCTTCAGCATGAGCATTGGGCAAGGACATCTGTTGGTTTGTGACAGGATAGAAAATCTGGTGGAAGCCCATCCCAGAGAGACTAAAGATATTTGCAAGATATGAGATATTTGTAAGTGAACTCTAAGACTGAAATAGTGGCCAGGTGCGAGTAAAATCAAAAGACATGCAAATCCACAAGGGTACCAGCATGGATCAATAGCAGGGAAGAGGAAGTTCCCAAAGACATTGAAAAACGTTGAATGACTTGCCCAACTGAATCATTGCAGAAGTTCTAGCAAACTACATACAAATTTGCCTGAGGGAGACTGATATATTTATCAGTGGTGTAGAGAAGATAAATGGAGGACAGTGCTTACTTATATAGATTTTTTGTCACAGAATGTGGTCGCTGGTACTTTCTTAGATGGTTTAAAAAAGGAATTTGACAAATTCATGGAAGAGGAGGAATTTATCACTGATAGTGAATAACTACACAAATTCAAATTCAGATTGTTCTCCCTCTCCTATTTGACCAGCATTCAGTGCAAGGCTGGCCCTACCATCAGGTAGAGTGAGGCAAGTGCCACAGGCAGCAGATGCTGTGAGGAGGGGAGCAGATTGAAGTGTTGGAGGACATAGCAGTGTGTAACAGACAGCTGGCCCAGTGCCCCCCCCCCATGCAACCACTTCTCGCAGATGTAGTGTTAAAATAAGATTGAAATGGATAAAGCGAGATTCCACTGCCAGTCTGGTCAGCTTCTGTGCATGGAATGTGGGAGGTGCCATCTTGCCCTTCACTTCAAGCAGCCCCATGAGATGCTGACACATACAAAGTGGGGGAGCCTCACACCCTGCTTGTGATATTCCCAGAGGGTTCTGGCTGGCTTTTCATGGAAGATCAGATGGCTATCTGGTCTCACTCTTTTGTTCCCCTGGGATTTCCCACATATTGTATCCTCTGTAGGGTTGTGAATGGATGGCCAGATGTGCAGCTGTGTGTCTGTGTTTTCTTTTCCTTTTTAATGCAGGAATGCCTTGAAGCTGGGCTACAGCAAGCCATGGCCAGAAGTTATGCAACTTATCACAGGGCAACCCAACATGTCGGCTGAGGCCTTGCTGACCTATTTTGAACCACTGAAAAACTGGCTTGTCAACAAGAATAAGGAAAATAACGAAACTCTGGGCTGGCCTGAATATACCTGGATGCCCCCTGCGGGTACTTAGAGGCTTTGAAATTGTCCTTCTCACATGTACTAGAAAAAAGGAAGTGGGAACAGAGGATGGGAGGAGGAGGCAAGCAGTCGGTTCCCATTCTGAAATGGTTTCCCCCAAAGAGCAGGCCCTTAGAACCATGGGGCAAGCGTGGAAGAAGGGCCCTAACCCTTTGCCCCCAGCAGGGTTCCGTGCATTCCTGCTGCTTGCGGTGAAAGGAAGGCCCCAGTACTGCCAAAGGGAGCTTTTCCTCTCATGACTAACAGCAATCATGGGGGGGTGGGGTAACAATTAGGACAGTGTAGAGGGCAAAGAGCCAGAGTCCTCCTCTATGTGTGTACTTGTGAGCAGACACATGTGCATGCATGCACACACATACAAACACACCGACCCTGATCTGGATTCGGTCTCTGCCACTCTTTAGTTTTTTAAAAATCATCTATGCAGCACCAGACTGGGTGATCAATATGTAAGTTGGCAGACAAATAGTAGTCCTTTGCATCCCAAGCCATTCTTCCTATCTGTGTTTTGCTAGGTTCCTACTCAGGCCAAGTGCAATCAAACAACAAAGTCAATTTCCTTGGGATGTGGTTGAGCGACAATCAAGCTGCAGCAGGCCAGTGGATCTTACTTTCCATTGGGCTTCTCCTCCTCATTGCAATGATAGCCTTCGGGGTCATAACGTACTTGAACAGGACTCGGACCTTCAAATCTGGCTCAGAAATGGAGTTGAAATAAGTTGTATGTTTTTAATCTCTTCTGTGCCTCCATGTGAACTTGCAAAGGGCCAGCAATAGGCTGTGTGTGCGTGTGTATATGTGTGTGCATGTGCATGTGTGTGCACGCATGTGTGCAGCAGCAGAATGGTGTGCTAATGTGAGTGTGTGTGTGTTCATAAGTGTTCAATGGATTTGTGCAGAAATGCATATGCACTATATGAGTGTAAGTATGTAAGTTAGGTACAGAGATTGTGTTTGTATGTACCCATAGGTAAGAATGTGAGTGTATGGGATGAATGTGTTTTGGGTGCTTATATACACACTGCATGTCTGTACAAAGGAGTAATCTGACTAATGTGCATGCATAGGAACTGCGGGTACATGTACATATGCATCTCTGTGTGGCCTAATTTGCAAGGCCTAATTCAAGTGTGGTCAACTACTTCGTACATGCATTCACTGATCTGGCTTGTATATACTCCTGTGAAGGGCCACCTTCAATAAGCAGGACAGTGGTACAAGCAAAGGCACAGGACTTAACCAGTTCAAAGACCTTTTGATTACACAAGAGCCAAAGCAAGCAAGCAAGCAAACAAAACCAAAATAAATGTCTGGATTCTTGAAAGAAGAAAAACAAAGCAAAGCAATGATCAGACTGCCTCATTCTTCAAGTTTTGATTGTGGGAATCAATCAACTACTCAATGGGTTTCCTGAATTTTGGACACATTAATTTGGAGAGAGGAGGGATTCTACAAGGATTGTTATAGCTCTAGCAGGTGGTAATGCTGTGCACAGAGGCTGCATAGAGTTTCTTCAGCTTTTGAAGGGATGTATGTTTTTGCTTCAGGCAGACTGTTCAATGCATGCACGACAATTAAAATGAATCACACTCTCCACAATCACAATGACTCTACCATTTATCATGAAAAAGGAAGGGAGCTGATCAGGACAATTGCAAGCCAAACAAAAAGCTTGTGACCAGTGGAGAGGGGGAAGGAGTAGTACCTTTTGAAGTGCAGAGGCTTATCATGACAGTCTTGTAGCTTATACCTGCAAGGAGAGTGTACGTAAGAGCTGTGCTGGATATGACCAAGAATCCTTCTAGTCTAGCAATCTCTTCATGCACTGGCCAGAAAGCAACCAGTGGAAAGTCCACAAATAGGACATGAGCGCAACAGAACCCTTCCAGTTTCCTATTCAATTGTCCACCTTTAAACCATCCGTATCATTGGCCATCATTGTATCTTGATTTAGTGAATGTCGTAGTTTAACTATGTGCTGTATGAAGAAGTGTTTCCTTTATCTGTCCTGAATCTTCCCCTAATTAATTGTGAGTGTTCTGTCATCCATCTAGGCTTTTTCTTTCTTTTGCCAGAGGAACTTACTTTTTCATTTTTCCCCAATAATCCCTTGTGTGTAAGTCCACAGTTCTTCTGGCTCATGATCAGTCAAGCTGGTTAATGCAAATCTGTTCCTTGTACAAACTTTAAATTACTCGGGAATGACATTTATGGTGTATTTTGCTGCTGTGTTTCTGTTAGCAATCTTTTTTCGGCTTCACATTGATTTTTGATCTTAAGAGTTTGTGATTACTACTGCAATATGCTCCTGGTCTTGTTTTGACAGGGAGAATACACCTTCTCCATCTCATGCTTCTAATTGCGTAATCTATTGTATTGCTGTATCGGCCATCTGGTGTTGTCCATGTATGCAGTCATCTGAGCAGTAGCTTGTTTACAGTGAAAAGATGGTTGGCTTCACAGAATTCTGTGAGTCATTCTCCTGCTTCATTTCTTACCCCTAGGCCAAGTTCTGCTAGATTGGTGAGCCTGCTTAGTTTCTTATTTCTGCATTCCAGTCACCTAGTCATCATGTCTTATTTTGTTGCGTGATCCATTTCCTCTGGAATATTTGCATAAAAGTTTTGATTTTTTTCTTCTTCAGCATCTGTCATTGGCAAACAGACTTGTATGCTGGCTATGTTGATAGGTTTTCCACTCATTTGAATTGATATTGTTCAGTTACATTCTGCATCATAGCCCCCTACTGCCTGTGCTACGTCTTAGTGTAAGAGACACTCCATTTCTTCTGAGTGCCATTTCTAGAGTAAAATACATAGTGTTTCTCCGAGTGAAAATGTCATCTTCCAGTCCACATAAGTTTCCAGTATAGCAATATTTAACCATTCCATTTCCCGCTTTATCCATACTTCTCACATTCCATGGTGCAGTTGTTTGTGTTGTGTAGCCCCGGCCTATCCTTTTCCCTCTGTCCAGGTCAGCCACTAGACCTCCTTCAGCTTTGATCTACTACTATCACTAGCAACAACACTATTTGGACATGTCCTTTGCTCTTCCCCAGTAGCTCACTGAATGTCTTCCAACCTGGGGGTCTGATCTTCTAGCACTATCTCTTGTTTCATGTGGGGTTCTTTGATCACAGGGTTTTCATGTTAAGGAAATTTGGAAGGGGTTTACCATTGCCTTCTGTGCAGTACTAACCACACTTAGCTTGAGCATCACTGCCATTGTCTGTGAAACAGCCTGCGTCAGTGTTGCTCCGGCCCAGTTGCTGCCCTTCAGAAGTCCCTCTGCCCCCACCGCCATTAGAGAGAGGCCTTCTCTTCTGCTGATGTGACTGTTCCTCATGAAAAGGGTGGGTGCATCTTAGTCTGATGCCTCAGCTTTGAACATTCCACCTTGGGTAACCCTGCTAGGAGTCCAGCCTAGTGAGAGAGTCTGCCCTCCTGGTGGCATTGCTCTCAGCTTCTCTGACACTCTCAACCCCCATCACCACATTAGGATGTGCATCCGAGGGGTTTTTCTTTCTCTTTGTTTTGGTTTGTTTTACAGTAGGTTGATATTTTCAGTGAGCTATCCACCACAGCCCTAGGATCTCATTTAGTCTCATCCCATCATTGTATATGTGAGGTGAGGATTCTCTACCTGCCATGCATCACTTTACACTTGCTCACACTGAATTGGATTTGTTGCTTTGCTGCCTGCTCTCCCAATTTAAAAAGATCATCACAATCCTTTTTTTTTTTTTTAAGGTACCATACATAATTTAGTGTCATTGGCAAACTTGGCTATTTGACTACTTACTCCTAATTTATGAGAATGTTGAAAACATGTGTCCCAACAAATCCCTGGGGGACCCCAGTGTTTACATCCCTCCACTGGGAGAATTGACCATGTATTCCTATTTCCTGTTTTGTGTTTCTTAACCGGTTACTGAGCCATAGGAGGAGGTCCCCTCTTAAGTTCCCTGAGGTGTCTTTTGACTTTGTCAAAAGCATTTTGGAAATCTAAACCATGTCTACCGGATCATCTTGTCTGTGTATATACTGACAGTCTCAAAGAACTCTAAAGATTAGTGAGATAGCACTTACCTTTATGGAAGTCTTCCTGATTCCTTCTCGGTAGGGTTGTCCTTCTCTATGGTCACTAATTTCAGTTGTAGTAATGCTTTCCACTAATTTACCTGGAACAGACAGGGTAACCAGCTTGTATTTTCTTGAATCACCTGGATCCTGTTTTTAAAATTTTAGCCATAATGTTTTATCTCCAGTCCTCTCATAGAGGCAGAACTTAGGAACATGTTACATATTTTTATTAAGGTTCCTTAAGATTCCACCAGGATTTGTTAGTTTTTAGCTTGTCAATAAAGTACAGAATGTCATCTCTTGTCACCACTGTTTGCCTCATTCCTCAGACTCCATTCTTATACACTAGTTCTGATACAGATATCTGCTCAATGATTTCAGCAGTGTGACAGGGTCATTCAACATCTCCCCAATCTTCCTTTCATACTCCTTTAACTTTGTAGCCATCCAGTGGACCCACTGCTGTTTTCTTGTTTCTGATATAGTTAAAAGAATTCTTTGTTGTTTTTACCACTGATGTACTCCTCAAAGTGCTTTTTTTCATCTGTTGTTTACTTGCATTCCCTTTATGTTCCTTTTTGTTATCCTTTGGGCCATGCTTCCGTTCTTACTCAAGGCTCCCAAACACCACACGGTCTTTTTCAATGCAGATCTTCATTGGCACCTCACAGCTAACATGGAAATGCAATTCTAAAGGGCCTCCTGCAAGGTGATCAATAGCCTCTGTTCATGTAAAGAGTGAAGGAGAGTTGAACCCAAAGGGAAAACTTCCCTCCAATTCTCCCAATTCATTCACACTGTATGCTCCATCCGCACTGTTGGAGATTTGCACAAGCCCTCTAACCTCATAGCTTTTCTCTCCCAATGCCTCATCACAGGGTCAGGGATTGAGCAACACAGTGGCTCTCCCTCCTCTCCTGAGTCCCTTCCAGTCTCTTCTGAAACATGTCCTTTCTCATGGTCCACCTGGGAAACTGTGGGCAATGACTTTGATGGGACTTCAAAGTCTTCTGCCCCCCTTTTATCCTCCTGCCCTCCCATTACCTCTTCCATGGGATCCTCTCCTCTACTCAAACACTGCTTTCCCCTGGTTCCCAAGAGTAATTATTGTGAAACTGGCTGACCAGGGGAGGGAGATTCGAGTCCTCAGAGCTGTCCACTCCACCAAATACTGCGAACAACCACAATGGAAACGAGAGCCCAGAATGGTTTCCAGTTCGAATTTCTCCTCCTCCCCACCCCCCAATGGGAGGGGGTAAAGACAGGGGGTGATGAGAGTCCCCAGTTACCCCTGGGGAAAGAAAGAATGGAAAAACAGCAGCTGGAAAGCCACTGGGTTGATCTGTGCCACAATTTGCATCAATGCATCACTCAGCCACCTTCCTACAAGGAGAGGGGGAGGGAAGTATTGGGTGGCAAGCCAGACTCAGTCCCCCATGCGTAAGTTCATGCCCTGCTGGCAATGAGTGTCTGGTACAGACTTGTAACCTGCTTTACCCTTCCCCAACTGCTCCTTCAGTAGAATGTGACAAGAGTGTAATTCCTCCAAAAAATCTACCACAGCAGAGACTGAGCAGGAGGCCATCATGAAGGCAAAGAATTTGCGATATATCCAAAATCAACAAAAAAAGGCACCTGATGGATAAAAGTGTGGGAACATTTATGTAAGCAAATTCAACCAATGGCAGCAAAGAAACCCAATTCTCCTATTAAAAGTTAACAGCAGCATAAATATTACTCCAAGGTCACATTAGTGCGTTCTGATTGCCCATCCATCTGGGGGTGGTGGGTAGATGGCAAGTAAAGATCCACCTGTAACAGATTGCTCCTGAAGTGCGCCAGAAATTGCATCCTCCCTGATCTGAGATAAAGGCCTCAAGCTAAGTGTGTAAATGAAGAACATGCTACACAAAGAGGGACAATGTAGTCTGTAGAGGGCAATGAAATGGGCCATTTTAGTGAAAAGATCCATCTCAGCCAGTATAGCCATGTGGCCCTGTGACACAGGCATGTCAGTCAAGCGAGAAAGAATCTGCCAGGGGCTGTAAAAGTACCACTGGCTTCCCCTGGGACTGTTGGCATACTGACAGGTTGCCCAGGAACAAGCATGAGACTTGACATCAAGATGAACTCAAGGGCACCAAAACTCACACATAACCATGCGCAAAGTGCTGTACTGAAGGGGCATCGTGACACTGACGGGAAACTGCTGCCCTTCATCACCAAGAGGGGACATAAATGCAGTGCAGGGGGTATAGAAGGCCATCTCAGAGGAAAACAGGAGAGTCACTTGTACCCTGCCCCCAACTCTGCCAGCATGGACTGCACAAAAGGGTCATCCTGCTAAGCTAAACATAAATCCTCCAGCCAGGAATGGGAGGAGTCCGGAGTCCGGCTGTAGGATCAGGGCTGTGGCAGGCTGCTGTTCAGAGCCCGAGTGGGATTCTGGCCCTTCTTTGTGGTCTTTGCATCACAGACGTGGCCTCTGAGCCTGCCTGGAGCCTGTTGGGAAGTTTCTACAACTAAACATTAATTTGGGTGTGACCCCCCCCCCCCCCACTTGCATCAGTAGGAGGGGATCCTGCCCACTCCCTCAGTCCTTTTTGGACCACCTCCATGCCTAGCTCAGGAGGTGCTTCTCTTCTCAAGCTGAGTTTTTTTAATTACCTTTTTTCTTCTCTACCATTTTCTCTTCCTTGGCCCCCTACTCAGCCTCCTTTTTACCCATCTTTCCATGAAGGTCATTTTCACTCTTGTAAAACCCATAACCACCCCCCTTTTCCTACCCACATTCACTGTGATTTTTTGCATCCTTCTACCAGTCCTTTCTCCATTCCCCACTTTCTGCCTTCCCCAGTGGCATCAAAAGCACCCTTTAGAAAGTGCATCCATTATGCAAGTAAACTGATCCCTCACAGATAGACATTTCCTCTGCCTTTTCCATGTGGGAAAGGGACACATTGTTGAATCACAAAGCAGGCTTAGAAACATAGGGCTGGTGGACTGAGGGCCAGAACTGTGGAAGCCATGGATTCCAAATGCCTGGTCAGGAAAGCTCCCAAGCTTGCAAAAAAGGATGGCTGCTGCCAGCTGGAAGTGTAGATGCCATGGAAGCCCGTTGACTATTGACACTGATGGCCTGGTCAATCTCAAGAGAATGCTTGGATCTGAAAGGTGGTTCAATCCTGAGAAGGCGCTCTTGTCTACCATGGACCCCAACAACCTCTTGGTCCCAAGAGAGAACTGGAACCTGAGAATCCATTCATTGCCAAGAGAAAGCCCCAGTCTACCACTGAAAATGAGGGACCATTCAATGTCAGGAGCATTCAGCACAAAGAGAGAACCCCCGTCAACCATTAACACTGAGGGCTGCTCAATCCCAAAGAGACTCTGTTCAGTACTGAGAGGGAACCCATGTCTACCATCAACACCAAGGGCCTGATCACATTACCAGTCTCTCCCATTGATCCCCAAGGGGCTCCAGGGCATCCTACAAGGAAGACTACAATTTTCAATCTTGGTAGGATGTCCAGGCCTACTGGAGTTGACACAGATCCAGTGACTACCAGGGCCATCCAGCCTGTTGGCACCTCTACAAGAATGCAGTGGAAACTAACACTGAAGGTGATATTTGATGCCATCGATCAATCTTGAGACCAAGAGTGCCCTCTCCATCTTCAGATCCTGAGCGCTATTTGTCTGACTCAGACTCACCCATCACTGGTACTGTTCATCTCCACACCTGATGTGGCCATTGCCATGCAGGACCCAGCATCTTCGCTGGAGGAAATGGACAGATCCCCCAGGCAGATTCTGCAAATGGCAAATTCCCTTGATCTCAAGATCTGCACAAAATGGTATCTCAATCATTGTCACCATGGATGCATCACTGTTAAGATAGGGAGCACACTGGGACAACCTGAGAACGTTTAGCTAGTTTGCTAATTGGGATATCATGAATCTCTTTGTCAAAAGCTTTGCTGAAGTCAAGATAGATTCTGTCTGCACTGTTCCCACAATCCATCAGGGAAGTTGCCCAATAAAAAAAGGGAATCAAATTAGTTTGGCAGGATTTGATCTTGACAAATCCACACTGGCTTCTAGGAATCACTGCATTAATTTGAAGGTGTTTGCAGATGCAGACTGGTTGCTTTATAATCTGCTACAGAATTTTCCCAGGGATTAATGACAGACTCTCAGTTTTTCTTTCAAAAGTACAACTAGCTTGCACTTGTTACATGTGCAGGCCAGAAAAAAATGACAAGACAACAAGCATTGCACAGACTATGCCATCTCCACAGGAAAGTCTTTTCCATCCGTAGTCTTACTCGCTTTTTGATTCTGCCTTTCTGCTTGTATTGGAATGGCCTGTGTTTTCCACTGTCTTCCTTGAAGGTTAACAACAGGGTCCTACTAGTATGCAACTGTGTGTCACAAGAAAAGACAAAGTTAGGGACCTCCTCGACAGTTCGCCCAGTATGCCCTTCCTGGTCATTCCTATAGAGCTTGTATCCAGAAATGACTGTACCTCACTGTTGTTTCCATTCCACCTGCTTTCCATCATGGTCAGTGTATGCAAGTTCTCCTTTAAAGCCAGGCACTCCTCCACTCTTGGCTCTGAGGTCTCTAGCAGCAGCATAGAAATGCCCATCTGGGGTGTCCCATGTGACTTCTCTGCTATGGTCCTTAGGCCTCTTTGACTGGCTATCATGTTAAACTGTGCACTCATCATATGTTTCTTCCCCTTCCTTCCTTCCTTCCTTCCTTCCTTCCTTCCTTCCTTCCTTTCTTTCTTTCTTATAAAATTTGTATGCTGTCCAATTACTTAGTCTTGAATCGTTAGGTCAAGGATTAAGCCAGCCCAAAGTAGTCTGCATTCCAAGAATGATAGCTTGCAACAATATATTATTGCTGGGAAAAATTATTCCTTTCCCCTGCCCCCAGCCAGCTACCCTGAAGATTGCAGCTAAACCCAAAGGCAACAGGGAAGTCTCTGAGGTGCCACAACAGGCATTCTCCTTCCTATTAATCAGAAATGTCCACTATTTTGACTCAGTAAGTAAGCCCTGGCTCCACGTTACCATTGCTTTTTTATACAGAAAGAGAAAACAAGTACTCTACTAACAAGGTTTCTCCTTAGTTACCTTCAGAAAGCCATTCATAAATGTGGATGGTGGAATGCACAAGGCCCACAATAAGCTACAACTCACCTCAGAAGGGCAGGATCTCTTCTTGATCATTCCAGAGTGCAGGACACAGAATAATGGGCTCATGTTCCAAGAAGCCAGATTCCAATTGAACATCAGGAAGAACTTCCAGACTGTGGGAGCAGTACAACAATGGAACCAATGACCTGGGGAGGTTGTGGGCTCCCCCACATTGGAGGTATTCAGGAGGCAGTTGGACTGCCATATGGTTTAACTTGCAGTCCTGTACAGAGCAGAGGGTTGGACCCAATGGCCCTCTGGCCCGTTCCAACTCTGCTACTGTATGGTGTACGATTCTAGGATTCTTCTAGCCAGCACTGGAAGGCAGGGAGGGGAGGTGACAATAGGACTGACATTTCCCCTTGGCCCTGTGCATTTGGGATAAGATAGTCCAAAGATGTCAAAGAAACACACACCCTTCAGGTAAATATAAGGTTGAAAACATATGGATTTTGTCTGGTGAAATCTTGGTGGAAGTCCAGTGACTGGGTGCAGCATTTCAGTCTGATGCGTCACCTTGTGCGCTTCCTCATTGGTAACATAAGACTGCGTTATACAATACCAGCAAGCACATGGGCATTCTTTGAACTCAGCAGATTGGGACACAGAATTTGGAACTGGGTTGGGGTGTTGAAGCTGAGGCCAGGGGTCTTAAACATCAGTGTCTTCTGTAGTCCAGAGTTGCACAATTCTAACAAAATCACTAGGATCTTAGCATGGAATTAGATTGGATTATCTAACCATCTTTGTTCATGTTCATGTGATTTGGACTCTACACCTTATGACTTCCCATATGGCTCCAGTTGATATTGTAATAAATACTCATTTCAGATTGAAATCAAATGACAAATTCCTCTGCAAGCTAAATATTTATATTTTACCACACTGAATCCTTTTTTCAGGGGCATTGCACCTCTGGAGCGAAGAGCAGCTTTTCCGAAGGAGCATATGGGAGCTCTGGGAGCCTGAGTGTGATTTTTTCCCCAGACTCTGGCAGGGAGAGAGGAAGGAGGAAAGGTGGATTCTTCTCTATCTGTACCACATCCCCATTCTTTAAATACTTGAAAGGCTGTCACACAGAGGAGAGCCAGGATCTCTTCTCAGTTGTCCCAGACTACAGGACACAAAATAATGGGCTCAAGTTATAGGAAACCGGTTTCCAGCTGAAAATCAGGGAAACTTACCTGTTAGAGCAATATGACAATGGAAGCAATTACCTAGGGAGGTTGTGGCCTCTCTCACACTGGAGGCATTCAAGGTGCAGCTGGATAGTCACCTGTTAAGTCACCTGCTTTAATTTGGAGCCCTGAATTGAGCATAGTTGGACCCAGTGGCTTTCTTGGCTCCTTCCAACTCTACTATTCCATGATTCTAGGAGTTCATTGCCCTTTTTGTCTGCTGTGCTTTGATTTTTCCTGAGCATTTAAGTTCCAGTTCATATATTAATGCTTGGAAAGAGGCAACATGCAGAGGCTGCTATCCGTGACAACATGACGCTTCTGCCCATGACACTTCTGTGAGACCTACACCCTGGCTTGTTCCCTGCAGGTGTCCCAGCCAAACACATGCCTATCAGAGTGGGACCAACTGCTCCTTTCCACATGCACTGCTCTTTCCTGCAAGGGAACTACACATTTCTGTAATGATCCGTGGTTACAATAACTACTGTCCTCTCATTTCCTCTGTAGTGAGGAAATAATACTACTTCATATGGACTACTGTACTGAGGAATTAGTACTGCTTCAAATGTCATCATTTTCTTGGCCACTCAGAACTTACCCATTTTCTTCCCTTCTGCATTTGAACTGACCACTGTCCATTCAACTGAAACACAGACTCTCCACTTCCTCCTGCAGTGATGCAGTCGTACTAATAAAACCCAGAGATCAATTATTTCATAACTTTTTAAAGGAGAAAGCAAATGTATCATTCTCAGAAGATATATAGATGGACTGCATGAGGAAGAAGGAAAATGTAACAGAACATGTCCAGATTTTCAAAACTGAGTCCACTTTTTTCATCATACTTTACATTTTTATTTCAATAATCTAATGATATTTTTGAATAATCTAATGAATAATATTTTTGAAACAGTGGAGTCCAACCACACTTTTTCAAAGTTTCTTCACTTCCTGAG
Source organism: Varanus komodoensis (assembly GCF_004798865.1). Taxonomy (NCBI): domain Eukaryota; kingdom Metazoa; phylum Chordata; class Lepidosauria; order Squamata; family Varanidae; genus Varanus; species Varanus komodoensis. The sequence goes on along the minus strand of NW_025336100.1, from coordinate 5,393,669 downwards.
TATATAGCTAGGTGTGGATGCAATTCTTTCTTCCACAGACAGTATGGATGGGAAAGTGACATTTTTGTAGGCGCTGCTTTGATTCAATCTCTTGCAAGAAAGTGGATTTGTTCTTAATCCTAACAGCCTGGACTTGAGAGAGAGAAGGATTAGGCCTTTTTTTCCTTTGACTCTGTTGATTGCAAGCACCCTTGGGGGCACAGCAGCACAGCAGCCGCCATATGGCTGTTTCCGCACTAGATGCAAGGCGGGGGAAGGAGAGTGCTTCCACAGCTGACATCTTGGTGCATCACTCCTCTCTCAGGGCAACAGCAAATGCCAGACAGAAGAAAAGTCCACCTGTAGAGCGACTTGTGGTACGCTACCTACAAATTTCAAATAGACCAAATGATCGCATCAAAGAACTGGAAAGAGCCAAAGGAAACCAAGTTCAGCTCTTATCCAGCTCAAAGTATATAATGCTTTGACCAGACAACTGCTGCACCACAAAGATTCGCCTAAAAATTTAATAACTCAAAAGAATTAGTCGTACAACTAAGTTAATGCAGAGACAAATAAACACACCCAGCAAAGTTACCCTCTTTTCTGATGCAGACAACTTACCCAACCGAATCAGCACATTGTTGGCATCAAGCCCCCTGTTTGTAATTCCTGCTATGACCATGAGATGCCCCTACCCTCCTCCCCTTTGTGCTTAGCCTCAGCAAAGCAAAACTACCCCTTGCCCCAGTGCATTCCGCTGTTCCAGGCTGTAGGTACAGAAGCGCATGCCCACAGATCAGCAGGGCCCACTTCCAGCCCTAGATGTGTGATCTGGCTGTGAGCACCATGTGCTGCAGGCAAAATAACTCCAGACACCTGTTTTCTTTCTTGCTTATATTTAAACATTGCCTTTCACGATAAGAGTCCTCTGGAGGAAAGTCAATGACAACACTTGGATCTGGAGAACTCTTTACGTTCCTGCACTGTTGCAGCCCAGGTGCACCCCAATTAGCACTGCGCTCAACAAGAATGGGCCACTGGTGAAAATGCCCTCTGTCTCGTGCCTGACAGTCTTGTTCTTTGAAGTGGGCAACTCAGAAGGACCTCAGGAACTGACCTCAAAGTGTGGGCACACTGATAGGGGTGAAGGCAGCTGTTCACCCAAACCATTCAAAGCTTTCACATGAATGCCAACACCTTGTTTTGCCCCCCAAATCCACTAGCAACCAGTGTGATTTACATTATATAGGCACTACATGGTCTATCCCCTAATCCAGGCACTAACATTCTACACCAGCTGAAGGTTCTGAGCCATCTTCAAAGCGAGTGCCAGGTGGAGTACATTCCAGAAATCCGGTTGGATGTCAGTAGTGCATGGATAACTTAGGCAATATCTGACCTTTCACAGTTGACATACCAGCCTAGGCTGCTGAAAAATTCCTGACCAACACCACCACTGCACAAACCTCATCAATTAGTGGCACATGCATATGAATTCCCAAACTGCACATTTGGTCCTTCAAAGAGAGCTATCCCATCTCAGACCAGCTGTAAAACTCCATCCAGTTATTTCCCTACCTATAGTCCATCCATTAAGCCCCAACTTGTATATTCTCATCCACTGCAAATCCAATTTTGGCTCAAGAGTTCTGCAGCTCCCTAATATGAAATCAGTGTTAACCATTTCAGCCCAAACCTCCACATGAATTCCTCTAGCAATTTAATCCAGAAATTTAAAAAGTGTGGGGAACCTTGTGGCACAATGTAAGCTAATGGAGTCCCTCAGAACAATTTTCAGAGACTAGTCTTCCAGGAAGGACTGGGGCCAGCATACCTGCTAAGCCCAACCTGAAGTGCCTTTTCAGAAAGATGCAGCTGAAAACTAGTGAGAGTTCCAGAATAGCCTGGTGCAAGGCATCCATCAAGTCTACTTCCAGCCAAAGCCTAGGCCTGAAACTGGGTTGGAAAGAACCTAATAGTCCACGTCATCCAACATTGCCTGCAGCTGGGAGGTCATGACATGTTCCAACATCATGCCCAGGAATGGCAAATTAGGGAATGGAAAAAAGGGTGATAATTGCCACAAGCCATTGGATCTAAAGCCTATGCCCTCCATCAAGGCATCACTGCGGCTGCCTTTTAAACAGCAAGGACAACACTGCTCCTTTTGAGAAGGCGTAAGCCAACTCTGAGGTCCAAATATACAGCCCAGCAAAATCTGGCAAATTTCACAAGCCAGGATCGAGATAACAAGTGCTTGTTGCTTGGGTTCTTACATACTTGTGTGGGCATATATATGAGACTGCCTGGGAGGAAGTTATGAGGCCAGAGGGGGGTCCCAATCAGTGTATTGGTGGACAGAGGGAGATAGGGCATTGGGAGGAGGACTGGACAAGTAAGGGGGACACGGCCAAGCAGCTTACAGCTGTGCCATGTTCCGGTCCTTCCAATCACAGATGTGATGGTTGCCATGTCAGCCCCCCACTGGATTTCTGAATGCTGCTTTGCAGAGTAAGAGCTCCCTCAACATCCCTTTAAGAGCAGATGCATATAGTGGCATGTATAACTGAGACTGGAGTTGGTGAACAGGGAGGAGACAGCCTCCCCCATTTGTGGCCATTGGGGTTCTTGGTTCAGCATCAGGGGAGATTTGGGGGTTGAGGATGATTTGGGGGTAGGTCACCCTAGTCTAGAATTATTCTTATTCTCACCCTCCCTCTCTCTCCCCAGGTATCTTGTCCATCCAACAACCAGTCTGGAGGGTTTGCATCTTGTGTTGGGCCAGGATTCCGCTGGTGGACCACCCACCCTGCCGCCCATCAGTCTTCCTACCTGAGCAAACAGAAGTGGGCTCAGATGTGATGTTGGTCCTGGGAAACTTTAACATGCATGCTGAAGCTGCCCTATCTGGGGCCATTTAGGATTGCATGGCTGCCATGACAACCATTAGACTGTCCCTGCATGTCATTGATCTGGCACATGCAGCAGGGCATACTCTAGACTTGGGCTTTTCAAACGGATATTAGTGTTGGGGACTTTGACTGGCCCTTTGTCATGGTCAGATCACTGCCTGCTGAGATTTAGAGTGATGGCAGCTTTTCCCCTCTGCAAGGGTGGGGATCTATTAAGATAGTCTGCCCCCAGAGGCTAATGGATCTGAATGGTTTTCAGAGGGTTCTGGGGGATTTCCTGCCTGATATGGCTGGTGCTCCTACCAAAGCCCTGCCTGGAACACATAAATGGCCCAGGCAGTTGTCAAGATTGTTCCTGAGCTCATATGGAGCCAACAGCAATGAAACAAATTAGGAGGTGGCTTGAACGCAGATGAAGAAAAACTCCCAGTGGATGCAATCAAACTCTGGTGTGAGCTTATAATCAAGTGTATTTGGAGGCAGTGAGTGTGCCAAAGAAAAACATCTCTCTGTTCATTTTTCCATTTGCTGCCCAGTGGAACATTTCAAGATTGTCTGGGGTTTATTACATGCTGGCCCAAAGGACATCCTAGAATCTTCAGAAGCCTGCTCCAGTTCATTTGCTGATCACATCTAGGAAAAAATCCCTCGTATCTGCCAGGACTTAGGCTCCAGAGTTAATGCAGCTGCATTTGTGGAGACATTCATGGTAATGCATTTAGTCCATGGTATTGGATCTGGCCCAGCTTTTTGGGTTAATTTCAGTAGGTACAGCTCAGTTTTGTGCAACCACCTCTGTACTGGATTGTTGCCCCTCCCAGCTTATAAAAGCCAGCAAGGATGGAACAAGTGGCTGGACCAGGAAGGTGATTAATGCCACCTTGAGGAGAGAGTAGTTCCAGGCTGCCTTAAAGAGACCCCTCTGAAAAAGCCCTCCCTTGACTTGGCAGATGTGAATAACTTTAGGCAAGTAGCAAATGTCTCTTTCCTGGGCAAGGTTCTTCAGGTGGTGATTACCAATCAATTTCATGCACTCTTTGATGAGACTGATTGTCTGGATCCATTTCAGTCAGGGGTCAGGCTGATTTGGCATAGAAACAGCCTTGTTCACCATGTAAAAGGACCTATGCTAGTATAAAGAGAGGTGAGAAGTGACCCTGTTGATACTCCTGAAACTCTCAGCAGCTCTCAGTACCATCTACCATGGTATCCTCCTGGGGCAACTCTCTAGGCTGAGGGTGGGGGCGGGGTACTGTGTTGCAGTGGTTCTGCTCCTACTTGGGGGTGGTGCTTGGGTAACATTGTTCAGCCTCATGGATTCTCCATCATGGAGCTCCCCAGGGGTCTGTCCTGTCCCCCATGCTGTTTACCATTTACCCAAAACTGCTGAGCAGGGTCATCTAGAGTTTCGGAGTGTATTGCCATCAATATGCTGATGACACACAGCTCTAGTTCTCCATTTCATTGTCAGCAAGTGAGGCTGTGGATGTGCTGAACCAGTGCCTGGCTGTGACAATGAACTGGATGCAGGCCAACAAAATGAAACTCAGGCCAGGCCAGACGGAGATGCCTTTGGTGGGTGGTTTCTCAGACTGGATGGGAGGTGTTCAACCTGCTCTAGATGGGTTTGCACTGTCCCTTGAAGGAACAGATTCATAGTTTAGGGGTGCCCCTTGTTCCATCTTTGTCACTTGAGTCTCAGGTGGCCTCAGTGACTCAGAGTACCTTCTGAGTCAGGATAGCCTGGTTCCAGTAATCCACTCTCCAATAATCTCTCAGTAAGATTACTGCAATGCACTCGGTGTGGGGCTGCCCTTGAAGACACTTCCAAATTTGCGGCTCACGTGGAATGTGGCAGCCAGATTAATAACTGGAACTTAAAGATCTGAACGTATAAGACCAGCTCTGGCCTATCTGCATTGGCTTTCGGTCCCAATTCATGGTGCTTGTTTTAACCTCTAAAGCCTTACATCGTGTGCGACTGCAGTGCCTGTCAGAGTGCCTCCCCTGCTACTCGGACAGTACACTCAGCTTCTGGGACCTTCCCTTGACTGCCCAACTGATGGAAGGCTCAGAGGGTGGCAAGAAGGGCGGGCTGTTCTGTGGTGCCGCCCCACCGGTGGAACTGCTTCTCTGTTGCAGCCTGCCTGGCCCCAATCTTGGCAACATTTTTGGCTTGCCGTTTTTTTGGCAACAGGTCAAGACAGCCCTCTATGCAGAAGTCTTCACAGATTTCCTTGGTTACCCAGTGACCTGTGGGGATTATTGGGGCGATTCTTTTCCTTTGAATGGTTTTTGTTTGTTTGTTTGTTTGTTTGTTTTTTGCTGCATCTTTTAAAGCTATTTTATATTAATTTAAATACATTTAATGTTGTTTTGTTTTTATGGTATTTGGATAGTTTTTTTTTAATGTACTGTTGTAAACCTACCAGTGAACTTTGGCTATGAGGCGGTATATAAATGAAATGCACAACAACCTTGAATTTCTACCTTTTCATTTCTCTTTCAAAAGATGTTTCTACCCCATCACCAAATAACAGAAGAAAAGGAAATTGCTCTAGATTGAAAAGCGATTTAGCATTTAGTGCTTGAGAATGAAACATGGAACTGATGTCTTCCCTTTGTTTCATCTTCAGTTTGGAAGAAAAGTCTTTACAAGTCAAGATTAATTCCTAGGTCAAATGAGACATTCTGGCCAAGGCTCTGTCTTAAAATAGAGGATGACTTTTAAACTTTTATAAGGCTGTGCAACAAAAACAGAGGGTGAGGAATTGTAGATGTAGAATTCTATAATGCTTTGATTCATTCAGATGAGAATAGTCTATGTTTATTAGAGTGATAGTAAGACTGCACTAGGTTAATTAATTTAGAATGAAAGAGACGAATCAACACCCTACAGTCCTGTGGAGGACACATTTATTGTCGTATCTGAAAGCCTAATGAATAGGCTTTCTGATCTTTCTTAGGGTTTTCCTTAGAAATTTAGCTGGCTGTCCTGCTAAGGCCTTGGTTCTGCTTGGAATGAAGGGATGACATTGATCATTAACAGAATTGCTCCTTAATGAACTGTAGAACCATATCAACTGCTTGGTATATTGAGAAGCTGAAGACAATGAAATGTCAGGCTAGAAGACCAATGGTAGGAAACAAAATGAATACAAATGAACACAGGCAAGAATCCTGTGTTGATTTTACTCTATGGCTGTAAAGTGATGTGAACAAATCTTTCTTTCCCATTGACACCAATGGAGGGGGTTTAGCATCTTGAGAGGGGGGGAATGGAAATAGCTAGGTTGTTTAAAACTCCCCTATCTATGTGTGGTCATCCCAATCCAGAGCAGAGCTCCATGGATTTCCTCAAGGAAAACAAATTGTGAGCAGTAGTTGCATGCTATATATTTAACGTAACATATAGTTAAGCAGTTCTCAGTAAACCATGACTTAAGTATGCCTCTTATATTTCCTACCATGTGTTCATGGTGGAGGGGGAAGGAATTGCAGCTGCTGACCCAACTTCAGGCAGGATGCATCTGCTGGAATGTGAGGAGGAGCTCTGCATGTAGCAAAGGTCCATGTGATCTGGAACTTTGGTGCAAGCTGAGTTCCTGATTGTGAGGACGTAAATCTCTTTCTCACATTCTATCCAAGTGTGGCAGATGGGGATGGGACCAGCTGGCATAATCTGTCAGAAGGTGAAGAAAAGCAAGATGAGAAAATGTTTGTCAATATGGACCAAGTTTATAAGAACTCAGAATTAGATGAACCAAGCAGGAGACAGACACAAGGACTTACAGGCCCCTTCCAACTCTGCTATTCTATGATAATGAACACTTGCAACACCGCTCAATAATTTATTCCTGCTATTCAGATGAGCAAAGGATGCTAAAGGAAAGGATTGCACAAGTGATAGCAAGTGATGGGACCAGGTGGGCCAAGTGTTCTGTAGGCTGGAAACCAGCTATGATGAGCTGCTGGGTGAACAGCAACATGCAGTTCAGAGACAAGAAAGATCAAGCCAAAGGCTTCAAGTGGCCGAGTGGCGGGTGGCGCTGCTGTGCATGCTGTGGCATGGAATGTATGAAGGGAGGAAATGAAAAGGCGGATTGGTTCAAGCTACGGGGAGCTAGGATTCCTCCCTTCAAAATGCCAGACATTTCTTGCAAAATGTTTTTTATTGACCAAAGACTTTTCCAGAAGTGCAAACACCCAGAATGAATCTCTGAGCATGCACAGAGCAGTTCACTGAACCCAAACTAGGATTCACCTCCAGGAATTCTCCCTATGAGCATGTCTGAGCACCATCCCTTGGTGGGGGGAGGGGGGTAACGAAAGTGAGCACACCTCCTCTCTGCATGCCAATCCTCTAATTGGGCTTCCTTCCTCTACTGGCAATGTGTCATGGGGTCAAAAGTTGTCTCCACCTCATCTGTGTCTGAAAAACTCCCCTGCTCCAAATTGCCTCTACCGGCTTTACACCTTGGTTATGCTCAGAGGTTGCCTGCCCACCTGGGGAATCTGGCCTTGAGATAGGAGCCTCCATGTCTCTCATCTCAATATCTGGGAATGGCCCACAAGCCAGGCCCCCCATACCCACATTGCTACTGCTGGAGACCAGCCAGTAGCCCTTGAGAAAGTGCATCCAAAGCAGTCTTTCTTACTCTCAGCAGGATGGGTGAACAGGCATCACTAGGCCCTAAAGTTCTTGAATTTTTTAAAGCTGGCATTTAATTAATTTGCACAAGACAGCAATGCCTGAAGCTGAGGTTGGGCTCAGACAAATGCGTGGTTTTACCACCAGCAGCCTCTGCCACCACCCTGCCTTCTCAAGTAAAGTAGTAGAAAAAGAGAAAAAGACAAGGAAACATAAGTAATGCAGAAAGCGAAGCCATCATAAGTAATGCAGAAAGCGAAGCCATCACTGAGAGCCAGTGTGGTGTAGTGGTTAAGAGCATGGGACTGGGACTCAGGCGATCCGGGTTCGAGTCCCCGCTCAGCCATGGAGCCCACTGGGTGACTTTGGGCCAGTCACAGACTCTCAGCCCAGCCTACCTCACAGGGTTGTTGTTGTGGGGATAAGATGGAGGAGGAGGAGAATGATGTAAGCTGCCTTGAGCCCTTTGCAGGAAAAAGGCAGGATATAAATCGAAAAATAAATAAATAAATCATTTCAAGGTTTTCATCGCCCTGGCAATCTGGGCAGTACTACAGAAAGAAGTCACCCCTCTTTTGTGTTTGTAATGTGGGATATTAATTGAAAGAATACTTGGAAAACTTAAATGCAGAAATGGCAATGGATTGGACCAATTTCATGCCTGAAAAATCATGCAGCACATAAGTAAGCACAACCTTAGGCTGGCCGTTCTTCTAGCCTTTGGGCAAGTTAAGGCAGGGAGAAGTGTAAGCTTGGTATTCTTAAAGGACACCTTTGCTTTTAGGGGAGGTTCCATGAGAACAGAAATAAAAGAAGGCTGTGAAAAGGAAAGGTTGTTGTTTCAATGTATTCTCCCAAATTGTGTTCTGTTGTGCTCCGGAAATTATTATTTTACACTTCATATTTGTTGTAAGTCATTTTGGGAGGTCTTGAAAAGTTGTATGAAATATTTTAAATAAAATAATTTGGACAAATTGATAATGATTGGGAAGAGTAGCAAAAGAAAGCTGTACTTTTCAGATTTCTTCATTCTGTAACTTCCCTGTATAAGGCAGGAAGAAATTATTTTTAATTTCACCATACAAGTCCCACCCCACTCCACCACTCCCTACTCCAGAATACTAAAGCTCAGGGCCCTCCAGATGGAGCTCAGGATCTTTCCCACTTCCCTCCATTCACCTCCATCACAACTAATGTTCAGTGGGCAGGCTTGTATGACACGACAAGCCACAGTGGGGGGGTGGGGGGACTGTTGGTCTGTCATGTTGTCCAAACACAGTCATGGCATTTCAGCATGGTCTGCTCTTTAGAAACCATAAACAGAAGCAGCTGTCTATTCTATGGCTTCTCAGTGCCTTGTTGTGTTGCCCAAACCCAGAAGACAGAACTCATCAAGGTAACAAGGCCAGGAGGAGGAAGCTCGTTCTGTTGCAGTCTTGCCATAGACAGCTGCAGTTTTGCACCTCTGCCCTGCCCACTTCCTGCCCTAAAGATCTTTGGGGTGAGAGCAGGTGACCAACTGGGCCCAGCTGCAGAAAGGAGCAGAACTGCTCCGCTGATCCCCCACCCCTGTCCCCCAGGCCAGAGGGAAGCTCCTCTGGTGTGTGAATGGGAGAATTTGCTGGGCAGCAGTGCCAGTTGGGGGCTGTGCACATGTGCCCAATCAAAGCCCCTCAAGCAGGAGAATCGGCTGGGTGGCAGAGAGGGCCTCCTCGGCTCCCCCTTCTCCCCTCACTCATCACTGCTGCTGCAAGGGGAGCACTCGGGTGGGTGTCAAGTTGGGGATGCCTCTCCGATGAGCCCACCTCCCCCTCAGTGCTGCTGCTGGTAGGAAGGGGCTCAGGCGGGTGTCCTGTTGAGGATACCTCCTTCACAGGCAGGAGTGAGCAAGGGGGATGAACGGGGGAAGTCCGCTGAGATGCGCTGTCTCCAACTCAGCACCTGCCCAGCTGATTGGTGGCCCTTCCACTCACACATGGGGGGCCGTCCTGCTGCTTATGGGAGGGGGCAGCAGAGAACAGTCCTGCTCCTTCCTGCAGCAGCACCCAGCTGCCTCCCACTGCCACTTCTGCCTGAGCTTGGGTCAGGTGGCCTGTCCTGCTTCTGTTCTGGAGGCAAAGGTCCTGGAGCTGCTGCCTTGCCCTCTTCTCTGTGCTTCAGGACACAGGCCCTCCTTGTGCAACAGAGACGACTGCTGGGCAGCCATGGTGAGCCAAACAGCTCGAGATTGCCACTGTCAAAGGGAGAAGCACTTCCTCCCCATGCAGTCTCCTGGGGTACAACCTGGAGGACTGAGAAGGAAAGAGACGGCAGAGGGAGAGGAATTACCATGAGCCCAATCATCTGTCAGGCACACTGAGGGGAAAAACATGCGCTACGGTAACCACACAGAGTTGCCTTCCATGACTTGCACACCCTGCCAGCGTTTCAACTGATCTCTGTCCCAAATCAAATTGAAAAGGGACGGACTTCCAAGCATTCCATATCCCACGGAGAACACCCCTCAAGAGAGGAGGGTTTCTTGTCCCAAAGCCACCATGGGAAGGGGGACGGATGCAATAATGAAGCGAGTGGGACTAGCACATTTCCACTCCTCGTGGGTTTGTTAGACTCGGAGTCACATAGGGTTGCACTCTGCCTGGTTTCTGGTTCCTTTTGAGCAGGGAACTGGAATGTGTGGTCTCCACATGCTTTGGTCTGCAGCTTCCATCATCTCTCACCACTGCCTGTGCTGGCTGGGGTTAATGGAAGTTGCAGTCTGCCAATATTTACTGTGCTACAAATTCCCAACTTCTGCTTTAGACTTCTCTGGATTTTTTTCATCCCCTGAAGTGAGAGCAGTAGAAAAATTCAATATTTTAGCAAAGCTATGAGTGGGTAGCAGAATTTCCTGTTCTCTTCAAACAAAAGGTAGAAGCAAAGATCCTCTCTCCTGGAATGCAGAGAAACCATCTCCAAACAATGGAAGGAGCTACTCATTTTTGCTTATCTCTATGCCCTTCACATCCCACAATCCTGAAATCTTAAGAGGCAATTTTCTAAACAGATTGATTCTTTTTATTTTAATACTTACATAAACATATACTTACAGTACATGAGACAAATGCCATGCTGGATTAGTCCAAGGTAGCCTTCATCCAGCATTCTGTTCTCACTTATGCTGCATACTGTGGAATCCACCAAAGCTGTGCCATATTTTTATTGACCCCCATCTCACTTCCAAACAAATTGGCACCCAACCATTCTTGATTAGAATGCACCTGCCTGTGGAAACTTTTGGCCAGCTGGTTTGCCATGTCATCTCCCAGAGGGATAAGATTGAAGCAGGTGCTTTCACTCTTCCCTCATGATTGACTTTTCATTTCGCTTTTGCAATGTCATCTTAAGAGCTTCACCATGCAGATTTCATTACCTCTTTTTTCCCCCCACCACTTTTGGGCTGATGTAGAAATCTGGAGATCTTGAAGTCTTGCACATTTTTGTGACCTTTGAGTGGTCTATTAAAAGTGCTACCTGAACATGGATCGTGGATTTTCCTTATGGCCAGGAAGGCAACTTTTGCTTGCTGTGCAACTTGAGGAATACTGCACTGAGTGTTCAGGATCCATTCTGACCTTGCCAATCTTGTGGGATGCTACCCTGGAAGAAGAGGGATTTATATCATCTGAAACTGGGACTTAATTCTTTGGTAGAAAGGAAAGCTTATACTGAACTTTTAAAAACCTAGTACACGATCTGCAATTATGAAGACATCATGACTTCAGTGTCTAGTCACCCTTTCCTTCAGCACCCTCTTCTCTGCTGCTCTTGCTTTCTTTAATGCCTTGCTTGATATAACAAAATAGCCCATGGAACCTCAAAGAGTAACACTTTCATTTTGGCACAATTGAATGCTACCAAGAGTTTTTGGGTTTTATAGAGTACATATGGTGGGCAGAGTAGAATTGTAAAGTCAGGAGGAAATTAAAATGCAGAAAAGCAGTGATTACATACAGTGCACACTTCAGTACTAATCTGGCACCTTCCTGGCACCTGGTGAACCAATTCACACATATTCTGTCATTAGGGGTTGTGCGGAGGATCCTTTATCCTGATTCAACCCTCTAATCAGAGAAACCAGTCTGTGAAGCAGTTGCCCACTCTAATACCCCTTTGAAGTTTCTTTGTTCACAATGTTTAGGGAGACAGTGTCCTGGAAAACAAAGTGTTTCCCCATTGTTCTGTTTAATATTACTGGTTCTGATGTCAGATTTGTGTTCAGCTGTTCTTTTCCATTCAGAATGGCTTGTTTGCCCTATGACAGAGGATGGAATATAGCACAGTGAAAAATGAGAAAGAAAATGAACATCTAATGTTGTAGACAATGATATAAGTGTTTTCAGAGTAGATACTTATTGTTATGTATTTTATTTATTACATTTTTATACCACCCCATAGCCCACAAGTTTCTCTGGGCAGTTTAAAAACAAAACATATAACAACAAAATGATAAGCAATTACAAAACATTAAGAACCAATTAAAAACCCACATACTCAAAACTTGTAAACTCATGGTGATTAAATGAAGTTAATATATGGCATAGCAGTACAGATAAAACAATATTAAAACCAATCTATCCTTCAAAACATCTGGTAAATAAAAAGGGTTTGACCTAGCACCAGAAAGAGAACAATGACAGCTCCAGGGGCATCTCCTTGAGCAGCATCTTCTAGAGGCAGGGTTCCTACAGAAAATGCCCTCTTCTGAACTGTCACACCCCCCCCCACTTCCTGGGGAGGGGTGGTTCCTCGAGAAGGAGCTCTGTAGAAGATCTTTGGGGTCTGGTAGGAACATACGGAGAAAGGCGTTCCTTCAAATAGCCTGGCCCCAAACTGTTAACATCAGCACTTTGAATTGGCCCAGAGTTCAGCAGTGCAGCTGAAAGAGGACTGTGACCTCATGGGGCAGTCCTCTTGATCAACCACGCTGCCCTGTTCTGAACCAGTTGGAGTTTCCAGATCATTTTCAGAGGCAGCCCCACATAAAGCATGTTGCAGTAATCCGGTTGAGACATTACTAGAGCATGGGTCACTGTGTCAGGGCTCCATCTGTCAGGGTCCTAGTTGGCAGATCAGCCTCAACTAAGAAAAGGTACTCTGGCCATTGAGTCCACCTGTGACTCAAAAGATAGTCTGCTATCTTGAGACAATATGAGGACAGAGTTGGCAATCCGGGTTTGTCACAGATCTACTCACTATGGTAATTATTCATTATGTTAGCCGTTGCTTGTTGCAAGTTTTAGGTTGGGAAGGGCTGTCTGTGAGCAAGTACAAACTTACACCCAGGAAAGGAGGAAAGGGCCATCCCCCAGAATAGTCTGTAAATCATTGACGAAATATTTGAGTGTCGGGTGGTGTTAACAGGTGATGTATGATTGTTTTCTCTTCTGGGTCCAACTATTCCTGGGTTCCAATTTGACCTTGTCAATCTCGTTTCTTAATGAACACTGTAGCCTGAGAAGTGTTGCTTCTCAAGCCTTAAATTGTGAGCCTTTGTGCAATGAATCCCAATAGACAGTATTGTGTAGTACAGCTTGCCTGTACTAATCTGTATGTTCGCGATTGAATCATGTAAATATATGAAGTGGTCAGTAGGTTTCTGATATAAGGTAGTGTTTATATATCTCTTATGTAATAGTACTATCAATAGAACAGAACAAGAATTTATTGTGTGGTCTTGTTTAGGCTCCAGTTGTGAAAATGATGGAACTTCAACAGAGTCTCCCATCTGTGAGAGAAGATAATAAGGCTGTCATCTGTGAATGTCAGGTAGAGTAGAATCTCAAGAGCTGAGGAGGTAAATTTGCTGAGGTGCAAAAAAGATTTTATACTGTGCAGTGGTGCTGGTTGCCTAAGGCCATGCCTTTGTTCTGAAGGTATATTCAGGCAACTTGGAAGAAATAGTACATTTCAGGAAGGGGAAAGAGATATAAGATTACCGTTTCTCTCTCCCAACGAGGCCACCACTGTTGTGATATGTAGCCAGGCAGATCGCCAGGCCCAAACCTAAGTATGTTATAGCTGAGTTTGTCCCAAACCTAACTATGCTTATAATTATGAGTTTGCTGTGTTGTATATTGTATTGTTTATTATGCAGCATATGGATTTTATCATGATGCAAGCCACCCAGTGAGCCTATGGCTAGTGGGGCGGCTTAAAAATTGAATAAATAAATGGCCGCATAATGTAGTATGGGAGGTAAATGGAAAATGTACTCCCTCCAAGAGGATCTCCCTCCTCCAGGATATTTACTATAAACTAAGAGTAAGCAATAGTTTTGAGTCGGTGGGTACCTGTGACACTTTGAAAAAGAGTCTTGGAAGCAGTGCAGATTACCATGGGGGAATAGCTGGTCACAACTGATTCAGAGCTTCCTGTCCCTGGATTCTGGTTCCCTTCTCTTTGCTTATGGATTCTGTTCACACCATCTCCACCCCACCACCAACTTGAATAGAGATGGGGGAAAGGGTGCCCTGCCAGAAAAAAAAATGCTGGAGCAACACCCCTGCCCCCCACAACTGGTTTTCCTAATGAAACTCCCCCCTCCTTTCTTTGCCGGGCTCTTTTCAAGTTCATGAACTTATATCACTCCACCGGCAGGTATACTTTGGGGTCTTGATGGGTGCGGTGTTGCTGATTGTGATGCAAGCTATCAGAATCTTCAGCAAGTCCTCTTCCTCCCTTCTGCTGCCTCCAGCTTTCTTTGGGATGGGTCATCGTCAACTAACACACAAATATGCAGTGTGGCAAGCCTCCCTCAATTATAGATGACAGCTAAACTCACCCATGGCACCTCACTTCTGATTTCTTTAGCCCTTTCTCAGTCTTTCTATCAACACTCTGCTAACTTCCAGATTCCAGTCAGTTTTTATTTTTTATTTTTTTGTTTTCAATGCAATTTTCTTTTTCATCCCCAAACTAATGTGCTTCTGTGTACTCAGGGCATTCCCCAAGTATATAGATGCTATTACCTTATTTTATTTATGTGGTCTATTTTGCTTTGAGATGGAAACTCAACCCCCTGAATTCATTATTAGAAGGCGTAATGATGATAATCCAGGGACTACATCAGCAAAACAGACACACCTCCTGGCCATCGCTTTTCTTCCATGCAGGGGATAGAAAACATGGCCCAGTTCACTCACAGTCTCAAGCCCATGCTTATTATGCTGAAGTTGTATTCCACAGTCACATGACAATTCACAACAAAGCTCAGTTTGTTGTGAATTTAGTTTACTAAATACCAACTTTGGCATTGTTCTAGATTTGCTGTGCTTTGAAGCATGGTGATGCTATAAAAAGAGAGGATAAAAGGAAAAGGGAGTTGGGTAGTAAGTTTTACTGACATAAATCTCTCATGGGCAAAAGGTTTGCTACTTTCTATACTACTATATTTCAAATGCAATGATAAACATTTCTAACTTCAAGAAAAAATTCTTCAGCAATATCCTTTTTCCCATTCCCTTCCATCACAGTTTTTCCCTTTTTACCTGCTGCCTCTGGCAGTGAATATTAATTTTCAATAGATTGAGGTACACCCAGATTTAGTCGTATTTAGAAGAAACCACTGAAATCAGTGAGACTTGCTAAGTTCCATTGATTACAATGTGTCCACTCTATATATGACTAAATCTGGATCCAACCCATTATATTTTTTGCCCAACAACTCCCACCGAAAATGCTCATCCCCAGAACTCGAGATTGGTACTCTAGACCTGGTGTCAGGAGGACATTGTGCAAGAAACAACATGCTTTTAGGGGTGAAAGAAATAAGAGACATACATGATAATAGAGGGTAAGAACAAAGGAGAGAGCTTTTTCAAGATTCCATTCCAGAGAAGATCCCAAATTTCAGTATGGGTTCAAGTTAATCACGGGAAAGAATAGAACAAGAAAGAGAAAAAGAAAAGAGACTGGAAGAAAGGTCAAAAATAAGGGGGAATGAAAAAAGTGTTCTACAGGCTTTGGTATGCATGAGTTTTCTCTCACTTTTAATTTAGAAACTTGAGGAGTTTCCCCAAGTATGTAGGAACTCCTAATTCTCCTGTGGGTGACCTATATTCAACCTGTCTGAGAGGCATGGGACCCTTGGCCCCTTGGCCTCTTGGCAAGAGAGCTCCAGTTCCCCAAGCAAGATTCTGGTAATGTTATTTGAGGCTTGCTATATGGGCATATGGCAGGGAGGAAATTTCTGGCCAGTAGGAATTAGAAAAAGTCCTTTTTCTTTTCCTCCTCTACCCATGCATATAATGCACTTAGGGAAAAGATTTTAAATTTCATGGTGTGCACCCCCAATCTTCACAGTCTTCTCCATTTTAGTATACTTTAACTTAAATGAACTATTCCCCCCAGTTCCCCCCTGCCAAAATGATGCAAAGCTGTTTTTAATAGCCCCATGGCTCATTGTTGGACCATATCATTTTTCTTTAATCTACATATGAATATAATTCTTCATACTTGAGTTGTGCACTTAAGTGAGCAAGAACCACATTATTTTTAGGTGGCCCAATTTGCTTCTCAAATGATATGCAGCAGACCACCCAAGTTAAGTATGGCACCTCTTTCTTCTTCCATCTTTATAACACCTTCTTTTGCAGCACTATAAATTATTAAAGGTTAAATGTGAGTTAGCTGCCATGCTCCTTTATAAGACTTCATTAGTACACGTTAGGAAAGGAGACACTTGTAAAAGAAGGGGAAAATGGGATGGGAAGAAACATTTGTCACCTTTCCTTATCTTTCTCTTAAAATCTCCTATTACAGTAAAGGGTGCAGGTTAAAGAAGATAAAAAGACCTATGGTGTACGTTACATCTTCATGACCCAGAAGCTATAAATTATTTTGGGCTCATGTTAGCCAGTCCCCTTTCCCTTCCATTTCCCCCTTCCCCTCTCCCCCAGTTGATGCCTGAAATATTTTGTGCCTCATTTCCTCTCAATAAGACTTAGGTCCTGCAAGCTACGGAGGCTGGGCACTGAAGTGTAACTGGGGAGTTCCCTGAGTATGTGAAAACAACTACTGTGTTTTTGGGTGTCCTCATTTCACTATCAATCCATCTCTTTTAACGTTGGGTTTAGCGGGTAGGATCATGGTGATGAGTTCGGATTAGAAAGACTGAAAGGAACTATTTTACTGTCTTTTGTAAAAACGGAAGATATAGCTCCTTCTTTCAACCCCCCTGAAGCTTTATTGTATGAGTCCTCCCGTGTGTTGCAGTTTCATTACATTGATACTGATTCAGTTATACTGCATTCATTACATCCATTCATTGATACCGTTCAGATAGTATATAAGGCAGTGAGGTATCTCTGGAGGAGTGAAGATGTGCTCTTCCTCTTCCAGGTGGTTCAGGGCTGGAATCCTTTGTTGATCCTCATCTTCTTTTCAGATGCCAAGCAAGTAAGTAGAGCAGTGCCAACATTGGGTCGTTGCATGGGTAGACCTGAGCAAACCAGCCCGCCAAAGCCTGCCTTGTAAGTTTGCTCCCTTATAATTCGGCTCCTGTTTTCCTCTCTTCCCAACGCCCCCTCCTCCCACTCTCGCTCGCTCTTTTCCCACCCCCGCATTAGCAGCCCGCAGCCCGGGTGGTCTCCTCGCCGGACGTGTGCTTCAGCACCACAATGTGCGAACAGTTCCTGCTTTCCGGAAAGGATTCTTGCAGCTGAAGCTGTTCGGGAGCGGAGGGAGCGGGGGGAAGACCCTTCCCACATACGGCACCCCCCTCCCAGGCCAAACCTTCTCCACAGCATCCATGGTGCTGCTCTCTTGAGCAAGCAGGCTGCTCTTCCCTGGCGCGTTCTCCCAGGTCCTTGTCTATTTAGCATCCCAAGAATAGGAAAAGGAGGTGGCTGCTGCCTATTGTCAGAGGAACAGCTGTTGCTGCCGACAAGTCTTTTCGGAGCCACATATGGCCTGGGACACTGATGACGAAGCACCATTTTTAAAAAAACAGCAGCCCGACTCTGATGCTTCCCACCCCTTTCCCTCGGGTGCTCCTCCTGGCCCCTCCCTTCAGCACCCCCTCCCTGCCTTTCATGGAACAGCATTGGCCACGAACTCAGGAAGCCTCGCGGAGCGGGAGGGGGAGAGGAGGGTTCCCCTTCTTCAAGGCTGCCGAAGCAGGAGGGCTCGCGGGGGAGGAGGCCCGCCGGCTCGCTGCCCCTTTGATCAGCAGAGCGGCTCTGCGCCTCCCCTCTGCCCGCTGCGCTGCTGAACAGACCGACCGGCTGCTCTTGCCTTGCAGAGTGGAACTTTTTAAAGCCATTCGTCGTGAGCAAGCGTTTGAAAATGCCTGTCCGAAGGGGGCATGTGGCCCCGCAGAACACCTACCTGGATACAATCATCAGGAAATTTGAAGGACAAAGTGAGTAGAACGTCTTTCTCGCCTTTCCTGCCCTGTGTTTGCTTCCCTTGAAGGTCAGAACTAACCAGAGTAAAGCTCCATTTTCATTTCACTCACATCCCAATATCGAGAGAAATGCGGGGTAGGCAAAGGAAGGCTTCGGGTCTGGACACATTCGGAACATACTTCGGTGACTTCTTAAAGTTCTTGGATATTAGGGTAGCCCAATTGCTGGGGTGTTGCCAAGCTCACACCTACCTTGTGTCAAGTTGTTGAAAAGGGACTAATTCAGGTTGTGCGGGTGTGCATGTAAATCCAGGCTCAGTGATTTTAATAAAGCCCCTTTAGATTTATCAACATAATGTATGGAATTAAACAAAAAGCAATAATAACTGTTTCATTAGAAAATACCACTCTTACAGGACTGATGCTTGTTTATTGAAAAGGGTGGAATGTTGTTTTAAAAAATGATTGAGCAGAACAGCAAATATTAGCGATGCAGGTTTTTTGCTGTTTTCCTTATGCTCCCATTTGTGCTTGGCTTTGTTTTCCTGAAAAAAAAATCGATTACTGGAAATAATTGCCACAAATCACACATTTTCATTAAAAACATTTTAACAACCCTGAAATCCAGTTTTGGAGGCGGCCATGGTTTATTATTTAAATAAATAAATATCTGACTCTTTATTCTACCTCAGAAAACATCAGTTACCTGAGCTGACTGAGATCAGGTGGACTACCATTAGGTAGCTGCAGGGAGTTGAATTGCCCAGCTGCATGAACTTCTGCTTGTTTGTTCATATTTACATAACCTCAAATCCTTTTAATAAATGAAATTGCATTAGGCACAGAAAATAAATTGGCTAAATGAACATTCTGATATTCAAATCTTTGGTTATCTGAAGTTCCAGTATCAAAATAAGGGGCTTCCTTCGAGCAGTAGGTGCTGGGCACATGTTGCCATACCTGCAGTGAATGGAGATCTTTACTGAACAAGTCATGGCTCTCGACATGCATTAATACACTGCAAAATTGCCCCCCTCCATTGCAGGAGGCTTTTGTACAGATTGACCTGTGGAAATATGTCCCCTCCCTTGCCAATGGCTTTTCTCCATTGGATCTCTTACATATAACGGGAGTTCCCCGAGGAGCCTATGTTGATAACATAATGTGGTCCAACAGGGAGAAAGCGAGAACTGGGCTCAGATCACAGTCATGCACTGCCACAGCAACTTATTGTCATACCTTCAGCTTCCTGACTCGAAAATCAGAATTGGATTACTCTAATTCACAGGCTTGCTGAGAGGCTAATCAAGTTGCCAAATTACAGGTATTTGTTTAGACGGTGCTTCCATTTATTTCAGTGCCACTAGGTTTTACTGACATAGGAAAAACAACATTTGTACCCATCCACAGATGAGATAGGTAGAAAGTTGCTGGCTGGCCAAGAGTAATTGCTTTTTCACATGAACTCAGTTAAATCTATGGAACACATGGTCACTGGAAGCTATCGTGCCCATTAGCATGAATGACTATTAGAAAGGATTAAACTGATTATGGAGACTATGTTTGTGAAGTGTAATTCACCAGATACTTGGATAAAAACCCAAGAAAAGCTATCACCAGCTTGCCCAGCTTGCAGCCTTAATTAATAATATGCAACGGAGTCAGTGATGCTTAGAGCAGACCCACTGAAATCAGTGGGATAAATAACTAGTCCTACTGGGCTGTAGTCAGGGTTTCCCTCCTGTAGATGCAAATGCTCTATTCACAGAGAGTGTCTCAGCGCAGTTTGCACCATTCAGCAGAGTCCCCAGCCCACTGGGCAGTGTTTTCATAGGGCTGGAGGGGGATGTTCCAACAGGGGAAAAGGTGGCTGTTCTGCTAAGCCAAATTGCATACACCTAAATCTAGATCCATCTCATTAGTTTCAATGGTTCCTCTGATGCCTCCATGACTAAGCCTGGAAACAACCTGGTTATATGTACATGTATGTGTAACAGCAGGACAGGTGTATTTCAAATGTATGAGCTGTTTTGGTGACTCACTCTGGAAAACCATGAGTGTTTCCCCATCCGTCCCTATACAAATAAAACACCCATGTGTAGCAGGAACTGTGTCAGCCTTCTGTTTACCAGAGACAAAAATATATCACTGGACTCTGCAAGGTATCAGACATTGCTCCAAAAAAAAAAAACCTAAATGCCATCAGTGCTCATCAAAAAGCACCAGTGATAATGCAAGTGGGCCAAATGTGTCTGCCACGGCCAGGGCAAATATACCTGTACACTATCGGATTTAGATTTGATTTCCCAAAACCCACTTATAGTAGGCAAACTGGTCACATTTTTAAGATTAAATGGACTAAAATTAGACATCAAGCATAAGAGCATCAATAAGTCTGTCAGTAAACACATTAAAGAGATGGACATACAAGTAAAACTGGAAGTTCTAAAGAAATTGAAATCAGGGGCTAATTAAGAATGTGAGATGACAAAATAAGAGACAATATAGAAATTTGATTATGTTAATCAGCAACTCAGCTGGGACTATGATTCCTATAAATACTCTTAAGGTGTGATCTTACAGTCTCCTGACATCACTTGGAGAGCCAAAGGATTATTCCAAGTCCCGTCTCTGACATCTTGCGAGCTCAGTGCTGCAACTCTGAAGGCTCAGCCCCTCCCCCACCCCGGCACACCTGGCAGGGCATGCCTAGGGTCACAGATGGGTCTCAGAGAAGTGGAAACAGCCTGTGGTGAGGGATGGGGAGAGAGGAGACTGGGCCTGATGGTTCCTCCCATACACAGACAGTGTCCCAGCCTCCTTCTGCTCCCTTCACTACTTTATCTGGATGGCCAGGAATGGTTATAAGGTGCAGCAGGAGTACATGGAGCAGAAGTGGTGAACTTGGCCACTTTTGTGCCTTCCCTGTGCATTGGATGCATGCATCCCTCCAAGTTCAGATGCTTGTATGCATTGAGGGCAGGGGCATTAGATCTTAGTGCATCCTATGGTTTGTAGCTGTTTACTTTAAGAGAACTGGATGCTTGCTGCAGTTCAGCTGTCTTTGCAGACCCAAAGCATCTGATGCAATGATTTGCAACCTATGGAAGTTCATGAGCTTAAAAGAAACCCTGAACAACTAAATGTCTACTTTTGTGCAACACATCATCCCTTGAATTCTGATAGGTGTTCTTAAGTTGTCCCATTCCAAATTTATGAATTCTCCTTAGCTGACATAAGGATAACTTTAAACAAAGGATCCTTTAAACAAAGGATCCTGATGCTCATTTATGATTAAGAGCTGGCCTGTTGAATTAGAAATAACTCCAGAAAATAATTTTGTAACATGCTTACTATCTTGTGTGTGTCTGCAACTGTTACTAAATTTAAAACAATGCAACACAGCATTGCTTTTATATCTTCGTGTGAGATCTTAGGACACAATCCTACCCCCCCCACCCCCACTGCCCGAAGTTGTCTGAGTAGCCACAGGATTATTCAGAGCCCAAGCTCTGTGGTTGTGTGACCCAGGAGTTGGACTCTGGAGCCCTTGTCCCCGTATCATGTCCCTCAAGGCCAGCATGGAAAGAACTCCACTGGCTGATTCCCTGAGGATACAATTGGCCCTTGGAAGGAAGGAAGAGGGGCATGCTGGGGTCAATAGCTTACAAATAAATATAATAACTAGCTCTCTGGGCAGTCAACAAAAGTTAAAATGAAAGAAAAAATGAAAAACAAACAAAAATTAATCAAGAGGCGCACCTGTTTGGGGAGTTCATTCCAGAACTGGGGTGCCACCAAAAAAAAAAAAAAATGTATCCTGGTAGCCACCTGTCTCACTTCCTTTGGAACAGGCTCCTGGAGAAGGACACTTAAAGATGACCTCAGGATCAAGGTACATAGGGGATGCAGCAATCCTCAGCCTACATGATTTGCTATTGTCTTTCATTCCCTTCCCATTTCATCTGATAGTCCAAAACAGCCATCTTGATGAAATAAAAGGCACACTTAAATGCATGCCTTGCTAAGTCATTGGACACATGCAAGCCTCCCATTTGAGAGGTTAATGAGCATCTGCAGCAAAGGAAATTGGATTGTGCTCTTATTGTCTTGCCCTATTTACACTGGACTTTTTGCATTTAAAAATCTTTTATTTTATGTCAGTAGTCCTGACCACCACGTGATGCTTTGTGTAAGACACAGGAAGGTTCATATGGAATAAACACTTCGGACAGGTGTGTTGGGCCAGAGTAGTGTGGAAGGAATAACTTTCTGGATTGGAAAGTCAGAGTCTAAAATCTAGTTCAGGATAAGGATTTTGTGTTTTGTCTTGTTTGTTTGTTTGTTTAAATATTTCTCTGTGGCCCAGAAATGCAGGCTGTTCTGTGGGAATTTTATGTGCAGTTGTGGTTTCTTTTTCCCCCCCAAAGTCTCATCTTAGAGGACCTCCATCATGCCACTTTCATTTGCTGATGGTGTCCATCATAGAGTTATAAAAGAACTCAAGCATGAAACCATTGACCTTCTTACCAAAATATTTAACATGTCCCTAAAATTAGCCCTTGTACCAGAGGACTGGAGAATGGCCAATATAACACCAATTTTTAAAAGGGGGTCCAGGGGATCTAGGAAACTACAGGCCAATTAGCTTAACATTTGTTCTGGGTAAGCCGCTTGAAAGAATTATTAAAGATAGAATCAGCAGGACAGGAACAAGAACTGCTGGGGAAACAAATCAGCATGGCTTCCGCAAGGGGAACTCTTGTCTCATTAACCTGTTGAAGTTCTTTGAGTGGGACTATAAGCATGTAGACAAGCCAATCCAGTAGCTATCATTTACTTGGACTTTCAAGGTTCTTGACAAAGCCCATCACCAAAGGCTCCCAAATAAATTAGCAATCATGGAATGAAAGGGGGTGGGGGGGGTCAACATATGGATCACTAACTGGTTAAAGAATAGAAGACAGAGGGTGGAAATAAATGGCAACTTTACAGTGGTTAAAACCAAAAGGGATTATGAGGAGTTCCAAAGGGATCTCTCCAAGCTGGGAGAATGAGCATCAACATGGCAAATGCAGATCAATACAAGCAACTGTAAAATTATGCATATTGGGGCACAATAGTCCCAACTTCAAGTATGACGGGATCCAAACTAACAGTGACTGAGCAAGAGAGGGATTTGAGGGTAGTAATGGATATCTCTATGAAAATGTCAGCCCTGTGCACAGCTGCTGTGAAGATGGCAAACTTCATGCTAAACATACGTAAGTAGGAACAGAATAGAGAATAGAACTGCCAAAATCTTACTTGGCATATTGTGTTCAGTTCTGGTCACCTTATCTGAAAAAGGACGTTATTGAGTAGGAAAAAGTACAGAGAAGGGCAACAAAAATGATCAGGGGACTGCAGCAACTCCCCTGTGAGGAGCAGCTAAAACTGCAGGGATTGGGTAGCTTAGAAAAAAGGCGAGTAAGGGGAGACATGCTAGAGCTCTTCAAGATAATGCATGGTGTGGCCAAGGTAGAGAAGGAAACATTTTTCTCCCTCTCTTACAGCGCTCGGACCTGGGTTCATCCCATTGGTGAGAGGATTATGACACATAAAAGGAAGTACTTCTTCACACAGCATGCAGCTGAACTATGACATTCCCTGCCATGGGAAGTGGTGATGGCCACCAAGTACAAGGGGACTGGGCAGATTCGTGAGGGAAGAGGCTCCCAGTGGCTCCTAGCCTTGCTGGCTGAGTGCTGCCTCCTTCACCAGAGGGGGCTGCCTGTGTGCACTAGTTGCTGAGGAGCTTAAGCAGGAGGAGGTCTTGTACCAATCCTAGTTATGAGATCCTGTGGGTGACCAGTGTGCCACCATCCGTACACTGTGCTGGACTAGATAGACCATTGGCCTGATCCAGCATGGCTCTTGCTAGGCTCTTATTATAAGGCAGAAGCCCATATAACAACTGGCAGCGCTAGATCAGAAAACCCAATTTTTCCGCACTGCACAATAACAAAGAAGCTACCTTTGTCATCATGCAACACAGAAAATCAGCAGAAAAATTATGCCAGAAGTAAAATACTGTTGACACAGCACTGAAACATTATCTTCACAATTTAAAAGCTGGGCAGGAGATGATCGTAGCACCAGGCAAGCCTCCTTGGAGAGCGAGCTCCATCGGCAGAGGGCCACAACTGAGCAGACTGTGACCAACCGCCTCCCCTCAGGTGGCAGGAGCACTTAGAGGAGAGCCTCTGAGGTGCAGGCTCAGGTTAAAGTGTGAGTAGCCAGGTATGCAGGACTTGACAGCATCAGCCTTTTGAACTGCACTTAGAACTGGAATGGGATGTCTCGCTGTTGTTCAGAGTCTTGCTGGAGTGTTGTACTAAGTGCAGTTTCTGAGTAGTTTGTAGAGACAACAATATGTTGCAGTTGTCAAAATTAGGAGGTTGCTTTCTCTGTCCAAGAGGTATTGCGACTGGAGAAAGATGCTTTGTGGCATGGATGCCACTTTATAATCCAATGAATGAGAGTGAGAGTGGAGAAGAGAGTAGTTTCATCCAGCCTGCAGAAGTTTCTTGTGAGATTTATTTATTTTTATTTTATTTTTTTTAGTGAAAATGCCTTCTCTAGGATTCACTGTGTTGGGTGAGTTCTGGCCAGTCTCATACATTCCATTTCAAGATTAGATGCTTGATTGTGTGGTGACAACTCAGTTTCAGGGTTTCTGGGATGAAATTGATTCTCTAGACAAGATTTTCACAAGCTGGTATCCTCCAGATCTTTCATAGCACAACACCCAATAGCTCCAGGCAATATTGACCATGGTATCCATTTTGATCCCTGCCGAGAATGTTTTTTGGGACTCATTTCTATGGTGATTCTGGTCCCTCTTGGAAGAGCATTTCCAGAAGGTAGAGCTGGGAGATTCCTGCATAAAACATTGGCCTTTGGTTTATGGTGTCCTATTAGGGGTTATCTAATCATTCTGTTTAACCTGAATATAAAGTGTCTAGGAAAATTCGTTCAAAATTCAGTACCTGAGATTGCAGTGGGCTGGATAATGGCACATGAACTGAAGCTTAGTCCAGACAAGGCAGTGGGACACTTGGAGAGGAGAGACACCAATCCAGGAATACGTATTTAGTCTTTTGCGGGGATGGGACAGACCTTCCCTTGGGAAAAAAAGGCTGGTGGCAAAGGAGTCCTAGACCTGAAATCTGTTCCTGAGTATTCAGATAATGGCTAAGGTCAAGGATTCTTTTCCTCCACTTAAGCTGATGAATTAGTGTGGCTAGTTCCTAAGGTATGAGTTGAGCATAGTGATATGTGTCGTACTTAAACCCAGGCTGAATAACTCCAATGTGTCTTACATGGGGCTGCCTTTCACAAACCTTTGGAAACTATCACAAGTCCAACATATGGTTATCAGCAAGTTTCAGGTCACAACTAAAAACATTAGTAGACGTTACCTCCAAATTCCTTACATGGTTTGGCCCTTGAATACCGAAGGGGCAAGCTCCTTCCATGCCGGCCTGGCCATACTCCCTAAAGCCTGCTCAGAAGGACCTTCATTGTGTCCTAGCAGTAGACAAGAGGTATCTAGCTGGAATGCAGGAGAAGCCGTCTCTGTCATTCTTCCTGTGGACTCACTTCTGGAACAGGGTGAGAATAAATGGGCGAGGGAAACTGTAAAGAAAGAGCTAGTATCAGGAAAATGGATAAAAAGGAGGCATAGGGCCCCTTTGCCAAGGTTGGTGAGAGTCTCAAATGGCTCTGGAAGTGGTGGCTGCTCTGCCATTACAGGGCCTTGGGTCCTGCAAAGAGCAGCAGATGATGGGACATCCTGGCAGCAGGAGCAAAACCCTTTTTATTCCTGTTACCTCCAAGTAATAGGTTTTAAATGCAAAACT
Source organism: Varanus komodoensis (assembly GCF_004798865.1). Lineage (NCBI taxonomy): Eukaryota > Metazoa > Chordata > Lepidosauria > Squamata > Varanidae > Varanus > Varanus komodoensis. Next base: position 5,367,833 of record NW_025336100.1, on the reverse strand, counting down.
GCACATGAGAAGCATATTTTTTTTAAAAAATGGGCTGGCAATTTAGAGACCTTTAGCAGAGTATGAAACAATTATGTGCTTCATAACTAAAATAATACACATGGCCACCTACAGGAGCCCTCCTTACAATCATTAAGTCCAAGGTCTCAGATTACCTAGCTGCACCACTGGCCATGGATCCCTCCTCCCTCTCCCATAAGACTTCTCTATCTATTGTTCTCCATTGTAAGGTGCTGTAAATATAGATGAAGGAATGCAATGCTTTTTTTTCCTAAATAAATGTAGAAAAATCAAGGACCTTGCAGCAGCAGATTCTTTACACAGCCTGTGGTTACTATCCTAGACTTTAATTCAATTTCTTGGTGAACAGAATTGTGCAGCCAACTTAAAAATCAACAGCCTTTCCCCTCACCCCCCCCCATTCTACACACATACACAGCTGCCCACGCTTTTATCCATCCACTCTGTTTTAAGCTCTAATTCACTGAAATATTGGTAAACAATCTAATCCTCTCCTGGAGTGTTTGCCAAAATATGTAGAGCTGAGCCCAGCTGGCTTCTTTGCAGGAATGGATTTGAATGAGCAGAGGGATAACATACTGTAATTGCTCTGGAGAAAGGGCTCTGGCTTCAGAGAGAGTGTGTTCAGGCAAGCACCACAGGGGCCTTACTTACATGGGAAGAGAAGAAATCCCTTCTAGGAGCTGTATTTCTGTATGTCTTGCTAACACATGTAGCAAAAACATTGGTCAGTGCTTGGCTTTCAGCACAGGATTTTCATCTAAGCAATCCAAGGTCCAGTTGTTTCTAGAAGTTGGTTATTGATCCAGCCAATTGATCACTTTAAACTGAAGCTGGTTTCTGTGGGTTGTATGAGCTGTGCGAATATCTTCTTTGAGGTGGGGTGGAGAGTCTAAGCAGGGTGTGTGTGCGTACATGTGTGTACACAACTCCAAGGGAAGCCTCATATTTTATTTTAATTAGGATACTTCTAGGTCACTTTTTCTCTTCAGAAAGTGAAACTGTTTACGTAATGCAGCAAACAATAAACAAGAAATGCATTCTAAAACTGAGAAAAAAAGAAAGCAAATAAAATAGCAATCATGGAGGTAATGAAAATAACAAGGGCAAGAGAACACTCAGCTAAAATCCTTCTGGACCAACATAACTTTGCAGATTGTCTGAATGAATTATCCCAATTTGATATCTTCTGAATCAGGGTTAGGGAAATGGTGGCTCTTCACATGGTGTTGGACCACAACTTTCTCCATTTCCGTAAATTCCATTAACTCCTTTTGGTTATGTTCTAATCCAACATAGGGATGGTCTCAGTTTCTCCACCCTGCTGTAAAGGTTGTAACCTACACACACTTAAGACGAATAAAATTTATTGAGCTCAGGTCATTTGCTTGCTGAAGCGAACATTTTGTGGAACTGGGCTATGAAACAGCCACGTTTTGGTGGTGATCATCGTGCCCTGCCAATGCTTGCAATGCAATTGGAGAGAAACCAATGTTGCTTGGAAAAGTATCTTCACTTGGCAAAGGTGCTGGCTCTGGAGTCACAATTTCTCCACAGTAGATAGAGTTGGGAGCATTCTATTGCCTGGACATAGCTGTAAACGCTCTGGGCTTGGGTCAGAGGCCACCTCTGCCCAGGGCTCCTGCTAGTGCAATATCTGAAGTGATCATAACGAGGAGAGTGCCTCTCAGCATGCAATTCCTTCATCAAGCTGTCTGGAAAGGTTTTCTGTGTGGAGGGTGTGGCACGCACGGAGCCTTAGCCTCAGCACCGCTCCCCAGACACTGCGAGTCTGAAATGCCACTGTTTCTATGGTTTTGCAGCTCTAAGAAAGGCAAGCGTCCCAGCTCCCAAGAGAGTCCTGCTTCAGACTATTGGCTTCAGTTTTATGAATCAATTACGTACTTAATAAATAAATAAAGTTGGAAGCTGGAAAAATTGTACTGCAGATGGATGCATTCTGGTAATGTAATCAGAATTAATTAAAGATTGCACAAATAGCTCTGCACCAAATGGCCTCTTCCTTGTACTGTGAATGGACTGTGGCTGCAGCCAAAGCAGGTGCTGACACATGAGAGTCATTCAGGGATAGAGGAAATAATGTTGCCACTGGGCAGCTGGAAAGCTTACCCTGATCAGCTTCAATGGGATGCTTTCAAGGCACATGATTTAATTAATATTTATTACATTAATGTAGCATCCTTCCTCCAAGACAAGGGTGGGAAGTTCCACCTCTACCAAGAAGCACTGGGGTAAAACCACACTGCTGCTGAACACCACCATCAAATTTCGGTGATAGTAGCATTGAAAGCAGTCAGTGGTTTGCTGATGCCATGGACAGCATGGCAGTAGCTTCAGCCATGCCAGGGTAGGACTTGGCCCGGGGTCCATGCAGACCATGCCTCACATGCTACCCGCTCCTTCTCTAAGGAGCTCAGGGCACTGTAAGAGATTCTTTTGCTTCCCCATTTTATCTTCAAAACAACACTGTGAGGTAGGTTAAGGCTGACAGTTAGGAAGGGGCTCAAAGCCACCCAGTATGATCCATGGCTGAGAAGAGATGTAAACATGGCCTTCCCAGGCTTCAACCTGCTGGTCAGGAGAGATTAATTTTTTTTACCAGTTGTTAATTATTTGTTATGTATTCATTTTATCAGGCTTAGCTCATCAAAGTTTGTAGTCCTTCGTTTTAGACTAATAACATTACAAACCAGGTACCAATCTGGAAATGTTGTAGGAGGCATTTTCAGCAGACAGAATTGCACCGTATTGTAAATGACATGCAAATACTTGTTAATAAACAGAACTGCTTCATCTGTAAAGAATATTAAGGCTACATAAAAGAAGAGAGCTATATGGAAGAACTACATGTAAATCTCTGGCTGCAGGGAATGCAACTTCCATGCAGCTGGATTGTGGTAGCTGGAGATTATTGGCACTGTAGTCCAACTCATATGGGCAGCACTGAGCTAGGGAAGGCTGCATATTTTATGCCAGGAATACTTTATGCTCTGCCACTTTCTTCCCTTGCCTTCCAATCTGATTGCTCCTCACAGCCCATAATGATTACTGTCTTTTTCAATGTGCTTTTTTTGTGTTCTTCCTGTGCTCACACCTGCCAGGGCAGAATTGTACTGTGCACTTGTCAGAGAAATGGCTGAAGAACCTGCCCTAATTAGTTCCAGCTTTTAAAAAACCCACACAAATCCTCCAAATATTAATCTCTTGATTTATTCAGTTTTAATTCTGCTTTCCAGCCATAAATCCTCAAAGCAGCTCACAACATTTGTAAACTGCAGTGGATACATTACCAACCATCCATTTACCAACAAAGCCAAATCATCCCAGATGGTGTGGGAGCAGGTGTCCAATGTTGTCTTCACCTGCCTGGCTCCCTCTTCCCACAGGGCTGCTAGTGGGGGATGTCCTTGGCATGGGGGAGGGGGCAGTCAAGCTGGAGCAAGTGCCCAGATCGTCCTTGTTATGAGGTGTCAAGAGTGCCGGAGGGTTTTTCTGTCGCTCCTCTGGATACAGACAGCCTCTACCAAGCAGATGGATTTCAGAGAACGAGGCAAGCCTCCCCAAGGAGCTATAGCTGTTTGCTAGCTCATTACTAATTGTGGGAAATGGAATGGCGTGCTGGTGTTCACAGGAAATTGTCAAGTCCCTTTTTCTTTTCCAGTATTTGATGCAGTGCAGGCAGTTCGGCTTTCTACACAGTGCGGGTGCACCCTGCATAAGCATTCTCCAAACTGCATCCTCTCAATGTGCTGGACTTCAATTCCAATTATCCCCTGTCCACATGCCAGCTGACAGGGCAGTTGTAGTCCAGCCCATCCAGAGAGTGCCAGATTGGGATAGGCCTCCTGATGTTCTCCATGTGAGAGACAAGATGCTTTTACTACCATTGAGTAAGGGAAGCTTGTGTAGAGCTTCCCCATATTACTGTGCATACGGTATGTCAGACTTATTGAGAAAACGGTGAATGCCCAGTAAGATTTTGCCGCATCACTTCAGGCCTCACTAACACAGGAAACTTATTTCAGCTGTTAAAGATGAGATCAAAAAGACAGATAATCACATCACATAAAGATATGAATTTGTAATCTTTGAAATTTTGAAATATAGTCAGGGAAACAATGGAACAGGATATCGATCCTTTTTGACCCTATGTTAGTCTCCCATGCTTATATTTCTCTTTTTTTTTTTTCCCTTGAGTTTTGAGGAAATTACAAAAATACAATGAATATTGGTGAATCCCCCAAGCCAGGTGAGTGATACAGGAAATGTTGAGCTGTATTGCCTTGGTCACTGTATGTTTGAATCAGGCTCCCACTCATCGTCACTTAAGGGTGCGTATATCACTGTGATTCCCTAGCCTGGCAAGGATCATACCAGATGTGCCAACTATCAACCTATTTCATTAATTAATATCAACATTAAAGTGTGGACAGTGATTTTGGTTAATAGATCACAGCAACTTATCAAAATTTTAGCCCAATCAGATCAGGTGAGATTTCTTAAAAGTTGAGATGGGTCAGATAGTCATGGTGAATTTGATGGTTTAAAATACAGATTTCACAGATACTGTTGCTTTTTCTCTCAATGCTGAAAAGTTCTTTGATTTAAAAAATATTGAAAATATATTTGTGCAACACTGAGAAACATCATTCTAGTAGAATTCTCAGAATGGGTTAAATCTCATATTCAACAACAACACTTATAATGGTTTCCTTTCTTTCTCAATTGTTCTTATTGGGTAGAGGTACTAGATTTGGATGCATGCTTTCTTTGGGACATAAAACAGAAAAACATAAGGAAAGCCATGCTGGGTCAGACCAAGGGTCCAGCTGGTTCATCACTCCTCTTACACAGTGGCAGACCCATTGCCCATAGGATTCCTTAAGCAGGATAGTTAGAAGACCTCAGTCAGGTCAAGCTCCTAAACAACCGGTATGTGCCGGGAAGGGAGGTAGCACATGGCCAGAAAGGCTAGTAGCCACACACACTGATAGACTCCTTCCTTGTGAAGCTGTCCAATCTCTTTTTAAAGCCATCTCAATTGGTGGCCTTACCACATCTTGTGAATGTGAATTCCATAGTTTAACTATATGTAGTGTGAGGAAATAATTTCTCTTATCTGTCCTAAGCCTCCCATCAGTCAGCTTCATGGGTTTGAGTGTTATGGGAGGGGGAGAAAAAATGTCTCCTTCCCCTGGCCTGTGCTATAAGACAAGTACTACCACTGGTTACTGTTCAGAATTAATATTTATACTGACAAACTTTTACTGTTCATTCTAGAATTGCAGCTGTAAATTCCCACTTTGGTGCAATTGATTTACACCTTTGGTCTTTCGTCAAGCAATTCAATTAGCTGGCCACAGTGTGAATTGGAAATATAATCTCCACAATGTATCGTCAAAGTGGCATTTCTGCTGCTGTCTAAGCCCTACATGAGAATACTTATTGCTAGAAACAAAGAAACACAGCGAGTCAGAAGGGGCCTCCCAGGCCATCTAGTATGACTCCCATCTCCAGCCAGCTCCACTCATGACATGCCTGCCATGTGCATGTCCAGCCTATCCTTAAACACCCTCACTGATGGGCATTCAACCACTTCCCATGGGAGCCCATTCCAAACCTTAGGGGTCCTAACCATCAGGAAGTACTTCCTGGCATCCTCCTTGAATCTTGGTTCCCTGAGCTTTGCTCCATTGGAACGCATCCTGCCCTCATCCACAGGGAAAAAAAGGTCACGGCCCACCTCCACATGACACCCCCTCACGTATCTATATGTCACTGACAGGTCCCCTCAGAGTCTCCTCTTCTCAACGCTGAAAAGACCCAGTTCCCTTTTTGGCCCTTTGCTGCATGGATTCCAACCTTGCTATATCCCTCTTGTAGGGGCCCAGAATTGAACACAATACTCCAGCTGTGGGTGCACCAGAGTCATATAGAGTAATACCTATCTCGATCTAGAAGCCACACTTCTGGCTATGCAACCAAGAGTTCACCATCTTGACTACCACATCACACTGCTAACTCATGTTTAGCCTACAGTCAACCAGTACCCTGAGATCCCTTTCACAAGTGCTGCTCTCCAGCCACTTGTCCCCTAATTTGTACTTATGACACCCATTCCTATGCCCCAAGTGCAAGACCTTGCACTTATCTTGGGTCATCCTTTTGTCCCCTGCCCACTTCCATAGTCTGCCCAGATCCTTCTGGATCTAGAGTACCTGCTCCTCAGTTCTGGCCACCACCCCGATTTTAGTAGCATCTGGGAATTTGATTAGCAGACTTGTCACCCCCTCTTCCAGGTCATTCATGAAAAGACTGAACAGAATTGGTCCCAGGACAGAGCCATGGGGGACCCCACTCGTCACCAACCACTATTCTGATGATTCCCCAGTAATAGTTATTCTCTGCTTTTGGTCCATCAACCATGCCCTAATCCAATGGACAGTGCATAGGTCTATTCCAAAATTCCTCAATTTCTCAACCAGGCTATCATGTGACACAGGATATCAAAGGCCTTGCTGAAATTCAGGTAAACCACATCCACTGCATCCTCTCCGTCTAGCCACCTTGAAACCTGGTCATAGAATTCCACAAGGTTTGTCTGGCAGGACCTGTTTTTGTGGAAGCTGTGTTGTGTGGCCACTAACCTCCCTTCCCTATCTAGGGTTTCCATCCATAGCATTTCCTATTATGAGTCCTTTGATCATCTTCCCCAAAATGGACATAAGGCTAACAGCCTGTAATTCCCAACATCCCCTTTACCACCCTTTTTAAAGATTGGGACCACTGACACCACCCTCCAGTCCTCTGAAATCTCACCCATTCTCCATGAGGCCTCAAAAATGGAGGCCAGCAGACATTTGAGTACCCCCGCCAACTTCCTAAGTACCCTCAGGTGTAATCTGTTAGGGCCTGGCACCTTTGTAACATCCAATGCCCTGAGGAGCTCCTCAACTTCTGGGGGGCGGGGGCACTCTAGCCCATATATCTCACATGCTTAAATTAAATTTTGAGAAACTGATTGGTGAGATTTAGATAGATGAGCATCCCTGAGCTTAAATATCAGCGGCAAAGTAAATACACTTGAGAAGAACCCCTTTTCAAACATTGGAGTTTCATTGACCTTTCTCTAGTCCTCTGGTGCAAAGAACATATCACATATCTTTATAAGATCAACAGTTTCATACTTGAGTTCTTTAAGGACTCTGGGATAGATGTCATCTGAGCCTGGTGATTCCACTGTGGTTGGAAGAGGCGTTTTATCAATATCAGCTATGTACATATTTATAGGTTACAACCAGCACCTGGATTTGGGTGAGGAAGTATGGGCAGCCAAAATACAGATCAGAATTGGTGTTAAATGTTCAGAAATGTTCAGAAGGTCCCACTTATTAATCTGGCTGCTGCAGTTTGCACAAGCTGCGGATTCTGAACAGTCTTCTAGGCAGCCCCATACAAAGTGCACTACAATAATATAATTTGGAGATTGCCAGTGTGTAGCTTACTGAAATCAGGCCATCCCTGTTCAGATCAGGGCTACCAGTTGAAGCTGGCAGAAGGCAGTGCCACTGAGGCCATCTGAGCCTTAAGTGACAAAGATGGATCAGAGTCCCTAAGCCATGAACTTGCTCCTTTGGAGGGAGCACAACCCCATCCAGAACGGGTTGAATTCCCTCTATCCAGTCAAAAAAAACACACAGAAAGGTTCAGAAAAACCCTAGCAGAATCCATCTTCTAATATTTGTGGACTTTCTCTCATGCTCAGTCCAATCTTGTAAAGTGAACTGAGCTGAAGGGAAATCCACGAATGCTGACAGAATGAGGCTGCACAACCACAATCTTCTTCCACAACAAGTGCAGTGATGTGTCATTGGACCCATCAAGACCAATGCCTGCTCAATGCAGGACCCTCAGTTACCCCTTCCCTGACAGATGGCTGTCCAACTGCCTCTTGACTGCCTCCAGTATGGGAAAACCCACCCGCTACCTAGGCAATTAATTCCATTGCTGTACTGTTCCATCAGTTAGGAAGTTTCTCTTTGAAGTCCAGCCAGAATCTGTCTTCCTGTAATTTGGGCCCATTAGTTTATGTCCTCCACTCTGGCACAACTGGGATCCTGGTCCTCCTCAGTGTGACAGCCTTTCAAGTACTTGAAAAGTGCTATCATATCTTCTCTAGGCTAAAGAGGCCCAGTTCTTTCCATCTCTCTTCATAGGGCTTTGTTTCAGGACTCCTGATCATCCTCGCTGCTCTCCTTTGAACCCCCTCCAGCTTGTCTGCATTCTTCTTGTAGTGCGGTGCCCAGAACTGGGTGGAATACTAAAGATAGGAGCTAACTAGTGTTGAATAGAGGGAAACCAGTATTTCCCTTATTTACTTCATTTCTATACAGCTTCCCATAGCTGAAGCCCTCTGTTCTTCACATGGTTTAGAACTAGCATCCCATGCAATTTGGAAACTATTCTTTTGATAATGCAGCCCAAAATAGCATTTCTTGCAGCCACATTACATTTTTGGCTCATATTCAGCCTGTGATCTACAACAATTCCAAGATCCTTCTCACTTGTAATACTGTTGAGTCAAGTATTCCCCATCTGGCAACTGTGCATTTAGTTCCCTTTTTATAGATGCAGTACTTGAACTGAATCTCATCCTGTGGCTTTCAGTCCAACACTCCTACCTATCAAGATCACTTTGAATGCTTCTGTCTTTCAGGATTTAAGCTTCCAGGATATCCCACCCAGTTTTGTTTCATTTGCAAATATGATCACCATTCCCCACACATCCTCATTCAAATCATTAATAAAAATGTTGAAGTGTTCTGAGCCCAAAGCTGAGCCCCACAGTCTCAGGTGCTTGTTATCCCTCCCTTGTCTGAGATGGTGCCACTGAAAAGCATTCTTTGAGTATGATTCTGTAACCAACTGGGGATCCATGTGATTGTTGTTCTATCTAGTCTGCTTTTAGCTGATTTGCTGGTCAGAATGTGATGGAGCACTTTGTCAAAAGCTTTGCTGTTATCAAGATACATTATGTTCACGGCAATAAGGGAGGTTGTCTGATCAAAAACTGAGATCAGATTAGTCTGATCTGACTGGTCTGGCAAGACTTGTTCTCGATAAATTCATGCTGGCTTCAAATAATTACTACATTGGCTTCACAGTACTTAAAATATGACTTCTTAATTATCTGCTCCAGATTTTTCTCAGGGACTGATGCCAGACTAACTGGACTGTATTTCTAAGGATCCGTCATTCCCAAGATGGGCTGGTTCCCATGCTCTGCCTGAAAATCTTTACTAGGTAATATTGAAACTGCCAAGTCATTTGCCCACCTCTGCCCTCCAACTTCTCCTCAGAATTGGATACATCTATCAGAGTGGACTATAATGTGCAGGACCTGGGGCTCCTCTCTACATTGCAGCAGGCCTCAGATTGGCTGACAACATCCTTAGTGCAAGCATATTGACATACTACAACACTCCACCAAGTGGCAAATAGAAGACCGAATAGAGGCAGTGAGATGTTCTTTGCTTGCTGCCTTCACTGTCCCTAAGATTATTTGACAGGGCTGAACTGCACCCACTAGGCGTTTCCCCCAATTTGCACCTCATTTCTTTTCATCATTCTCACTGCCAGGGTATACCAAGGACATCCATGAGCTCTACTACAGAGAGGGCACTCAAGAATGATCATGTCAACAACCGGGGTTGTGTTCCACAGGTTTTCAACAGGACTGCCACCCATGTCAGCTGGAAAACTCCCTTGAACCTTCTGAGAACCATCCAGATCCATCCAGGGGTGGACTGTCTTAATAGACCACACACCCATGCAGAGGGGAAGCAGGTGATGATCTAACCATGACAAAGGGATTTAAAGAAAGTTCCCCACATTTGGACCACCATCCATATGTAGACCTGAAAAAATGGGGTTTGCAATGTGCCCTGCCATATGATTTGGATCAATGACGTTTTGAGACAGCCCCATGGTTGTCAGGAAGACCATGAAATCCTGAGCTATTCTAGACAAAGTGTCCTTGGCATGAATGTTGCCATCCCCCAAAACCCACAGCCTGGGAACTGCAGCATCACATCTGAGACCACTTCCATCTTCTGGTGTGAGTGATAGTAGGCCTCTGGGCATGGCTTATTCTGCTTTGGTAAACCCGCCTCTATGCCTGTAACATCCATGTTGTGTGCTGCCTGCTTCTTTGGCTCAGTCAGTGTAGGTGGATGAAAAAACAGACATATACCTTCCGTATCAGCTTTTAGCTGCCAATTAATTGCCCAAATGTAAGCCGGACCAAGAACTCATTAATTGCACCTGCCTGTACCAGCACTTCTTCACTGCATGTTTAGATAGATGAACTCACACACTTATGTTATCGTGTAGCCAGTAATAAGACCTGGCAGGCAGCAATGTTTAGGTTAGAGCTTTGATACTAATAGGACAAGATGCCCAATATATTGTGAACAGTAGCACACAGCACCAACTTTTCATTAAGCTTGATTAATGACTACTAGCTGGCCTGATAAACAGCTTTCCTATATCCGATGGACTGAGTTCTTTGTTCTCTGTTGAGATACTGATCTTTCAGGCAGCCTTCTCTGACCATTCATTCCAGCTGAGAGAAGCCCGCCTTGCAGTCCAGTTCATGCTGTGTGTTGCAAGTAACTTGCTGTTAAATTCTCTGTAAGCTTGCATTTTGTGCACAGTGAAGAGCTTTCCTCCTTGTTTTTAAACCTGGATCTGGCATTTTGTTTTCCTTGGGATTTAAGAACCCTTAAGCCCATTGACAGGCCCTACAATAGTACATCAACAGATTCCTGATGTGCTACAACATGTAAACACTCCAGTCCTGTGATATGGACAGGGTGCCTACAGAGATAAACTGAATCTTTATAGACCACAGCAATCCCATCTCAGCAGGCCTCAAATCTACTCTTGAACCAAGTACCCCCATTGGCAAAACTGGGAAAGGCTGACTCCTACCTGTTTGCCCACTTAAGTGTTGGTTATACAAACTAGAGGGGCAGCCTCAAGCACTACGTATTAGAACGTAAATGAGAAAAGTCTTGCTCTGCAGTGATCCGGCATTTAAGAACAATATTTTTTTATATGTGCCTTAAAAAATTGGAATATTCTTGGGAAAGCATGGCTGGATTACAAAAGGAAGTTGTTGTTTGGATCACCTTGTTGTTGTTTGTGAAATGAGAGTTAATAAGCCATTGTTACCCTCAACTAAATCCTAGTTTGGAAAAGCCCTCAGTTAGAATTGTTCTCAGTTCCATTTAGGCACAAGATCATTCTGACCCTTAAAAGAATTTTACAGGCATAGCCACTTACTCTGGTATCTGATGCAAAAGTGAAACTGCTTCTTCCAGTGCAGTCAGATACAGCCAGTTCACATGTCATAGTGGCACACTGTGGTTTACTTAACCCATGATTTGTGGAGACACACACTGCATAATAAAAGCTTGCCCACCTTCTGTAAACAGTTTCTAGAATCAGAGGCTGTTAGCACAGTATGTGAACTCAGACCACTGGGTCACTTAGGGGCTAATGAACCCAGTGGGGAATTCAGCAACAAACCATGGATCAACTGCTCGACTGTTTAGCCATTAAAAAGCAGTATAGAATTCAAACTCATCCTTTATGTCAATGAACTTCTATTGTTTATTTTGGAAATCCAGTCATGTGATGCAGAAAATCCAATAATTTTGGATATTATCTGGCCATTCAATTAATTGGTCAAAGTCTGAACTGTTGTCAGTCAGATAGATAAGGTAATGTCCCCATAATGTGGTAATTAACTGGCAATTCAGACTCTACCCAGAGTTTGTTCCTTATTTGGGAATAGTTGCCCCTAGGGATATATCTGAAATGATTACATTGAATTTATGTAAGCTGATCAATGAGATTTCATGCAACATTACTAGATAACCATATTTAAAGTTAAGTCTATAAAGTAAGGTAAATACACTTAAAATGGTTCTAATATCTCAAATTATTTTACATGGTATTCCTCCATGTATACCCAGCAAGTATTTAAAAATGTAATTCTTTGTTTTGTAAATTCCTATGATGATCACATTCCGCCACAGATATCCTTGAAACTGATGTGTTTTTAATTTAAAAAAAAAGGGGGGGGGGGTAGATTTGGCTTCCTCAGTCCCTATATAATTGGCCCTTTTGTTGACTTCTACTAAATTTTGGTCTTTTCTGCTCAGATATCCTTCCTTACATCTTCTCATCTTATCCTGTTTTGTGGGATCAGCTGCAGAGTCTGGGAATGAGAACTAGACACTTGCTTCTTTTATGACATGCCTTCTGCTTTTAGCCTTCATGGGGGTGTGGATCAGGGGAATAGGAAATGCATGAATCTGCGTGATGCTGTATCTGGAGATTTATGCCAACTATGATCCCACCACAAATACCCCATTCCTGCGTAAAGTGCTCAAGTGGTGGCATCTCAGCTGCAGGAATGCTTAAATTCCAGTCTGGATTCAGATCCATTTTTGGGATGGAATCAGCCCTGGTTGCTCTGATGGATGACCTTCTTTGGGAGAGGGACAGAGTCTGAACTGCAACCCTGTTATTACTCCTGGATCACTTATTTTTCTGGACCACCTCCATGAGTTGGGAATTGGAAGCATTGTTCTACAGTGGTTTGATTTGTATTTGTGGATTGATTCCAGAGAATAGCACTGCATGACAGCACCTCAGCTCCATGACAGTTGAACAGAAGCCATTTTGTCCTCAATGTTGTTTCAAAACTATCTGCATGAGAATGGTCATCAGGTGTCAACAGAATGTTGATAACACTGTATGATTTCTCTGTAACATCTGAATTGGAAGAGGCTGTGCACATCCTTAACTGATGCCTGGATGCACGTATACCTTGGATAAACAAAGACTCTATGGGCTATCTAAGTCGAGGAACTGGGCTGTTTGCCTGTTCTAGATGGAACTGCACTCCCTCTGAAGGAGCAGATACATAGTTTGAGGGTGAACCTGAGTTTATTTTTATCACTAGAGGTCTGGGTGACCTCGGTGGTCCAGAGTGTCTACTACCATCTTGGTTGCTATGCCCATTTCTGGATAGGGATAATCTAGCCACAGTGACCTGGTAAGTTCATAACCAGGTGCTCTATGTGAGGTTGCTCTTGGGCCTGGTTCAGAAGCTGCAGCTAGTGCAGAACGCACAGCTAGAGTGCTCACCAGGTCACCCAGGTGTTCTAGCATTCCAGAGGGCCTGTCCTCCTGAACTCAAGTCTACCCAACATGGCCCATGGGCTCTGTGGTATTAATATTGATATTAATTATAAGCATGCACTCTACATAGTATTTCAATGTGCTTTTAATTATGGTTTTAATATTCATGCAAAACCACTTACAGATTTTTAAATATTCAGCATTATATAAATAGTACAAAATACCACTATCTGAAAGTTGGAAGAGTCAATAAGTCCTCAGTTCATTGCATTATCAAGGGTGGCCATTTAGTCTTCCAGTGTTCTCAATTAAGTCATTTAGCTGTTGATAAGGGCATAAAATCCATTTACATTGATTTGCATTAGGTTCCAAGAAGTGGGTAAATAGTTAATTAACGCCTGTACATACAAAAATATTTAAACATTTTCCAATACAAAATGTGTCTGTATTGACTGGGTTCACAAATGACAAGCAATACTGTTCAGTTTCTGCTGAGTGCAGATTTTTCCTGGATGGGATCCCCAGCAACCATATGGTTTCTAAGATGAGTGCTTTCCAAACACCTCCTTCAGTCCTCCCACTGCTGAAACATCAACCTCCATGGCCAAATTTCAATCCCAAGGTTTGCTGCCCGTGCTGCCTGCCACCCCCCCAGTCCATATGTTTCCCTGGGGTTGTTCTCCAGCACCAATCCCTTTGTTTCTTTTTTACATTTGTCAACTCAACTGGCCACTTGCTCAGTAGAATAATACATATGCCTCCCCTTTTCCATCATGCTCCATGCCAACATCAAAGCATTACTACCAGCAACCCCAAATCACTCTCTATTCCTCCCTTGCTTTAGATAATCCAAGACCTCCCTTCTCTGTAATAGGCTACTTCCCCCTGCACATGAGGGGCATTTGTGCAGCCACCAAAGGCCTTTCTACAGTGGCTACTGGAGAGAAATATGTTGGCATCCATGTCAGAAAAGAGGATCAGCTTTGGTGGTGGTACTGCTGACAGTATTTCCTCCTGATTCACTGGGAAATAGCAGCATGGATTTCCCAGGTCTCATTCCTGGCTGCAGTGGGTGAAGGTGGGTTTAGAGAGAAGGGGAGAGGCCACACAGTGGCAGTGAGACCACTTCTGAAGAAGCCCTCCCTCAACAGGTAAGACCCCATTAACTTTAGGCCAGTGGCTCTTTCCTGGGCAAGGTTCTTGAGAGGGTGGCTGACCATCAATTCCAGGCACTTTGCATGAGACTGATTATCTAAATTCATTCAGTGAGGGTTCAGAAGTGGCTCTGATGTGGAAACAGCCTGCATGAAGACCTACACTTGGGATGATCCTGTTCATATTCCCCCTCCTCTCAGTGGCTTTTGGTACATTGCATTGGACTGTGGGGATGCTGTGGACATAATATATTTTGACTTCGACAAACCTTTCAACAAAGTGCCCCATGACATTCTGTTCATCAAACAAGCAAAAAGCGGGCTAGATCAAACAATTATAAAGTTGTTCAATGACTCCTTCTCAGACTGGGAAGAGATAATGAGTGGGACACTGCAGAGCCCAGTCCTAAGCACAGTATTCTTCAACATTTTTATTGATAACTTGGATGAAGTGGTACAAAAAATACTGATCAGATTTGCAAATGACACATAACTGTGTGGAACAGCTAATTCCCTGGAAAACAGAAACAAAATTCAAAGTCATCTTGATAAGCTAGAGTGCTGGGCTGAAAGCAACAGAATGAAATTCAGTAGGGACAAATGTGAAGTGCTGGGGAAAAGAAACCAAATGCACAGTAATACTGCAATGAGAAGAATCTTGGAATTGGTGTAGATCACAAGCTGAATGTGAGTCAACAATGTGAAGTGGCTGCAAAAAGGGCAAATGGTCTTTTTGGCTGCATTAATAGAAGTATAGCTTTCAAGGACATAAAGTTCTGGTTCTCCTCTACTCAACATTGGTTAGGCCTCATCCTGAGATTCTGTGTATTTAAATACATTGTATTATCTACTGAAAGCATTTGGGAGTGGGGTGCAGGAGGATAGTCCAGAAAAGTTTTGCCCTGGATCACACATCTACAGCCCTGGATTTGGCTCATACAACCCATCCCTGGCATTTTACCCCCAGAATGACTCACCTAATCCAGGATTCAGAATTCTACAGATACTTTTTAGGAAAAACAGGATCTAATTATTTCAAATAAAATTAATAACAAACAGGTAGAGCACACAATTTACCCTCAAAGGTACCACTATAATGTATGAGCAGAGTACATAACCTTGAATGTTAAATCAAGAAGATGGGCACAGGAAGGAAGGTATTAGAGCTGTCCTAAGGTCATTGCATCATATGCAACATCTGTCTAACAACACTGGTCATGTTGTTCCTAAACGGCGCCATTCAAGGATGTGAGTTGGCTCCCTCCCTTGGCTCATTTTGTATTAATCCAGTCAATGGCTTCCAGGTAACCTTTGGTATTTCTTTCTCAGACCGCAAGTTCCTCATTGCCAATGCACAGATGGAGAACTGTGCCATCATTTATTGCAATGATGGTTTCTGTGAGATGTTTGGCTACTCTCGAGTGGAGGTGATGCAGCGCCCCTGCACCTGTGATTTCCTCACTGGGCCTGACACTACACACAACTCCATTGCACAGTTGGGGCAGGCATTGCTTGGATCAGAGGAATGTAAGCTGGAGATTCTCTACTACAGGAAAGACAGTAAGCAATTCTTATTCCAAAACTTTATTTATTCATCAGCCAAATGGCTGGACCTTCTCTTTTCCTGACATTCTTTGTTGAATGTGAATGTTGTTTTTCCATTTTGAACTGTAACAATAAGCTGTATGTGTAGTCCTCAAGTCATGGAGAAGTTCTGTTCCTGAGAATGGTCTTAAATTGAATGGGTATATAAGTCAGATCAAACAAGTAAGCCAAATGTTTGTCTTAGTCAGTGCTTTTTTTGTAAAAAAAAAAAAAAGTGCCGGAACTCACGTTGCCGCCGGCAATAAGCATCAGCGCGCGACCACACACACCAATCCCAAGCTGAGCAGCATCCCAAGCCGGGTGGCGGGGACACAAAAGCAGCCCACAGGCACTATGTGAATGATGTTTGCTGCTGACCTGCTACACTGACAGGCGATTCAAAATCACTTCGTAAAATCCATTGGAAAAAAAGGTGCTGGAATGCCGTTCTGGTGCATTCTATGACAAAAAAAGCCCTGGTCTTAGTATATGTATATATTTTATCTTTCTGTGCATAAGAATAGAAGGAAGCACTTAAGAAGCATTTCCATATTCAGTAAAACATCTTAAATACAATACAGCATTTTAATAATGATAATAATGCAGTAATTATAAGTAACTACAGGTACTAAAGAGAGAGATCTGTATGTGTGTGTGTGGGTATACAGTACTGTAAAAAACCAAATAGAAGAAACAGTTCTTAAAACAGTGTAGAACATTCTTTCAAATAGTGTCTTGTAGCATTAAGCTAGCTCATTCTCATTCTTGCATAGATTATAACAAGGTCATGAATATGATACATTTTGAGCACTTTAAGGTACTGAATGTCATTTGTTCTTTTTGTTTGTTCATTTTCTGAATATATTTCATGGTTGCTCTGCTAATTTACAATAAACCATAAGAATAATAGAATGCCACAATTCCAAACAAAACCAAACCTAAAACAAAACAGAAAATAATCAGAACTTTCTTTCTTTTTATAGAATTGGGTAATATTTGCAGGTCTGTTGGCCATTCTGGAGGGGATCAAGTCTGCCAAACTTTATTCAGACAGGTTCTCCCTCCCCTCATTTTTCTCTCTTTCCCCATCTGCAGCATGGGCATGCTAATACTGATCCAGTTCCTCTTCAGCATTTACCCTTGTAAGCAGGCCCTCAGCTGCTACAAGGCCATTTATGAGAAAAAGAAAATGGCTGTTCAAAAAACCCTTGAGGCCTGCTTCAAGAAAGCAACACTTTCCCCCCTCCAGCAGCACAATCAAACCCTGACTGTCTAGCACCAGATTCATCTTCATCCTCACTAGTTAATGTTAGGCTTAATGTTTACCTCATGGATTAGAAGGTTAAGAACAAAAACAGGATTTCAAGCTTTAAAAGAACAACAAACAAACAAACAACAACAGAGTAGAGAAAAGTCATGTTGGGGCACCTCTGCTTCTGCCTTTCCCAGAAACTGTTTTGCTGCTGTTCTGTTTCATCCTTGAGTCCCTACATCTTCCCTGAAACACACTGGCTTGGGTACAACAAACAGAACAAGAAGCTGTGACTATCTCTAGCAAATCTCTATTAAATTAAAAGCCATTAATATTTCTAGAAAACTATGCACCCACTGGTGACACATCACGAAATGCATTGCATAGTTCCATAGAGATATCCATGGCTTTTCAGTGGAGGTATTAATATAGGGTTTATGATACTCCACATGCTTCTAAGTATGGGTTGCTTGTTACCTGAAACACTGGGAAGTCACATCTCTGCATACATACTAAATAAACCCAGAATAATAACAAGTTGTAAGAGATCCCAGAAGGTAGGAGTACTGCTGGCCAGAGGACAATGGGGTGAAGTAATGTTTGCGCAATTAAACAAGCAGAGGAAATCAGAATTATAGCTTGGAATATATTAAAAGCCTACAGTTCAGCAGGATTTTACCGCAGCTTTTGCCTTTTAACTTTTCTTTGTGATACATTCAGCTACTGGCTACAAAATATGATCAACAGGTTCAGAATGTTAAATGAGAGAGAGATTATCTCTCTCATCCCCCACTCTTTGCCTTCTTTGTCTTCTTCCCCTTCTACTTTGCCAGCCCAGAGAAGGCACTCATGTCTATTTTTAAAACCCTGCCCCACTGGCAGGGTGAATAGAAGTGTCTCTACTCAACCCTCGGTCTGTGATCATCTGCTTCAGTGTTTATAAACTAGTTTATTGGCAGGGGAAAGACCTGACCCTGTGTTATTGGCAGCCAAGACTTCATTAGACAGTAGAGCCTCAGTCCATTCAGTCTCTTTTTTGTGGTTTTTTCTCCCAGCACTCTTCAGAGCCATCTGCAGTTTATTGCTCTGTGGCTTGCACAGTTGTTTCTTTGCTTTTGCAACCCACTAGAGACAAAAAATTAGCAGCTGCTGTTCAAGAACAGTGTCTGGTTCGAGTGAGAAAGAATAAACAGTGGGAAGAATGCCACGTTTTTTAATAGAAGAGTTGAGAAAGCTGATAACATCGGATTTAGAACTGTATGAATGGGCAGTGCACAAAACACAACTATTTATCTACAGACATACCTGTGCAGACATATGTGGTACTACACAGATATCCAAAGCTGTTGCCTTGTAATAAATGCATGCATGCATGCATGCATGCTGTGCTTTGTATAAATTGTGCAGAGTGAGCATGTATGCATATTTTGGCATGCTTACTCTGCTACTTCTGTTCATTAGGAGGGCACTGATGCTTCCACTGGATATGACTTTCAACCAACTTTCTACCCTACAAGCATTCATCACGTTTAAACCAATTGTCACTGCTAGAACTGAAGGCTACAGTTGAGGCAGGGGGAGATTTTCTTAAAATCTGACATGCTAAGATGAATGAGTTCTGCACTCTGCCACATTCTGCACTTGAAGAGTACAGCTGAAAAGTCATGCCTTTAGATGCAGGCATCCATGCTAAGGTTGCCCACAGGTATTGTGTTTTTCTCCCTCTCATTGGAAGCTCAGAACTTGAGAAGAACCTTGCTGGATCAGACCAAAGGCCCATATAGTCTCATACCCTGTTTCCCATAGTGACCTGGCTGTGGAAGATCTACAGGCAGGGCATGATAACAATAGCTCTTCTTTCCTAAGAATTGCTTTTCAGAGGCAATAAGGACTGCAGGCCTAATTAAAAACAATACAGCTGACATTTAAAGAAAGTAAAATCTGTATGCAAAATACACACATCTCTGAGTAACAAGTAGCATAGAGATGGAAAGCTAGAAAAATAAAGCTAGTGCAGTTTGCATTCTAGGAAAAGAATCAAGAAAATCTGATCATGTGAGTTTATGAAGGCATGGTGGAAAACACTGGATTTGATGCATGTGAAGAAGAGAAAATAAGAGTCCATGGGAAGACCAGGATTTGACCAAGATTCTCTGGGGCACATTGTCCACCTGCTAGTCACTCCTGGGAACTCCCTGGCAGTGGTCAGCTATGGCATTTCTTTAGCCTTTGCTTCTCTGCATATTCCGCTAACATGCCTAACAGATCTCAGAGGATCTGAGAAGACAGGAGGAGGCTGTTGAATCAGAAGTGTTAGTGCAGCCTCCATCAGGATCAACCAAACGTTTTCATTACCAGGTGTTTCACAGCTGGACTTGTCAATGGCAGAGCATAGCAGTTTTGAGGTTAATTATCAACTAAGTCAGTTCAGCCAGAAAGTATGGGAGACAGAATCCGCCGAGAGTAATGACTGGTTCCACTGATAGAGATAATGCAAAAGCAGCAATCAGTAAACTCTTCCAGGTCTTAATTATTAATCTACCGTTTTGCCATAAATTTAGAAAGCTGCCAAGTGGCACAAGAACTGAACTTTCTTCCAGTGCTGCCAGTGCCAAGTCATCCCAGGCTGGTTTTTGCTGCCCCTTTTGAATGGATTTCAAAGAAGCAAAAGTAGACACAAGTACACTTTGTTTGGACTGTGCCATGAGCACTGTTGGAGTTTATTTAATGTATTTGCCCAAAAGGAAGCAGGAAGATCCAGAAGCTGCCAGCAACAGGGTTTGTTCACTTGTGACATGAGAGCGGGGGAGACTCGTGGCACTTTTGCTATCTCTGTTTATCTGCAAAGAGGTAGGGTTGGTCTGCAAAGAGATGTTAGTCCCAAAAGCAAAGCAATATGCATGTACCTCTAGTTTCTGCACAGCATGCACTTTTTCTTCCAGCGTGACTCACTCTTTCCTTTGCTAGCTGCACTGCAAATGATTTTTGTGGTTTTAATTTTCCATTGTGAAAGCTGCTGTTTTGAGTTTGAGTTACTGAAAAATCCCACTTCTTCAGTGCATTATTTTATGCTGCTGATATCACCTCAGCCAGTTTCTAAGCATTAAAGGATCTCTTCAGCACAAGGTTCCAGATACTCAGAATAACATGGTGAGCATGATGTCCTGGTGCCCCTGGATGATCAGATCAGGCCACCTCATGATGTCACTGATGTCAAATGAAGGTTTTACATTGTCCCCATTTTTACTGAGAACAGGGAAGTGGGAACATATTTCCAATGCAAGGTTCTTTGAACCAAGCAATGCTTCTTGCCTGTAGCACTGCATGGGCAGTTTCATTGCTCACTACTGCACCACAGCAAGAAAACACCAAGTTGCATATGGGTAATTTGGCAGGATGCATTGGGTACTGGAAGTAATTTGCTTCATTATCTGCATTCTGACATACATCCAGATCACAGGACATGTCATAAGTTTCAGTGAATGTGAATTCAAATGCAAACATTTGTTCACATTGTACCATAAGTGCAGCTGAGCTGGGATGGGGGCGGGGGGCATTAGCCTGGTTGTCTGATGAGAGTGAACACCAAGGGAGTTATGAGGACAAAAGAAAGCATGAGACTCCCAGGATAACGAGTAAAGGAACCCTGCTGGATCAGTGGAGGGATGTAAACAGTGGGGGAACTCCAAGGAGTTATATTAGGACTGGTACTTTTAACTTGTTCCTAAATGATCTGGCCTTAGAGGTGAGCGTGAGGTAGCCAAGGTTGCTGATGACACCACATTATTTAGAGTAGTTGCAACAAAGTTGAGCAGTGAAGGGCTCCACATTGGGGAAATGGGTATTAAAATGGCAAATGCAAAATGAAGCAAGCCAACAGTGATCTTAGTTTCAGTAATCTATGTCTAAATCGGATTATTACAATGAACTTTACATTGGCCTGCCCTTGAAGACTATTCAAAAGCTGCAGCTTGTGCAACACACAGCAGTCAAACTAATGACTGGGACTAGAAGGTTGGAATATAAAATATCATTTCTGGCCCACTTGTATCGGTTGCCCTTTTGTTTCTGAGGCAGAGCTGATGTGCTCCTTTTAACCAACTTCTGCCAACCTGAGTCTAACCAGATGCCGTAGTCAACATTTGTGACCTTCCTCTGAGTGCAACCTCTGAAGGAGGCAGTGGTGGTGGCCAGAAGAGGCGGGGCCATCTCAGTGGCAGTCTCCAAATTATGGAGTGATCTCTCCACCGGAGCCTACTTGGCATGAACTTTGACATCTTTTCCACACTAGGTTAAGACTCCAGGCATGTGAAGATATTTAATAACATGTAGTGGCATTTGTGTTGGGTGTCCTTGATGGGTTCAACTTGTACTAGAATTATTCTA
Organism: Varanus komodoensis; assembly: GCF_004798865.1. NCBI lineage: Eukaryota > Metazoa > Chordata > Lepidosauria > Squamata > Varanidae > Varanus > Varanus komodoensis. The sequence goes on along the minus strand of NW_025336100.1, from coordinate 5,346,200 downwards.
GCTTTTGAAGTATTTGTAAACAATGTTGTATATTAGAGGAATTTTAAGTTGTTCTATGCTATTTTTATTTTATTTGTATACTGTGTTTATAAATTGTTGTGCTGTAAAATGTAACTGGACAGCTTTGGTCATTGGATGGTATGAAAACACATTAATTAAGTAAAGCAACTCATGTCTACTTGTGATTGTCTTATCTAGCTAGCCACCATATGAACAGAATGCTAGACCAGGCAGGCATTGGTCTGATCCAATACAGCTCTGCTTATGAGGCCATCACAGCAAGAGTTGAAATGTTTGCCTTGCTGCAAAAAATCAAATGGGTAAATAGAAAGGTGAGGAGGTTTGTGGTGTATGAGAACCAAGGGTGACTGGTGGCTCCAATGTCAGTGGGACTCCTCATCTATTGCTGCTTTATTATGAACTTTGTAGGAGCTATCCATGGTGTTGAACCTATTTTAGGTGTGCTGTTTTTCCCCATGGGCAGCTCCTATAAATCTCAAAATATAACCTGCAAAGGATGTGGTGGAGGAGGTGCTGACATAGGGGTCAGCATGCTCTTCTGGTGGAAACAAATGACTGGATGCTCTAAGTGTGGAACAGAGGTGTTGAAGGATAGAATGCAAGGTAGTTGAAAGAGGCACTGGCAGAAGAGAGGATAGCTGTAACTGCTGGCACTGTTTCTGCATTCTTTGGATAGAAAACACCTTCTAAAAGTCCTTCTCGAACGATGTTAGTATTTGGACCTCTTAGCCCATTAACCAGGGTAGACAACTGGGCAATAACTCCCATCAGTCCAAGCCAGGATACACAATGGTTAGGGGTGGTGACAGTTGTGGTCCAAAATATGTGGAGGACAACATTGCACATTCCTGCTGTAACCTCCAGACACTTTGAACTCTGAGATTAAAGTTGGAATGTTAGGTGAAGGGCATGACATTAATTTAAACACTGAATTCAATAAATTTAGTTGTCCTGAGAGGTCTTCCTATGAGCCTCTGGATATTCAACAAAGGAGTCCTTTTGTGACTTCTTTTTGCCTGACAGCCTAATTATTAAGCAAAAGAGGCAGCTGACCTTTCAACAGATGGCTCATGGGAGCGGATCCTACTGTCTATTGGCAGCAAGCCATGGCTTCATTCTCAGCCTTCATCACATTCTTCTCTTGAATTCTTATTTAGACAACATGCTGCCCCAACAAAGCAGTCTGCTCCTCTGCACACAGATTGAGATGCAAAACTCGCATTTATTTCAGGCTTCTTTTTTGCTTGCTTGCTTGTGTTTTTATCCTACCACATCAGCCAACAAGGCCCCCTGAGTGGGTTACAAAGATTTAAAATATACAATAAAAATACTATTAAAATAACAATTAATATGGCAATAAAATCCACATGCCAACAATCCAAAGTCAATGCCATTGTAAAAGTTCACAGATCCACAATTTATCCACATGGTCAGCATAGAAGACCAATAGCAGATTGTAAACCAGGTGTAGATATTGAAATCAACATAGCAGTTAAAATATCAGGAAACTAAAGAGGTCTTCACCTGGCATTGAAAAGAGGGTGCCAGGCAAACCTCTCTGGGGAGCTTGTTCCAGAGTCAGGGTGCCAGTGCCAAGAAGACCCTTCTCCTTGTAGCCACCCTCTTTATTTTCTGAGGAGGGACTCCTTGAGAAGGACCTCCATTGATGATCTAAGGAACTGGATAGGCACATCTGGGAAGAGGCATTCCTTTAGATATCTTGGTCCCAAGCCATTTGGGCTTTAAAAACAAGTGTTAACACTTTGAATTGGGCCTGAATTTCAATTGGTAACCAGTAGAGATGGTAAAGGATTGGCAATACGTGATTGTATCTGTCAGCCCTCCTCAGCAGTCTCGCTGCCCTATTCTGGACCAACTGAAGTTTCTGAACTGTCTTCAAAGCAAGCCCCATTGCAATAAACCAGACAAGAGATTACCAGTGCATGAATAACTGTAGCCAGGTTCTGCCTGTCCAGATAGGTTGTATCTGGTAGATCAGCCTTAGCTAATAAAAAGTGCTCCTGGCCACCAAATCGAACTGGAATTCAAGCAATAATTCAGGGTCCAGAGGCACCCCCAGTTTATCTTTTAGGAGGAGTGTGACTCTGTCCAGGACAGGCATGGTGTCACCCATCTGGGCAGAGAAGCCCCCACCAACAGTATTTCCATCTTATCTTGATTGCACTTCAGTTTGTTGGCTGTTATCCAATCCATTATCAAGCCCAGACCACAATTCAAAACAGTCACAGCATCACCTGCATCAGATGATAAAGAAAAGTACAGCTGAGTGACATCTCAGCCCACACCTTCTGATGACCTCTCCCAGGTCTTGTAGATGTCAAAGAGCATGAGGGATAAAATAGAGCCCTGTATGACCAGCAAATGCCAAGATGCAGAGCTATAATCTTCTAGAATATGCCAGTCAAGCAGGAGTGGAATCATTGCAAAGCAGTGCCTCCTATTCCCAGCTCAACCAGCCAGTCCAGAAGGATACCATGATCAATGGTTTTGAAAGCTGCTGAGAGGTCCAGGAGATTCAATAGGGTTCTACTCCCCACATCTTTCTCCTGGCAAAGGTCATCCCAAAGGGCAACCACGGCATTCTCTGTACTGAACCCAGGCCTGAAGAGGGTCCATTTCTTTCAAGAGTGCATGGAGATGACCAGCCACCACCTGCTCAACCACCTTGCTCCAGAAGGGGTTATGAGCAACTGGTCTATAATTGTTGACATCCTCTGGGTCTAAGTTGGCCTTCTTTAGGAGTGGTCTGATTACAACCTCTTTTAACAAGACTGGGAGAACTCCCTCTCTCAATGATGTGTTCATAGCCTCCTAGACCCAGAGATGCAACCTCTCCTTACTTTTTACTTTGTATGACCAGATGGGCTGGGTTGAGCATACAGGTTGTAGGCCAGACCAAGCCAAGCACCTTGTCTACACATCAGGCCTCAATTGTTGGATGAGTTCCAGTTATTGAAACGAGATGGTGCTCTGGATGTCTCTGCCAAAGGAACTGCATTAACCATTAAGTCCAAATTGTGATGAATCCAAGCAACTTTGCCTTCAAAGTGCTGTGCAAATTCCTTACAGCAGGCCACTGAGGGTTTCACTATTTCTTTTCCTGGGTCAGTTTGTAAAAGGCCACAGTGTTCTGTATTTCACAGAGTGACCTGAGCTTTGACAGGGATGCCAGTCATATCAGCCAGAAACATTCCCAGGGCCCTTTGGAAACCATCCAGTCCATCAGTCTCAGGGTGGTGGGGGGGGGGGGTGGATCATCTTAACAAGTCTCCCACCCTTGCAGAGAGGAAAAGAGGCCTAAACCTCAGAAGGAAGTGATCTGACAATGACAAAAAGGTCATGTTAAACCCTCCACTCCCAAATCACCATCTCTGTGTCCAGTCAAGAAAACCTTTTATGATGTGCTGGGCTGGTGACATGCTGAGACAGCCCCATGATTGTCATGGCAGCCATGACATCCTGAGCTGCATTGAACAAAGTGACCTTGGCTTGAAGACTGAGGTCCCCAAAACCACCGTTCTGCAGGGCCTCAATACCAGGTCTAAGACCACTTCCAACAGCTCAGGCAGGGAGACTGATGGGTAGGAAAGTGCGTGGTACAGCAGCAGAATCACTAATCTGTTTTGAGAGCCCAATGCAAGGTATAAACATTCAAGATCTGCAGAAGCCTAGAAAGGGGTTATGAATTCCTATAGACTAGGGCCACCCCTGCTCCTTGGCCCTCCAGGTGATGTTGGTGCTGAACAGAGTGCCCAGGTGGGCACAACTGTGAGAGCCACACCTCTTCCCCTACCCTGGTCTCTGTAATGCAAGCCAGGTTGCCCCCCTCATCCACAGTCAGATCGTGAATGAGCGTGGTCTTATTTTAGACTGACCTGGCATTCAGCAACATCCCCAACAGGCCCAAGGGCAGGCTAGTGAGGCTGCCAGGAGTCAGCCAGTCTGGAGTGTAACCAGAAATGGGGATAGCAGTCAAACGTCTAACCCCTCTTCTCCTTTATTGTCATGCACTCCCAGCACCATACCTCCCCCTACCCATTACCACTGTAATTGAGGCACCTGGTTGCTTCCAACCATCCTACAGGGATAGCAGCCTAAGGGAGGAGGGAGTGATAAGACAGGGTCTGCCATGAAGGACACTGGGATATGTGATGAGACTGGCTGGAGGACTGAGGGCAAAGGAAGGGAAGAACAACCCATGGTAAGCTCAATCATCTGTTGCGTGCATGCTGTCTTATTTGCAAGTTAGCTTAGTGTGATGTGTGAACCTGCCTGTTGTGACACAGGTAGTAAGAGCCCATCTGCTGAAGGCTACAGGTATTCAAATACAGAGGTCTAAAGCAGTTCCACACAGAGCGGTGATCAACACCCATTTCGTGCACGATGGAAGGGAAGGCAGCATGGACAGTACAGTGAGATACCTCACCTTCTTGGAAGGAGGCCTGAACAACAAACCCTCAGGCATCCCAGGCCAAGGGTCTAAGTCCTACTGGTGAGGTGCAGCATAATCTTCTGAGGAGGGGAAGGAGCTTCTTGCCTGGCAGGGAAAGAGAGGAAACCAAGACAAGCCATTCCACTCTTCTTGGGACTGCCATGCTACTAGCCTCACTGGCCCCCGTACCAGAGCAGCAAGTAAGGCAAGCAGATTGAGGCCAAGCCCTGAGGCCAGGGGGAATGAACAGAAAAGTCATAATGCACATCCTTGCCTAGAACAGACACATTGCAGAATAAATAGAGGAAGGAGGCTGAGCTTGAAGTCACACTTCACTCTCAGCAACAGAGAGAGGAAAGTTGCATTGTGGGGCATTTGTCATTTTCATTTTTTGGTTTAATTTTAAATAGTTCTGTTTTTCTCTCCATTACATTGGTATGAGGCTTATTGTTTTTAACATTATAATGGTAATGTGAGTTTTCATGTTTCTGGACTGCTCTAGATTCCACAGTACAAATCTGCTTCTGTGTATGCATGCATAGAAAGACATTCTGTAAAATACCCAACTCCCTGCAGAACTAGCCATTGATAAAAATGAGCCTAATTCACAAGAATACACTTATTGCTGTAGACCAGCCTTCCCAACTTGGTGTCTTCCAGATCCATTGCAGTACAACTCCCAGAATGGTCCACTGGGGATGAGAGGGCCTGTAGTACAACATATGGGGACTGGGTCCCAAAGCAAGGTAAAGTGAGGAAGAAGAGCTCATGTAAAGCGGGGCAGTGCATCTCAGCCGTGGCATGGGCACTGGGGTGATGGCCGCTGAGCATGCTGCTCCCTCCTGAAAGTGTTCCCCTTGTTGCTCTAGAGCAGTGATGGTGAACCTTTTAGAGACCAAGTGCCCCAAACCCACTTATTCAACGCAAAGTGCCAATGCTGCAATAAAACCTGAATACTGAGGTTTTAGTTTAGAAAAAACAACTCATGCATAAGAAAACTCAAAGCTAAAATCTTGTGCTAATAAAAATTAATGTATTAAAACTCACAGCTAGTCCAAGCAAATATATATTTATATCCTTGGCAGGGCACTGACCATCCATGTGAAAGCTCAGACAAGTTGTGGCTAATGAGTCGCGGCTCGTGAGGTCACCATCTGGAGCCGCTACTCCTTTCCGAGCATGTGCATGGCCCCTGTGTGCGCTGTTATCCGATGCTCGGCTGCTGGGGCGATGCTGGGGCGACTTGGCTCGTGTGCCGACAAAGAGGGCTCTGTGTGCTGGCTGTGGCACGCGTGCCATAGGTTTGCCACCACTGCACTAGAGTCTCTGAAGGGATGCTTGCCCTTTGTTCCATTATATAACACTGCTAGGACAGGCTAGCCGGAAAAGTAGGAATGGATGGACGGAGGGAATGATTTCAAAACAGCACAATGGCAAAAGAATATCAGCATATCCTCCTGCCCAGTTTCTGGAAACCTCCATGTCTCCCTGATTACTTTAATACTCATGATACAAATAAATACATTGAAACAAGCCTGATCCTGCTGAGCAAGTGGGGAGGACTACTATGGCGATACTTTATGGTATTAAATGCTCGTCCTTTCATCAAGGTCAGGAGGGGCAGATGGGAATGCAGCCATCCTATTCTCACCCACAGACTAAATGGGATGCAAGCCGAACTGGCTCAGTGGATGGATAAAGCATGCGCTGGAGCATCATTTCACTGGTTTTATCAAGAAATTAATTGAAGTGACTGAATGAATCTCATTCAACATTCCCATTTCTGATTGCCTTGTGTCATTATGTGGACAAAGTAGGGCAAATTTCATTTTCTGTCATTTATTTCATCTCTGTACTGGCCAACAGCCAAGGCTCTCAGAGCCATTTACAAGAATGATAATCTAAAAATATAATAAAAACACAATATAAAATTTAACGTACACCATTCAAAAACAATTTTAACAACTAAACAGCAGTTACAAGTAAATATCAGAACCTGTCAGATATTACGGTTCCAGGCCACATAAGACTTTTTAGTTAAATTTAGAAGTTCAAATTACTCTCAGAAATTTACAGGCAACCAGTGCAAACAGAATAAAGTTGGTGTTTTATTTATTTAGATGAGTTCTATACTCTTAAATATCAATAAAAACCCATAAGCATAGAAATAGTAAAATCATATTTAAAATAAATATTTAAAAACAATATAATACTATTGGTAGTAATACAAGTGATACAGGAATAATAAAATGGAATGGCATCATTAATTTAGTTACAGGCCAAGGAAACCTGGGTGAACAGGTGATTTTCAGAAGGAGGCATTTTCTGCCTCCTAAACTGCACAAGAGTGACTTTTGCACAGGTGGGTGCTGCTACTGAGAAGGTTTTTCATCATGGTATGTACATTTTGATATTTTTGGAATGCCCACCAAGGCCTCTTATGGTTTTCTTAGTTATCCATTTGCTAAATATAAGTGAAGATGGCCTGCTAGATCTTCTGGCCCTAACGTGTTTAGGGTAGTGCATAGCAATAGCGTGACCATGACCACGGCTCTAGCTGATCATGCAACTCTTTCAGCACAAGCCTTATGCAAGCAAAGCTGGGCGTCCCCGGCTACTGTATTTGTTAGTGAGCACCATAGCTGCTGTATTCTGCACCAGCTGCAGCATCTGAATCTGGCCCAAGAGCAGCCCCGAACTGACCACATTGCAGCAGCCTAATTGTGAGGTTATCATTGCATGGCCCACTGGGGGCTAGATTATCCCTATCCAGGAATGGGCGTAGTTGGCTTACTCACTGAAGGTGGCAGTGGGTACTCTGGGCCATCCAGATCTCACTTGTCTCGTAGAGTTGAGTGTCATCAATGTACTGCTCCCAATCTGCTGATGTCTGCTCCAAATGGTTTTATATAGATATAAAATCACATAGGGATAAGATGGTGCCCAGTTCAACTGTCTTGGGACTGAGGTGCAGTCACCCTTTTCTATTCCCTGGAAATGATCTCACAATTACAAAATGAAACATTGTAAAATAGTTCCTCCAGCTCCCAAGTGAGAAACTGTTCAGAAGGATACTGTGGTCAACAGCATCAAATGCCAGGAGGAGACCCAAATGAAGTAATCAGGTCATACTCCCCATGTCTGTCTTTATTATTCTGATAGTCATCAATCAGGATAACACAGGCCAATCCCATTCACAAACCAGACCTGAATCTACACTGAAATGGATCCGAACTATCAGTTTCATTTGAGAGTGCCTGCAGCTGAGATGCCATCATTCCCTTGAACGCTTTACTCAGAAATAGAAATGGGACAATAGCTGACATACATCTCCAAATCCAGCAAGTGTTTCTTAGCATGTCTCCTTCATGGTAGTAGGAACCCCTCCGTTTCACTAAGATGTGTTCACTACTCCTTGCTCCATCTGGTCGGTCACCTGCCCTATGAGTTGAGCTGGTTACAAATAGAGACACTCTCATGGTTGTCATGGAGACCATGGAGTCATGAGCTGGTCCTGTTAAGGCATGGGTCCTCAAACTACAGCCCGCAGGACGGATCCAGCCCACCATGCCCATTCATCCGGCCCACGCCGCCATCCCCCTGCCTGCGCGCGAGCTCACCACACGGGCAGGAGGTGGTGGCGTGCTCACTTGGAGATGGTTTTGGACTTGTTGGGAGATCTCCCAGTGGGTCCAAAACCATCTCCGAGCCATCTTCTAAGGGCAAGCTCAGAACCTGTTGCAGATGAAGTGAAAAGGAACCTACCAAACAATAGGCAGAGGAGTACAGGGGAGAGAATTTGAAGCAGAAGGTTTAACTTGACCCCTCAGTCCATGTTGCCTAGAACAATTATCTTTCCCCTTGAGTCACGAAATTGTTAATGGTGTGTACTGAGCAAAATAAGTTCAAATTCTTTCAATTTACTTTCCCTTTGGTTCCAGCCATACATAGTAGAAGCTAGGTGATGCAGGTATAAAAAATGGCTGCTTATGAAGATTGCAAAACCTCTCCTGAATAGTATTACCATTTTTTTCCCAGACACATTGCTTACTCCACTGGCAACATGTTGGGAGTCCTGTAACAAGCATTTTTATACCCTTTGAGGATTGCTAAATGTTGGCTAAAACAAAACAAAAAATGATTGACTGATTCATTGAGATTGCTAGTTCCACTGCTGATAAATTCTATTTCCTAAATAGCTGATTCCTACACTGAACTCCCTGACTTTTCCTGGTTCTTAAATAAATTTTAAAATCTCAGAGTCTGGACTTAGAAAGGATTTAACTATATCCATCCCCCCCCCCAACAAACACACACACACAATTTCTTTAGCGCCTACCATGTAACTGACATCACTGTAGAATTTAAAGTTCTGAGACACTGGCCATCTGCTCCTGATTATGGGAACCTGAGCTCTTTAAAACTGTATGGACAAAAGCAATCTCATCCTCTGTCCTCATACTATACAAGTGACTGATGAGGAGGGGAACACTGCCAGGGAAAGTATAGAGCCAGTGCTACATAGTGGTGCATGTTAAGTCTTGTCTTTTGCAATTGCTTGATCAGTTGAGATAAGTAATCTGTTCCTTACACAACCAGAGACTAATCATCACTGATGGGAACCAGGCTGACCTGGGAAAATATGCTACGAAAAGGGAGAAAAGGAACATTTAGTTCTTCCCCCCCCCCCGCCCCCCCCCCCCCCCCCCCCAATTTCACCCCCCCCCCACCCCCAACTGAGCTCTCTCTTGTCATCTTCAAACCGCCTATGGAAGAATTGTCTCTTCTGTCTTCAGAATGAAAACCTGCTCTGTGAAAGCAATTCTAGTTTCAGTGCATCTTGATACTGCACATAATAAGACATCATGAATAAGAAATTGTTCATAATAAGAACGGGCTTAAATCCATGCCTGCTGTCCTGCTCATATCACATTAATTATCAGGCCTTTCCCAGTTGGTGCAATTTGCATTACAAAAATCTGGGCAAATGAGATGCAAAACATTTTGGCCCAGTGAAAGCATTTGTTTGATGGTGTACAGTATAGCAGCAGATATTCTTATCTTCCCTGCCCTGGCTACAGCAGTGCAAATAAATAGGCAAATAATAGTTGTCACATGGATAACTAACATGCTAGAAGGAAAGCCCCTTCTTATATTAAATTTTTCATCCCAGAGATTAACCTAAACCTAACTAAGGGAGGAAAATTAATATATCTATCTGCTATATCAACTACCAGATTATGGAGATTGGAGTTCTTTGAATCTGTAAAGACAATGGGAATCCTCTACTGAGGAGCGAAAATGGTGATTGTGCCAAAGGCATCATAAAACCAGAACCACGTGGGTAACTAGAGCGGCCATGTAGGTCCTACTTTACAGAGGGTTATCACCAATATGAAGGGCATTATTGCAAGGCATCTTCTACCATTGGCCAATGCCAATGAAGGGCATTGTTGCAAGCCATGTTTCAAGGTGAAGAGCTATCAGGAGGAAGAGCAGGAAAGGGCTGTGAAGGTGTCCGTCCGTAGTTTGCCCCAGGAGCATGGGTCATCTGCTCGCGGTTTTTCCCAACTGATGGTGGCAGATTGATTTATTTATTTATTTGGACAACTTGTGTGCCGCCCCATTCGCATAAGCTTCAGGGTGCCTTCCAGCACATAAATAAATATACTTCATACAAAATACATAAAATACGGGAGACATCCTGGCCACAGATCTAAAATCAATAAATAAAACCAACAATTAAAATAGCGTTTAAATAAAAAGGTCTTGGCCTGGCGCCAAAAAGCAAATAATGACGGCGCCAGGCGGACCTCTCTGGGGAGTGTGTTCCATAAGTGGGGCGCCACCGCAGAGAAAGCCCTCCTCTGGGTACTCACCCTCCTAATATCTTTCACGGAGGGCTCCAGGAGAAGGGCCTCTGCCACCGATCTCAAGGGGCGGGAGGGCACAATGCATGCATAGATGCATTGCAGTTGTATTTATAGTATAGCAATGGTTTTTAAATATGCATCTAAACTTATACATTAGCTTACACAAATTATCTTCTGGCAGTGTGTAAATAGCCAGTGTTCCATTTATTTATTAGTTCTCTATAATTAACTGTAGATCTCTACTGTACTCATACCACATTTTGTGGCCTTTTTGGCAGCAATTTCTCAGACTTTTTGAGAAAAAAAACCCACTCTCTCTCCTGAACAGCACCTTCTGCACTTCTTCTGCCTTGTCGTGCTGCCTGACTCACACCAATAATTGTTTCCAATATCCTGTGGAAAAAAAAGCCTCCTCCAGCCGCCTACCCAGGCGCACATGACCTGATGGGGTGAGTGAGATCAGGCCACTAAAGTGGAAGACAGAACTGAGCTGTTCTGGATACTCAAGGAACAATCTTTGGACAAAGCAGCAGCTCAGGTTGGGATCATGGACTGGGGGCACTGAAGAATAACCCACTGCAAATCCCATGTGTATGTAGAGACCCTGAGCAGCACAAATTTTGACTGGAGAGAAAAAGGCTCAGCTCAGAAAATATTCCAAAATCTGTTTCAAAAAGTTAATCTTAGTTCTCAAGTAGGTTGAGAAATGCATACATTTAAATAAAATGTAAGTCTGTGTTGAGTGAGAAAATGTGTTAAATGTATAAATGTCTATTCTATATGTTTTTGTATACAGATTGTTTAAAATTGCAGATATGCGGAAATAGGACAGAATGAATGTAGGAATGCATGCCTATGAAACTGCCATGTTATAGCTGAATGGGCAACTTAGCCTAGATATGGTTGTCCAGTCCAATCCACTGCTCACTACAGGCTCTCTGCAGTTTCCACCCAGCCCCTGCTTAAATCCTTCCAGCAAAGACGAGCCCATTCTGAAAGGCTGTTCCACTGGCAATCATATCTTACCACACAGATATTTCTCCTAAGGTCTGGCTGAACTCAGCTCCCCTGCGATTTCAGTCTGGTTCTAGTTCTGCCCACTGACGCACCGTCTTCTGCATGAGTATTCTCCTTTCAGGTGAAGAGAGCATAGTGACTGATACCATTTTGCACATCAGGTTCAATCTGACCTCTGCAAGAATTTGGTACATGGCTTTAGTAAGCCACTATTTCTCAGTCTCCTATCCTATAGGAATTACATTACAGAACTGTTGTGAGAATTACAACCTGGCAATGTATGTAAACATTCAAATCAGCTGCTGTTGTTGGTGACAACGATTTACTTATTTGTTCATTCAGACAGAACTATTTGGTAATAGAAGAGCTGTAGCAAGAAACAGTCCTCCTTGGATTAGAAATCTAAATCCTAGGCTGAAAATCTTTCATTGCCTGCTAGTCAAAAGCAAAGAAACAAACCATGCACGAAGCACTGAAAGCAGTTATCATAATTTCACTGACTACAAACTGAAGACACCATGGCTGTATTCTCATAAAAAATGACATCAGCCCTAGTGCATTGTGGATCTAACACAGTAGATCAGAGGGACTGAATAGGCCCTTTCTTTGAAGCCTCTCCCATAAGGATTGCAGAGGGTGGAAAGAATTATCTGTACAAAGTTAAGTGGTAACCTGGGGTTAGCAGCATCTTATCCATCCTGTAGGACACCTGGCATTTTTCTGTCCAAGAACTGACCCACAGGGATGGTTCAAGTGCCTGGAAATATTGGAAACAAGAGAGTAGATATAAAACATCCTGCACCCGTGCCATTGCAGTCCAGCTTCTACAGACCCAAACATTATACTCAGTACAGATGTCCAGAAGGTGGTCCAGTGCTAATTTCACCAAATGGGAATACATTCAGAAAAATGATAGCTAAAAATCACCTCACTTCTACCTTGTGGTTCTTTCTTGAACTATGATAATATAGTGAGGAACCCACTGGGAGTTAGGCTCAAAATGGCTAGTGTCCTGCAAAGGACATGGGGTTGGCATCGTTATTCATTTATTGCTGGGTTGTCTTGTTGCTACCCTCCTCACAGTCACTCTTTCTGTTACCTTTCTCGTGGTAGCGTCATGCATTCGGTGCTTGGTGGATGTGGTCCCTGTAAAGAATGAAGAAGGGGTAGTCATCATGTTCATCCTGAACTTTGAGGATCTGGCAGCCCTCATTGCCAAAAGTGCCCGACAGAGCCTTCACCAGCGACTGTCCCAAGGATGGCGAACAGGTGAGAGACCCAAAGTGGCCCAGAAACCTGCACTCAGGACAAAAAGTACAGGAGAGTGAAGGAAAGGGCACACTGCTCAATAAGGAAGGTGAATGCCTGCCAAAAGGAAATGTGGGATTTTCCCTGGAACTTAGGATGCATTATAAGATGGGATATCTCTTTTTGTGCAAGGCTACTGCTAAGAGCTGCGTGGTCTCATAGGTACCTGTGGCAGGAAGGTTTTCAGCACACCACAAGCATAAGCGGTGAATGCTCCGAAATAGTCTAATGAGAAGAAAATGTGCCCTTCTGCACAGAGGCAACAAGGAAGTCAATCCTTCATGGAAAGGGGGGGGGGGGGGGGGAGGAGAAGCATCAAGGATTGTAACATGAGCAGCACAATGCTTTGAGCTGGTCATGTCTTTCCTTATGAGTGGATTGCCAAGGCACCTCTATTCAGGACTTTCATCCATAATTACAGATGTTGCCTAGCTGATATTTCCCAGGAAAAAGAATCAGATCCAGGGGGCTCACAGTATTTGCTTTCATCTAATCAATATGTGGGAGTAGACTTTTAAATGCACTAGGAATCACTGGGGAAACTGGGAGTTGCAGCAGATGGGAGTAGAGAGCAGTCCACTGAAATGAGCCATTGATCTCAGCCAGGCAAGACTAATGTTTATTTCAGATACTGAACTGGTTCATACCATCATTGTGGCTGAAACAAGCCACCATGATTTATTGTAGCTGTCACACTTGCCAGCCAGATCCCCCTAAATACTGGCACAGTGTCATAGGCCCACCCTTCCAGCACATGGTCTGACATTCTGATACAGGACACAGCAAGTCCCACAGTGAAAGCTTAATGGATATAGTCTTCTGAAATCATGCAGTTGGTGAAAATTAGCTGTATGCTTCATAAACAATTCCACAACAATCTAAAGCCAATGTTTGATCCAAGCAACGTGGTTCCCTCATTGTAATTTCTGTGGCTCAGAATTCAGATCACAGAACTGAATAATTCCTGAGTCAACCTTCTAAGGCAGCTCAAATTAAGAATTCTAGAAAAAGACCTGAACACCTCCACTCATGCAAAGGTTTACCCCAATCTCAAAATCTTTGTTGGAACCTGAACATTATATGGGTATAATCCAGAGGCTACTCATATCCACGGGCTGAAGAGGGCCACACCTTCCTGGGCTGCCCCTGATCTGATTCATGCTTAAGGGCCTTAAATGCAATAAGGGCCACTGTAGCCATGAAGCTGTGCTTGCTGTTATCCAGACCCAGGTGGCATGGAGTCGGGGGTGGGCAGCAACCCACAAATAACCCATAGACCATGATTTAATTATCTGATTGCTGTCATGTTGTCTGGATTTGGATGACACAGCAAGCTGCTTTGATGTGGGTAATTGAAGAAATCTGCCTGGCATGTATAGTGGCTGCAATGAGTTACAGGGCTTATTCAGTCATCATGATTGTATGAACTGGTCAGTGTGTGGGAAAGCATTTGAAGATGGAGCAGAATTGTAGCTGTGTGAGATAATTAAGAATTACTTAACATAACTTTTTCAAGAGACCTTCCAGGGTCCAGGACAACCAGTTCAATTTTCTGGTGTAAACATGCCTCTAGATTCAGAGACAAGGTCTTAGATTAGAATAATTCAGCAGACCTGTTTTGAATTCTTCCAGGATGCATTCTGTGTGTCTACTTGCTTCAACCTTTGTGATGTTCAAAACAACTCAAGGAATAGACCACTTGAGGGACAATTGAGTTGGAGAAATGGCAGCCCCCTTTTTGAATTATATTATGTTGTAATTGTTATTATTCCTCCTAACACCAGTTCAAGTCTTCCCATGCTTGTGAAACTGCAACCAAAATCATATTGTTCATGTACAAGACTTACAGTAAGACTGAAATTTGCAGATATGTACAAACAGAGCAAAAAATATCTTTGGTATTGGGGGAGACCTTGAGAGTACAACCTGCCCACTTCAACAATCCTATATAAGTTAATAGCATAGCATTTTGGCTGAGTGGAAAAAAACTGACAACCAGATGATAAGAAAAATGATATGGAGTGGCTAGAAAGGGTGGAGAATATGCACAGACCTTCAGAACAGGGGAAAGACGTGTCTGCAAGGGTCACTTCTTGATTCACATTCAGATGTTATTTTAAAATAGGGATGGCATAGAGGGTCCTTACCATAATATATGGAGAAAAAACACAGATGTTAAAGTAACTGAGACTGGGCACTAGTGTGTCCACCTCCTCCCCCATGAAATGTTGGTTTCTTTTCAGTAGAGAAGAGAAATTAAGAAGAATGACAGGAGCTAATGAAACATGTGTCATGTTTTGTTTTGAGTTCTCAGAGTTCAGACAGTGAAATGCAATCAGATGCATTTTGAATAAGGCTGGATTATCAACTGGCAGTAGGGTTGAGTGGGCACACATGTATCCTCCCCCTTCTCTGAAAAACACACACAAATGCATCTGTGCACACAAACCTATTCCCCTTTTCACACCCATTCACTGACATCATTCGTCATCCATTTTGTCACACACTATTCATTCACACCTTCTGTTCCTCCACACATTCTCATACACATAGAAAGAAAGAGAGAGTTTATTTTTAAACAAACACTGGTGGGGTTTGCATGGCATGATAACCCACAGTAGTTTATAAGCCATGGTGGGTTAATGTGGCATCTAAACCTAGCATTCTTTCAAGAGGTGGTTCAAAAACTCAGTTACCCATGGCTTGTTCTAGGGATTAATTTAACCCAGAGTGGCTTATTGTGTCATTCAAACTCAGACACCAAAATAGGTCATGGGGAGCTCAAAAACCAAGAGAACCTTTGGCAAGGGTGGAAGAAAGGCTTGCTGCTCTAGAGCTAATGGATGGCGGCTTTCCCAGCCAAGAATCTGACTTTCTCCCTCTAAACTGAAGGATGTTGTTTACTTTCTGCAAATCCTCTAGCAATGTAATTAATGTGTATGTTACTTGGGTAACAATATTGGTGACTTCATACAACTATCTATCTGGCCTAATTTGTGGCAAAAAAAATTTTTTGAAACCATGTTTGTAAAATATAAACACCATGCAGGGAAAGGGGTCTTTTTGCCATACCTGGTGAAACTACATTATACTGAAGAATATTTTTTTTTCCTGATGATCAAACAAGGGTCAGTTACTTAGGGTTGTATCAGAGAGACAAACACAAGAGGTTAAAAATATAAAATAAACCAGTGCCTGTGAAGAAGGTAAGAATGTATAGAGATAAGCCTATACATTCAGATGTTCAAAAATGAAGTGTACTTTCTGTAGAAGATAACCATTTACAGAAAGTAACTGAACATTTCCTGCTATGACGTTTTCTGTTTCTAATCATTACAAAAAGCTAAACATATAAATTCACTGTGTATGATGACTGTGGCAGCTGGTCCTGACTAGAGATGGGCTAACTCTATAGTGTTACTATTCACCTACAATCAAGACCTTTTTAAATACAATCAAGATCTACAATCAAGATCTTTTTAAATACGCAGCTACTTGTGGATGTTGCCCGTCTCTCTCAGGGTCAGTCAACACACAAGAGGGACATTTTTGGTCCTCAACAATAGTCACAGCAAGTCTGAGTTGTCAAGAAACACAAAGCAAATAACTTTGAGGAGTACAATTTCTGATGGGGTTGAGAAGGACTTGATGACATTTCAATAGTAGCCACCTAGCTCAACATGGCACAGTAACGAACAATTTCAGAAACTGTTCTAATGAAATTTGGTTTCAGCAAGTTTGATGTCATGCCTTGGAACAATTAACTCACCTCGCTAAAGGACCTGTCAAACCAGATTAGGTATAGCATTCTTTTATTTGTACATTATAGATTTTTTAAACATAACTGCCCCCTGTAAAGGGCAGAATCTTCTTAGGTAATGATTGTTTTTTGTCTGTCTTACTGCCCTCACTGTCCTGGTACCATTCATGTTTTGATCCTTGCTTGTTCTTCCTCATATTTTGTAATGACCTTTTTGTTGTTATTTCTTTATATTGTGTCTCAGGTGCTCAGCAGCATTTGCCTCTCGAGGATTTCTGTGACTGCCCAGCAACCTTACCTAACCTGGTGCTCCCATGATGCTGGCTGGGAATTATGGGAGTTGCAGTGTAGCACATCTGGAAGGTACCAGGTTGGGAAAAGCTGTGATAGAGTCATGACACAGAGATGCCTACTACTGAGGTCTGACTTGGCAGCACCAGCTGCTAGAACACAATGCAATGGCACATGGTGGTCTTTAGGTGTGTGTTTCCATCTTTGATCCTTCCTGCCTTTCCTGTCGTCTCATTCCCCACCCCTTGGCTGATGCATGTTGCAGACAGGTTACATTTGGTATTTTGTGTGCTTTTGTTTGGTGTTGGTTCTGTTTCTTTTTTTTTTTAACAAGGTCAAAATAAGAGCTTGAAGCTTAGTCTCCCACCCCTCCAGCGTTTGGCACTTCCATGGAAATCTCTGACTGCCACTGAGTTTGATGGAGTAGCTATTGACTGTGGAAAGGTAATCACCCTAGACTTTGCACGAAAATATGCCCGCCTATCTGGTTTGCATCCTCACCCCCTGCTCCTCTGTTCCCCTACTTCCCTACTGTCCCTTGCCCAGTCAGCAAATCTGACAGTAGCAAACATCTCCCTGTGCCTAGGCCAGAACCATATACTACAGAATTGGGAATACCAAGTCTGCCAGATATTGCTGAACTGCAATTCCCATCAGCTCTGGTCAACAAGGTCAGTGGTGAGGGATGATGAAGCTGCAGCCCAGCAACATCTGGAGGGCCACACAGTTCCCATTTCTGAAAAAGCAGAAGCAGTCAAAATCCAGTGAGCACAAAGCCTGAAATCATTTACTCCAGGTTGGCTGGGGTGGCCAGATGCAAAAGAGGAGAGGACTCCTGCATCTTTAAGAGTTGTGTAGAAATCAAAAAGTTACTAGATGAAATTTTCTCTTCTGTACAACTATTACAAGTACAGGACCGTGCCCCTCTTTTGCAACTGGCCACCTGGTGGAGGACTTGCCATCATCACCTCTCCTGCACATCAGCTCTCTGTCAGGGGAAGCTGAGGCATGCAATGATAACTAACACCCAGTGTTCTGGGTGGAACCCAGGACCAATAGCTAAAGCAAATGTCTGTAGTACCATGTGGGGGTATTCAGTTTGCTTTAGAGAACTTCCAAACAGAAAGTTCCTAGTAGTACCACACAGAAGGTATTGCGTAGCAACTCTTTTGATCCATTTGATTGATTGATTGATTGATTGCACTCAGAAAACACTGGAGAATTGTGAGTGGAAGGTGAGGACATCTCTGTTCTTCCCCTCCACTGCTATAATTCTGTGACAGAGGCAGTGCAATGGCAGTATGAAAGCCTCAGACAGAAACATTCATGCTTTAAAACAGTTCCAAACCTAGCCATTAGAGGGCAGTAGAATATGCTCAAGGCCACTGCACTATTTTTAATTGCCAGACCAAACAAGACAGTATATTGGTTATCTGTCATCAGGTTCTGCATTTAAAGCCAAGAGGAGAGAGAAAGTGAATCACAAACATGAGAAGACTCATATGCAACTGCTGTTAGCTCCATAAAGTAAAATAACAACTCTGGTTTTATGTATGATTTCAAACCAGAAAATGGTGCATTGGGGAAGTGATGATTAAAAAACCCTCTCCTGGTACTGTGAACTGGATCTAACTTTTGAGTTCCAGTGGTTATTATTAATTAAAAAGCAAAGAAAGAAAACTATGAGCAATCATAGTCATAGACCTTTAATTGTACTGAGAGAAAGTATGCCTTTGAGGAGTCAGTTTTTTCCAAACCAGGATAATATACTTGAAAGTACAGTGGCAGAAGTCACTGAAAATATTTCTAGGCAAAGAGAAAAATCTAAAACAAATGCCTCACTGAAGTAGTACTACTGGCTGGAAAGGAGGTGGCAAGGTGCTGGGCAGCAGGAGGGAAGCCAGTGACCGCTGTCCGAAGTGCCGCTCGGGCACTCTAAGCAGCTGACATCAGAACTTCTGGGCCAGACCTTCTGTCATGCCTGTCCAGGGCTTCACCTGGGCTTTGTGTTATCCAGGTTGGATGACACAAGTCTAGGAGTGCCTACAAAATCATTCAACAAGCCATAACCCTTGGAATGTTTTTATAGCCTCAAAGAATCCACTGGGGGTGGGTGGTGGGAGAGTCAGTCAAGTCAACACATTACTCCATCATGGCCTCATGGCTTAGCATGTTGTATGAAGCCAGTCATGCTGTATTACTAAAATATCAGATTATACTTGGGTGATTGCTGCTGATCTAGTAATGGCTACAATTTCCCAGGATCCTGAGACCTCTTTCACATTAATGGCAACAAGTCCTGTAAAAGAAAAGCAAGTTATGAAATCAAAATAAGGTCACTTTTTGTGAAAGGGTAGGGATTGAGCAGCTTTTGGGGGGATGGAACAATGACATTTAGAGGGAAAGTGAATTTATCCTAGGAAGAGATAGAAAGTGTGATATTTTCACATCAATTTGCTATCTGTGGTATGAAGTGAGAAATTCTGGTGCAGATTCTGGGTGCTCCCTAGCTGGAATTAAAAGCCAAAGGATTCCCAAAGTTGGTGAGAAACATGCACTGTATGTTTGAAACAACAAGGAATGACATACATTTAGAAGAATTTTAAACCAAAGGGTAGAACCACTACCAATTCCAGAACCTAGCTCTTGGGGACAGTAGAAAGAATACAAATTTTTTCTATCATACTTTGTGAGGTCAACCTAAGATATTTTCAAGGCACATAGTTCATCACTCAGAAAACAAATTGTGGAGACAGAGATGTGCTTCCTCTCTGTACTTTCCTCTGTGCTCAGTAATTACTAGCAGTTCTCTTCAGCATCAACAGTGGTAAGTATGGAATACCAGTATGAGACAAAATATATACAGGCAATGACTCTACAGAGTAACCTGCAAATTTCTGGAAAGTTGTTACTACTATGGAAGGTATGGAAACTAATTTTGGTTTATGGAAATAAACTATTACTATGGAAACTAATTTTGCGAGTTTTCTTATCACTTCCATTTGTACTTCCATAGTCAAAACTGTTCCTCAGAATTGTGATCATCACTGCTGCACCTATTAGTGATGAGACGCCAGTTATTGATGTGACTGTCATGTGTGCTTTTGGCTCATTTCAAAGCCAAATGGCACATGGCCCTCAGCAGTTTTGAACTGTTTAAACAATATTTTAGTGTATAAAAGGACATTTCTTTGTGTGTATACAGACAAATGTGCACTTACTACATCCTGTAGTTCCTCTTGCTTTGACATTTTCTTTCTTTTTAAATGCTTTCTTAGCCATGAAATATATTTAACATAATTATTATACTGATTTAGGCAAGGAAGCTTCCAATAGAAAAAAATAGAGTTTATACCTGTTAGGATAGTTCAAAAAAGATCTCAGTATTGAAAACCCTAATATAGCAATTCAGCATTAATATTTGGTTGTCACAGATAAACTCTGCAAAGCATTGTTAACTCCCTTGAGGAAATGGTTGGATCACATGTAATAAAATTGTAAAATCTGTGGCATTTAATATGTATTTATTATGCACATTCCTTTAATATGTATATTTCTTGCATAGTCCTCCTAATAATTCTAAAGGAATTAGCAATGGCAGGACTTCTGTGACATGGTCCCTGCTTTAAGACATCCCACCACAGGCTTGGATTCAGGTGGAAGTAGTCTCTTCCCTAGCAGTCAATTTCCATGTACTGCAGCTAAAAACAAAGAAATAAATTGCTTGCTGGAGAGTTGCTTGCCTTCTCAACCCACTTTGGTTCTGGGCCTGTCCCACAGTGCCTGGAGCACTGATTATAGCCAGTCAAGAGACGAGCAGCGTGCAACCAGCACCACTGCGTGATTTCCCCATGGTTGTCATTCTGCTGTGACTCAGTGGATTGGATCCAGAACCTTCTTTCCATGGGTGGAAGAGCTCAGCTCACAGAAGTAGGCTCTGGACAATTTGGGGGAATTTCTCTTCCCCCACAAACCACAATTCACTCCACTTAACAGGGTCCTTGCACCTTGCACTTGCATCCAGCCTACCATATTCATTACTGAATGATACTGCTATGAAAAGGTTCCATTCTGCTGCATGGCCAAACTGCTACAGAATGTTGCAAGATCTCACAACCTCATACTAGCCCATATGTGTCTTGCTACAATGGGTGCTGCATTTTGATGTATTCTGTAGGACCAACACCCCCACCCCATTTAACTATTTTGCCTTTTGTCAGGCATATGTTTGCAGCTCACAAAGCCCCAAAATATGCTATATTCTAAGCAAATACCTGACCTCTTTCAAGGCATTGGCTTTTGAAAAATAGCCACATCTTGGCTGCTTTATATTTATAAACCCAGAATTAGTTGACTCTTACAAACCACTTAAAATTTGGTGTATCCTAGGTGTATTCACATATCACAAACACTCATTAGGTGCAGCTATACTTGTATCTATTTATACAAAGTGATCTAAGTATGACTAACTTAGTCTGGATCTAATCCACGGCTATGTACCAATTAAGAGAATGACCTAAGACGTTCTGGTTCAAATCTCACTTCTAACATGAAATCATTAGGTAGCCTCTAGTAAGCCACTATTTTACCACCTTCGCTCTGTATCTTTAGAGCAGGTATGCAGAGGGTCATCATATGCAGAGGGCTGTTGCAAGGATAACTGGAAGAATGGTTGAGAAATATATTCAGTATTTTAAAGCATTATATAAATCAAAAGCATTAGGTTTCCATGAAAATGTAATTATGTAAGTGAAAAAGCAACTGACAACAAGAGGGCATGAGACCCTGAGAATGAAGTATTCTGCAAAGAATTGCTAATATGGTTGTCAACCCATGGCCATGGCAATGCTCCCCGGCCCCTTCTCCTTCCCCCTTCCTTTTTGCTCCTCTCTTCTGATGCTTTGAACAGTAAAGAGCACCTCTTAATACAACACTTTCTTCCTGGCTGTCTTCAAGCCTGGAGGGGACTCCTTAAAACTGAGGGAGTTGAAGATGCTGCCTGCAGATAACTGTGCCCAAACCGAAACTGAAGCACTCCTTGGGAAGGAGAGGAGGTCAAGCCTGGAGACCGCACCTGCCACTGAAGCACACCATTCACCCCCAGCGCAAGAGCTGCCTTCCCTAGGGCCTCGAGGGTCATTCCCTGGCAGGAGCTTGGGCCAGATCCTGCCTGGGGGCAGCTTCCATAGCCTCTGCCAGGTCTCCTCACTGGAGAATTTGGAGGCTGAGTTCCAGAGAAAATTCAGGGAAAGGAGGGCAAACTCAGGTAGGGGGAAAGCATGTATAGTACTTAAGCTAACAGCTCTGTGCCATTGGATTGGTGCTGCTGATTGTGTGCACTTCTTTATTGTAATCATGCTTGCAGAATGTAGTTATGCCAAGGCATAGTGTGCCCCCTCCCAGATTAGTGAACAGCATAAGTATCACTCTGCATAACATTTAAGTATTTATTTCTTGAGCAAGGGGATTTCTGAATATGGTGAATAGAAACAACAACAAAAGAAGAAGAAGAAGAACCTCTTTCTACCAGGAATTATCAGTTATTACCTAAACTGGATTAATTATAGGTAAAGAACCAGACCAAACACCAAAGCCAATTCAGAGTTCAGTTCCCCTTTTCTACTGCCTTCCCTGTGCCTTCCACACAGAAAGAGGCAAGAAGTACACAGGGAAAAGACATGCCCTTCCCAGTGGGAGGACAGGCGAAGTGGACAGACGCAGAAGGAAAGCCCTGACTTCCAGCTGTTTGTCTCTTCTGCCCCATCCATATACAACAGTGGGACAAATTTTTGGCAGGAACCATAGTATCTGAATAAACCATGTGCCCAATCTGACACAAGTTACCAAAACCAGACACATGGATTAAGAGTGACCCTTACTTTAAATCTTACACAGCCCTAAAGAGCAAACAAACAATGCTTTGTTAAAATACTAACTGGACTTCCCCACTGCAGGAGAAACTGAGGGACCAAATAACATCTATGAATATTGCTAGCACTTCAGTCTGTGATATAACTAAAATGATGTAACCTAGAAAGGAAAGTTATTAACCCTGCAGCATGAACAATACAGAAGACTGCATTAAACTGGAGTAGAAAGGGGTAGGAAAGAATATCCAGGTCTGTGATGGTTCTAACAAATCGTTGATTTACAAGTCCAGTCAGGTGTTTAAAATATTTTCAAAAGCTACTGGGAATGTTGGGTAGCTGCCCTCTACCACTGTTCAGTAAAACAAGATAGGAAAGACTTTGCTGTGGCTAGTGGAAAGAAAACAGGAGACGGGAGAAGCTGAAGGGAGTCTGGATGTTGTTCAGGAAAAGCTTTGCAGGAAGCAATAGGCCTTCAGAGTGGGAGGCTATTCTAGACACAAGGAAGAAGCTGGACATGCATCCCGTAGCCATGGAGAAAAGCAATAAGGCAGATGACGAGGCTGATACAGCTGCAGCAGGGTGGCAAGCAAAGAGCATTATAGGCAGTACTGAAAACTGAGCAGCTCAGTGCAGAAGAGCAAGTTGAGTCTGGTCAGGAAAAATATTTCTATTCTGGGTCGATTAAAAAGTGGTAAAAGAGATGGTTGCCAGTGACAGGGAGTACAGAAGAGTACTAAGAACACTTGCTCTTAAGGGAGACCAAGAAACCATTGCTGCTTCTCTGCCCGGAGTCTGACCAGCATTCTGATCCTGGAGAGAGGGGATTGGAGGGGATTCAGCTGAGCAGTAAAGCGCATGCTTTGTATACAGAAGTTCCTAGGTTCAATCCCCAGCTTTTCCTGGTAGGGCTAGGAAAGAAGCCTTCATGAATCATGCCACTTAAAGGCAACTCCCTGGTCCTGTGGTATGGCACTCTGAATGAAGCTAATAGAAAAGAAACGAAGGATCAAAAAAGATCATGAAGCTACAAGGCACAAATTGGAAAGACGTTCTGGGGAGAAGTAACACTGGGGTAGTGCAGGGTTCATTGTTGCATCCAGTGCTCTTTGACATTTTTATTAATGATTTGGATGAGGAAGTGCACTCACCAAATTGGCAGATGACACAAAACTGGGTGGACTAGCTAATATTCTGGAAAACAAACAAGATTCCAGGTGTTCTTGATAGGCTGGAGGGCTGAAAACAACAGAATGAAATTCAATAGGGACAAATGCCAAGTTCTGCACATAGGAAAAAGAAACCAAATGCATTGTTACACGATGGGGATACTTGGCTGAACAATATTGCAAGTGAGAAGGCTCTTGGAATTCACAAGCTGAAAATGAGTCAGCAAGGTGATGAGGCTGCAAAAAGAGCAAATGCTATTTTAGGCTGCATTAATAGAAGTATGACTTCCAAATCATGTGAAGTTCCCCTCTATTCAGCACTTGCTAGGCCTTATCTGGAGCACTGTATCCAGTTCTGGACACCACACTTTAAGAAAGATGCAGACAAGGTGGAAAGGGTTTAGAGGAGGTTAACCAGGATGTTCAGGGGACTGGCAACAAAGCCCTGTGTGGAGAGGTTGAAAGAACTGAGCCTGTTTAGCCTTAGGAAGAGAAGACTGGACGGGAGATACGATAGCATTCTTCAAATACGTGAAAGATTGTCACAAAGAGGAAGGGCAGAATCTCTTCTCAATCATCCCAGAGTGCAGGACATGGAATAACGGGCTCAGGTTCCAGGTTCCAACTGAACTTCTGGAAGAACCTGCTGACCGTTTGAGCAGCACAACAATGGAACCAATGACCTGGGGAGGTTGTCTGCTGTCCCATGGCAGAGGCATTCAAAATGCAACTGGACAGCCATCCGAAAGGGATAGTTTAACTTGCAGCCATGCCCTGAGCAGGGTGTTGGACCTGATGGCCTTGGGTCCCTTCTAACTCTACTATTCTATTATTCTAAATTGGGGAAATAATAGGCATGGTTTGTAAACACATCAGGGATATTCTAGACTACAAATATTTCAGAGTTCTAGTGTTACAAAGTTCACTTTCCCATTTGGATTCCATTAGAAAACCCTTAAACACTCACTTGTTTTACATGGTTTTATGATAGGAGGCTTTGGGTTGCTGTTGGTTTTAATTTCCAGAGGGATAGCCATGTTAGTTTGTTGAAGCAAAACCAGTAAGATCTTCGTAGCTCCTTAAAGTCTAGCAGGTTTAGGGCACACTCTTACAGCCACCAGACACAATGCAGCATTCCAGCACTGCCCTTGGAAACTTGCTCCAAGAGAGGGAGGGGAGGAGGCAGGAGCCATCAGCATGCCCCCTCTCTGGTGGCATCTCGGCCTCCTCTCCTCATGCCCTGGGGCAAAACAACATAAGCAGCTGGCATTGGCTGTCCAGGTGCTTTGGGGGACAGCCCAAGTGCCTGTGTGCTACTTCTGCCCTCTGTAGGATGCCCAAACCCTTGGAGTTCAGAGGGTTATAGGCAGTTGCATTAGATTGTGCTGTTATTCCAACATAAGCTTAAACTCTACTATAATTCACAAAAATATATGTCATAATAAACGGTCCCACAGATTTTCACTGGGTTTAAGTGGGCTGATTTCATTTTTCTTGGCTTCTTTCTGAGCTGGGTATTGTTATTATTACTGGATCAGGTTTTCAGTTGTCTTCGGTTTGTTTTTTGGAAGTTGCCTTTTTACCCTCAAAGGCAGCCTACCAAATCATTTAAATAAACAAATATTTGCAACTGTAAATGTAATGGAGGCTTGAAGTGTTGTGTTCTTCAACTGTTTTGTTAATTTGAGCACCTATTTACCTTATTTCAGAGCTTACAGTCTCATATAATGACATCCATGTCCCTTAGCTGAAAGCATACCAGTAAACTAAAATCAGATTATTTTATATGTTTAATTTCACTGCCTTGTTCTCCCAGTAATCTTCTCCCCTTTGCAGTGCTAAGGAGCTTATTCTGATTTCACGTATATCTGGAGTTCTAGACGATGATATGATCAATTGTGAATCTTGCTGACATGTAACTAGATCAACTTTCAATTGTCTTTTTCCTTCAGAGTCCACCCAAGTCAAGCCCAGTCAAAATTTCACATCAGACTCGGACCTCATGAAGTACAGGACAATCAGTCAGATTCCACAATTCACCCTCAATTTCGTGGAATTCAACCTAGAGAAACACCGGTCAGCTTCTACCACCGAGATTGAGATCATTGCACCACATAAGGTGACCGAACGCACACAGAATGTAACCGAAAAGGTCACACAGGTATGTCGATCTTCAATATTTTGATACCAGAGTTGGAATAAAGGAGTTGAAGATGGATTACTACTATGATGGGGGCTGAGGAAAGCAAAATGAGACAAAATAAAATGCAAGAAGAAATGCTGGAACAAACATATGCTTAATGATGGCAGACTGATATTAGTCTCTTGTCCAGATCTTTGGCCCATGTATAGCAGCATGAGAGCCCAGGAGGGCCACTGGCTTAGGTGGCTCCACCACCAGCTGGGCAAATTCATGGAGAATGGATTTTTCCATTGTAATGGCAGCTTAAGAAAAACTCTGTTCAGACAGTGCATCCCTAAATGCCAAATGCTATGCGTATAATTACTGGGGTGGGCTTAATCCATCTTACCTTGTTTTTGGGCTTCTGGGAGGCATTTGTCTGGCCACTGTTGGAGCACAAGGCTGGACTGAATGGACTTTTAGCCTCTGTAGGAGCACCCGTAGCCTGGTGGGTTTTTCACCCTTTTGAGTTCATCGGGCTGGTCCTAAGCTTGCTGGGCAGGCAGACTCCCACCCCATAGACAATTCTTTGGAATAACCTTCGGGGCCTGGGGCTCCCTCAGTACATTTACTTAGAATTGCATGTGTTGGTGTCAGGGAGCAGGGAGGACATAAACAGTTGCTACATAGGAGCTGCTGCTAGGCAACAGGATTGACGCTTAATCAGTAGCGACACAAGTTTGTCAATACTGGGTCATTAGCTGGCTGGAGGTGACGGGATTGGCGCTGACAGGTCATTGCTGAAGGCCACCCAGATAGGGCAGAGTCCGAGAGTGCTCTGCTGTTGTGGATTTGCCACAGTCATCTCGCAGTAAACTTTTGCCAGGTGACAAAGGTTCTAGGAAGAGGCTCCAAGTCCCTGTACCTTGATTAGGGATGCATGGATGGTTAAATCCATAGGAGGGATTTAACCATCCATGCTGTCTGCATCTCACAGATTCTCCAGTGTCCTTCATTCCTTGAGCTGCTCACTGATAGGATGTGGGGAAGGTTAACCAGAATTTTGTTCTCTTGCACTAATTTGCGTTAGAGCTAATGTTCATCTGCACATCAGTTAATGTGAATTAGTGTTAAAGCGTCTTAACTAATGGGCATTTGAATGGGCATGCTTTATGACTAATGTGAATTAGAACAAATTCTCCTTCCCCCAAAGTCAAAAGCCAGACTTCAGGTCTATGGAATCCACATGATTCAGAAAAGTTAATATGCTGCAGAATGCAGATCAAATTCATGGCAATCCAGACTCCGAATCGATGGCAGATTTCTCTGACTTCCCAAACCTTGGCCAAGGATATGATGTAATATAATATTCAAATCATGTTGATAAACTTAGGTGTTTGTGAGATGCCGTATCCCAAATTGTGTGTAGCCAAGTGTCTTGCCTTTACACACTTGATCTTAGCCAAAAGGCTGAGAAGCAATTAGTGTCTTGCCTTTTAGCAAGGAGCACAGGTGAAGGGGAAACTGTGTGAAGTACCTACTATTACACAAGTGCTTTTGACATTTTTTAAAAGGAAGACCCTGTTCAAACAACATTTGAGTATGTGGCAGAGGCAAGCAACATCAGTGCTAAGCTGGCAACATATGCTGGCTTCTGCTTTTGGCACACTTCCATATTAAAAATAACACGTGGGCTGGCATATCAAAGGGCCAGTTTTGCACACGCCAGTGGATACATGGAGGGAGTGGGCCTGTCTCTTGCTCATCACTGACTGTTCAGATAGATTCGTCTGATTTTGAGGAGGAGGCAGAGGAGCAAGCGGGAGAGCAGCAGCTCTCAGCTTCAAGGTTACGGAGTGTAGTTTCTCCAGCTGCCTCGGAATGGGCGGAAGGGTTTTGAACGTGGAAGGGGAGCAGAGACAAGGGGAGAAGCACAAAGCCCACTTAGAGGGGCCCTGGTGTTTGTGCCCTCTAGTCCTCCAGCAGCAAGATCTGCCCTGAGGGTGGAATCAGATGCTCTACTGAAAAGGATGGCTCCTTTCTCAGCTTAATAAAAGACTATTCAAATTACTCTGTTAATTTTCAATAAAAGAAATGTACTTCAAAGGGTTCTTCCTGAGTTTGAGAAACAGAAGGAAAAGAGAGAATGGACCCACTCACAACAATACATGCTTCCCTGAGGATATACGTATGTGGATTGTATCTAACAGAAACTGTGATGCTTTCAGGTTTAACTGGAAATGGAAGGGTAGAGCCTAGAAGAGGGAGGTAATTATTAGAGGCAACAGCACAAGAAACAGCAGCCATGGATGAGACCAAACAAGTACTATTTCCTGGCCCCATCTCCGGTACTCAGACTCTTCCTGGATTTGCCTCCTCTTCTGCATTTGATTTGCTTTCTGGAATGCTAACACACACACGTGAGCAAAACACACTTAACAGTGTGCAATGAAAAAATGGAATAAGCACAAGTGAGTTTTAGTTTGTAGGTCTGCCTGTGGATCTTTTTTGAAAAAGGCATGAGTTTGTTTCATTCCAGTGTAACAATCTTTTCCCAGAAATATTCCTCTATGGAGGAAACGAGTTACCTTGCATGCAACCATGCACTGGACTTTGGGATCTCAGGTGAATGCATGTCTGTGGTGGAAAAGAGGAGACAAAGCTGCAGTATTCAGAGGATCTCCAAGAGTACGGGCTACCCTGCCCCATTCCCCACGGTGCAATCCAGGGAGACTGAGTGGGAGCACAGCCCTTCCCCACCATTCTGGGGAGTGATGTAAGCAGTCCAGAGTCTGCGCTGGGGAGCTCTGCTCCACACGCCTCCCCCTCCCCTTCCAGAGTCTCATGCCCTGAGCTCACACAGGCAGTGTCCACTTTCACCACAGCAATAGAAATGAGTCTGAAGCTCAAGCTGAAGCCGGTGAGTTATTCAAGGAGAGATGTGGGGAGGAGGGCTATGACTAAAGTTCTGCTTTCTTCAGCAGGTTCCCTCCCTCCGTCCCTCCTTCCTTCCCTCCTTCCTTGTATTTGCATACTGCTCCATTTCCATGCAGATTCCAGAGCAGTGAACAGCAAATGCTATAACAGATAAAAGAATAAAAACAATATATTAAAACCAAGTTAACATTAAAACCATGGTTGGTCAGCAGGAAATGAGGTTACAGAAAGGAAGGCCATCTTTAAAAGCCCTATAACAGAAGCTTGGTATATGCTTTTCAGATCAGGGCATTCTTAATTTTCCATGCCAGATTTCCTGCATGTTTGGTAAACATTCCTTGTAGGATAAGGAGCTGCCACAATGTGCCAGAATTCAGTTCTGCTGCTTTCCTGGGGTGGCTGAGTTAATTTTATTTTCATCTTTCTCTCCTAATGAGAAATGTTGGAGCTGAACCTTAGTAAAAATGCTGGGTGGGCAAATGGTACTGGGCACAGCCTTCCAATGTTAACTCTGAAAATTCCTCTGTTTGTTCCACACTTTTTTTAGCACTGAGGAGTGAAAAAGACTAGCATATCAAAGTGGCATTTTGTTCAGCTTGGGGGAACATGCAGAACTTTCAGTACACGCTTCCTAGATCATGAGAGCTTGCTTATTGTGACCAATAGCTGGAGTGCCCTTGCGGCTAGCAGTAATTGATCACATGTGAAAGAAGTGACACTTCTTCAGATGCTAACCAGGAAGTCCCATCTTCCAAGAAGTCAGGACAAGGATTTGGCGAACCTGCTCTTCCTCAGAGTATTTAATGCAGTCCCAAGGATGAGCATTGACATATCATGGTTTACTCTGTAAGCCATGCCACGCAATCCTCCCAGGTGCCTTGTTTGTTTATGCAGCTCAGGAATGAGCTTTGTATGACATACACATAATCCCTGTCAGTCATTAGCATGCTATAAATAAGCAATCTACTTAAGGAAGAGTACGTTCGCTTTGATTTTAGTTAGCAAAGATTTCTTAGGTGTCTCTGTCCCATTCTTGCCAATTGTTGATT
Organism: Varanus komodoensis; assembly: GCF_004798865.1. Taxonomy (NCBI): domain Eukaryota; kingdom Metazoa; phylum Chordata; class Lepidosauria; order Squamata; family Varanidae; genus Varanus; species Varanus komodoensis. The sequence continues at coordinate 5,316,333 of NW_025336100.1, read as the reverse complement.
GTTTAAAAAGTTTGAATACTGGACAGTCAGATATTTGGGGGCTGTGTAAATTTGGTGCTTTTGCATTATTACTGGATCTCTAAGGATCTGGTCACCAGTGTCTGGCAATTATGAAGCTAGAATATTTCTTAGAAATCCCCAAAGGCATAGCCATACAAATCATGCTCAAGTGGTTTACTGGAGAGACTGGCAGCTTCCTGTTCTTTGAATATAAAGGTCTGAAACAAATCAATAATGCTAAATCTTGAATGCTTATTTATTTCAGACATCTTGAGTGCAGATGGAGAAAACTTCTAGTACATGCAGTTTAATTTGGACATGTGCCTATAATCAGACATACTCAGGGTCAGAGAGGGCACCAAGGCAGAAAATAGTTTTTTAAGGTTGTCTGGGGTCTATTACACCCTAGCCCCAAGGCATTCTAGATCCATCTGAGATGTGCTTAAATGTATTTGCCTGGCACTTCTAGGACAAAATACCTTGCATCTGACAACATTTGAACTCCAAAATTATAGCAGTTGGATCAGGTGAAGTATCTAGTGCACAGCCTGGTCCAGTTTTGTTGGATGAGTTTCAGCTGGTACAACTCCTGGAGGTGTGTAGACAGGCTCATACAGCCACCATGCTGGGCCCTTGCCGCTCCTGGCTTGTACAGGCCAGCAAGGAGGGAAAACGCACTGGGGAAGGGGGTGATCACCCCTCCAAGGGAGGGCGGGTGCCTTGCTGCCTAGAAAGCACAGTGAAGAAACTCAAGCTCCCATGCTGATTGCACTAGGCCATGACAAATACATCAGATATGAACAAGTATACAGCAAAATACCAACATTTCAATAATTTCATACAATTATATGAGTGGATGAAAATATGCTATAGTCACACATTCAGCTTTAACATTACTCTCTGTATCCCTACTGCAGTTTATAAAAAATTTGTCTAATCTCTCTTCCTATTCTTTTTTGCTGCCGAAGCAAACAAGCAAAGCAACTTTATGCGTCACATAACTACTAGCATTGCTCAAAAGAAAAAGAGTAGTTTCTGCCAAAAGAACTTTTTCTATATCCATATGGTGACAAGAGTCTCAAGCATCTCTCCCCTAGGTAACTTCAAAAGGTAAATTAACATGGAAATAACAATGTCTTCCACCTGATATAGACCACAAATAGATATCTGCAGATATCCATCCATCCAGAACTGCAGTTGGCATAACTTGAAATCTCAGCTCATTAAAAGCATTTCTTAAAAAGATGGCCTCAATCTCGGCAGATAGCTGGTTCTGTAGTGTTTCAAAAGAGAAAACACCTGAGAAAATTTAGACTTCCTAACCTTAATTGCAGCTCCTTCCTAGAATCATTCCAAAATAATCAATCATGTAATTGTCTCTTATTCATAGCAAAGGCAGCATTCATATCAGAAACATAGTCGCTACCTGCCAAATTATGGAGATGATGATGATGATGATGATGATTATTACATTTCTATGCCGCCCCTTGCC
>NW_025336100.1:5250351-5314741 GCF_004798865.1 Varanus komodoensis | reverse complement strand
TCAAACATAATAATATAAAATTAAAATTAACAGTATAAAATAAGTAAATAAATAATATAGGAGGAGAAAAGAGAAGGAAGAAGAAGTTGCCCTGGCCAGATCATATATTTTAACAATTAAAATGATGTTTAAATAAAAAGGTCTTTACCTGACACCGAAAAATTTTCTTCCAGAAGTGGTTCTCATTCATTTCCAAATAGTTGGAAGTTGGGGACTATTTCTTCATTTGGAAGAACCGCAGTTGGTTTAAAATATTGCAACTCAGCACAGTCTTTTCTTGCCCGATTGATGGCCTTCCCAGTTCTGTGCACAAAAAGGCTGCATGGGTTGTACATGGAAGACAACAGATTTACAAAAGAAATCCCTCCGCAGAATTTCAAAGCATTTATTGTGGCTCTGTCAGTCCCCAAATTTCAGGCCCATAAAGCATTTGTGCAATCACTTTACTGTAATAAACTTTCAGGGTAAGTTCAATCAGTGGGCCATCCTTATTATAATTAAATTAATGCTCCTATGGTATCCTGAACCTTCAATTGTGCTGCTTTCCTGTGCTTCCATAAGAGCGACTCATTAAAAAGGATACCCAAAAATCTAAATGAGCAAGTTTGTGCAATAACATGTGGTCCAGGAGCCATCTGCACTAAGATCTATGACTGCCAAAAACCACATTCTTAGTCTTAGAATAGTTTATTGATGTTTGCAGTAAGTACTGAAGGCCTCTAGAAGATTTTCCAAACCCAATGGGAGAGATTAATACTCTATCATCTGCAGATAAGCAAAGATCTTTCTAGTCATACATACTGGGGAAAGAGAATTTACTTGATCTAAGTGTAACACAAGATCAGTTAAATATATATTGAAAAGAGTTGGGGCTAAGAGACATACTTATTTTATTTCCTGAATTGTTTTAAAAGCTTCAGTTAAGGAGCCATTCATTCCAACCTCATTTCTGGGTGGGTAGATAATTCCTTTATTAGCATCAGAAGTAGTCAGAGCCAAGGTAAACAAACAGGTATGCTGTAAGTTAAAGAAAAACAATGATTTTATTAGAATGGCACTACATTTATTAGAATGGCATTTGCGACAATATGCAAGAGAGCAGATCTCAGATCTCAGACTGTACCCTTCTGACAGTCTGCCAGAAATTTATGCAAGTCACAGAGTATAAGAGAAAAGCATTACTAAGCACACAGTGATTTTCCAAGTTACTACCATTGTTGTTATAAACAAACCCTGCCATAAACAGCATCATTTTACAATAAAAGAAGCATTTTACTTATCTCAGGAGTTGAAGTTGCAAGCGTACAGGCAAAAGCAAAGATTCCCATCTCTCTTTTCTTGGCTTCTTCTACATTGTTACAAATTTCATGTCATCCTGACCTAATGCCTTCCCTTGCACTGATTCCTAACAAAGTCTACAATCAGTCTTAGAGCTTTGTAACTTTTGCCACAACCCATTTCTGTTAATCGAATCAAAAGTGGCTGAATGATAGATAAAAGCTACATAAACATGTTTCCTAATGTTCTCATATATTTCTTTATTAAGTAATTTAATGGAAAGTCTTAGTCTATTGTGCTGTAACTGTTCTTGAAGCTGCCTTGTTCTTCGTGCATAATCTGATTAATATGTAGCCAGTATAATAATTTTTGCAGTAGATACCATGCATATATCTTGGAGGAAGCATCTGAGAAACTGTTTGGTAATTTTGAGGGTCATTCCTGTGATCTTCCTTATGAATTGGGAGAATAATATTCGATCTCGATCCAGGGGGCATTAGTCCAGTGGAGTATATCTTGATGAATAAGCTAGCTAAAACTGGTATCCACCATAGTGGTTACTCTTTATATAGCTCTGGAAGAAGCACGTCATTTCCTAGAACTTTCCTTAATTGTAAGCAAGTGCTGCAAGTAACTGGTTGCCATTCTGGTAAATTAGAAAGATCTTGCTTTTCTCCTACATCACATGGGCACAAATATATTAGAGAAGTCATTAATCTAAATAGATGCTGAAATTACAGTATCCTGGATAGAAGTTACCTCATTTAAACCTCAGGAGGCAACCCAGAATTTATCCTCTTTCTGTTCTGAAACTGCCAGACCTAGTTGCTTGTCATTGCATTATTGTGGCTTTTTTCCTTGTTTTGAAGCAGGCATTTATAATCTGACCTACACTTGATCGGTGTTCTGATGATATTCCCTGATCTGATGATCAGGTCTTTGTTAGCTGCTCTGCATTCCACATCGCACCAGCCAGAAAGTGACACTAATGTACTTACAGATGTATTCAAACAGGGCCCAAGTTCTATAATAATTTGTTAAAAACGTATTTTATTTACAGATTTATTCCAAAATAATTGAAGCAAATTAGTCATAAAATGGCTGTAAAGTCTTTCTTGAATAGGATTGCTCACTATGTGACCATTTTAGTCTTCTCTCACCCAATATTTCTCCAGTCAAATTTGCTGTTTTTGTAAATGTTGTACATTCAGCCAGTGGGCAGAAAGACCAATAATATGGGGTCACTTTCAGTACAACTGAGGACTTGGAAGGGATTCACTGACAGAAATTGTGATGGTGAGACCATTACATGGTCAATAACACTATTGTCTCCTTTACTCAAGTAAGTATAATAACCTCTAGATTTGTACACGGAGTTTCCATGAAGTATATGCAGATTTGGATGATATACAAATTCTAAAAAGTATAATCTTTGCGAACTATATTTACTATTCATGGAAGTACAAGCTGCTAGAAAAGCAACTTTCAAATCTAAGCCCAATGATTGCAAAAAGAACCTCTGAGGTTGCAACTATACAGGCACCAAAGTCCATAAAAATAAGAATGAATGCATTTGGAGACTTCTGAGTTATCTGCTCCAGAAGAAATGCTAAACCCTTCTATATCTTATCAGCTGCTAATGAAAACATAGTGGGAGGGAAATAACTATATAAAAAAGAAAATTTCCTCCTTTGTCTTTAAATTGAAAAAGTAGGAGGCACCTATTTCATAATCCAAAGTCTATCATCCATGAGTCTCTGGCCAAATCTAATGAGATAATGGATGCTAATCCCCACTTCCTCTGCCTTTCTTACATTTTTTATAGCTGGCTGCCTAATGATGGCTAGGCCTGAAGATACAGAAGACTGTGCTCATACAATCAGTCTCCTGCAGACAAAGAATATATTGTAGTAGCATTTAGACAAATTATCTCTCCAACATTTGTTTCCTCAGCCTGCCAGGTTCCACAAGAGTATACCTAACCTTCTGTGATAAACGCCTAGTCAGTTTTGGGAACTTGGCTGTGAATTAAGAGGCTCTGAAATTTGGGGGAATGTTCTTCTATAATTGCTGTGATGCCTCAAGTTACCTTGAATGATCAATCTCTGAGGGTCTAACTGATTTCTGTACATGAATTTGTTTGTAAAATGATGGTTGTCCTCACTAAGCTGATCCAGGGGTGTCCCAAATCCTACCCAGAGTCAAAAGTGTACTATCTTCCTTTCTTCTCTCTCTTATTTACTGGCAACAAGAGAGACAAAATGCTGCTATTTTGTGAATGTCTTTTTTTTTTTTTTTTACCAATCTCAATTGTCTTTGGACCTAATCCATTTCCCTTCAGCCCTGTTCACTACTGGATTGTTGTCGCTGTTACGTGCCATCAAGTCATCTCTTTCTTAGGGTGACCCCATGAATGAAAGACCTCCAAAATGTCCTGTCCACGACAGCCCCTCAGCTCTTCTATGTTCAATGCTGTCACTTTCTTTATGAGTTCAATCTATCTCATATTGGATCTTCCTTTAATTCTGCCTCCAATTTTCCTAGCATGATTGTCTTCTTCAGGTAGTCTTGCCTTCCCGTGATGTGCCCAAAGTATGAAAGCCTCAGTTTTATCATTTTTGCTTCTAGAGGAAGTTCTAATTTGATTTAATCTATGGCCTACTTGTTGGTCTTTCTGTCAATCCAGGGTATGTGCAAAACTCTCCTCCAGCACCATGTTTCAAAGGCATCAATTTTCTTTCTGGCAGCTTTCTTAACTCTCCAGTTTTCATACCCATACATTCTGAAATCTGAATGGGAATACAACAGTGTGGATGATCTTGGCCATGGTCTCCAGTAAAACATCCAGTAAAACAATTAGAAAATGATCTTTTCTAATTCCTTTATTTCTGCCCTTCTCGGTCTTCTTTGCTGAAATCTCTCTTTGAATTGATGACTGAGCTGAGGTGGGTAATTATTTTGTTTTCCATAATTGCTGGCATATTCTCTTTAGGATTGGGACTGATTCCTTTTCTGCAGCTTGGCATAGTTCTTTTGCTATCCCATCCACTCCAGGTGCTTTATTCTTTGCAAGTGCTTTCGGAGCAGCTTTCGCTTTGCTTTCTAATATTTCAGGCTCTTCTTCACAGGATTCCTCTTCAAAGAACTCTGTCATCCATTCATCTCTTCTATATATAGTGTATATTCTTTCCAGCTCCTCTTTATTTTCTCCCGGTATCATAGTATGATATTCTGTTTGACTTTTAACATTCCAAATGTAAGTGTTGACTTGCCCTTTAATTTCTTGGATCATCTGGAAGAGGTCTCTTGTTTTTTCTCTTTTGTTCTTCCCTTCTATTTCTTGGCACAGGCTATTGTAATATTTCTTTTTGTCTATGCATGATAGTTTCTGAAAATTTGCATTTGAAATTCTGAACCTATTTCTGTCACCTTTTGCTTCTCACTTTTCCTTAGCAACCATGAGTGTTTCTTCTGTCATTTTTAGGGGTTTTCTTTCTTTTTGCTACAGGAATTATCTTTTGACATTCTTCCCAAATAATGACTCTGGTTTCAGTCCACAGTTCTTTTGGCCCATGGCCAATTAAGTTGAACAATGTAAATCTGTTCTTTATGTGGACTTTAAATTCTTTAGAGATGTTATTGCAGTTGTACTTTGACACTATATTTCTGCTGGTGAAGAAAGCGGTTTACCATTTCCTTCTTCTAAGCAGTACTAACTAGAGTTAGCTTAAGCATCACTGTTGTCCGTGAAATCCTCTACCAGTGTTGCTTTCAGCTACTGCTGATGCTCAGAAATTGCCATTCAGAAGTTCCTCTGCCCCAACATCATTCAAGATATCCATTCTTTTCTGCTGATGTGACCATTTCTCCTGAAGAGGGTGAATGCAACTTATTCTGGTGTCTCCACTTTAACCATTTTGCCGTGGGTGTCCCTGCCAGGAGACCAGCCCAGTGGGACAGTTTGACCTCCTGGTGGCATTGCTCTCAGCTTCTCTTACACTCTCAAACCTCCTCATCATGTTAATTCCAGAGGGGGCACCAGTGGAATACTGAAATTAAATTAATCCCTTGAGCTGAAAGAGATTGTCCATTCTGGTTTAGGGAGTATCTTTCCCAAGAAAGAATGCTGCACTACAGAAGTGAACTTCTTTCTTCAACCTCGTACCATCCAGATGTTTCAGGCTACAATCCGCAACATTCCTGATCTTTGGCCATGATGGCTGGGGATGATGTGAGTTCTAATGTGCAAAAACATCTGAATGGGCATCAAATTGAGGAAGACCTGCTACAAAGTGTTGAAGTAAACCTTCAGGGTTGCATTCTCAGCCTTATAGAACTACCTTGGGTGCTATGTGCAGAAAGGCAAGGCACATAAAGCCAAAACAATAGTTTAAAAAGTAAATCTACATAAGAAGATTTAGAGAAGTATTTGATTAAAGTTTATTTATTAGATTTACATCCCACTTTTTTCTTATGAAGTCAGAGCTGGTTACATCATTCTCCCCCCGCCCCCCCACTCTCAATCTTATTCTCACCACCACCACCACCACCACCACCACAACAACGCTGTAAGGTAGGTTGAGCTGAGAGTCTGTGACTGGCCCCAAGTCACCCAGTTAGCTTCATGACTGAGTGGAGACAAGAACCCAGCTCTCCTGAGGCCCAGTCCTGCAGTGTTAGCCACGATCCATGCTGTCTCTCAAGGTCTGTAAGACAGATGTCTCCATGGGTATTCTTTCTGAAGTTATTCTTAGTCTGCTCCTTAAAATCAGTGTTGTGTAGCTTATGCTTGTTGTTGTTGTTAGTCGCGAAGTTGTGTCCAACCCATTGTGACCCCATGGGCAACATTCCTCCAGGCCTTCCTGTCCTCCACCATCCTTATGCTACATTCAGTATAATACTTTAGTGTAAGCCACTTTGAACTATTTGGTGAAACAGAATATAAATAGCAAATATATTAGTCCATTATAAATGTAACCATCATTGTACGACCTGTATTTCTATTTGCCAGTGACTGGTTAAATCTCATCAGTTGGAAGGGGAATGGATCAGTCTTCATAATATGCTAGGAACTAGTATTACCTGAAAATAATTTCAGAAAGAATAAGATTAGGTCAGTAATATATGTCTACCCAATTTATGTATTTATTTATTGTTTATTGTATTTGCATTTCATGTAAAACTGTGCAAGTTTGTGAAAATGAAGCTAACTAAGGCCCTTTCCCTACAAACCAACTTCTCTGCAGAAAGTTTCCTCCAGTAGGCAAAGAGAAAGACTGGGGTTTCATAAGGCATGCGTAGTTCTACCCCAGCAATATTTTCAGTGGTGTACAGATGAAGCATATTAGATCTCACAGCACGAAGGATATTATGCAGAATGAAAATGTATGCACTTAGAAAGAGCAGGCTGCCTCGCGATGTTCATATCCAGATAGCCCACTTTCTAAACCTCTGACCCCGAAGTGCACCATGTTAGAATATGAATTGGGTACACAAGAACCTGCCCCAACAAAATGTTCTGGGTGTCTATATTCTGGATATCTATATTATGCTAGCACTGTAGGAACATTAGCATGATTGATAAATTGATTGATTGAGCCTGCAGCAGTTATACCAGTGCAAACATTAGGATTGTAGAATGTGATAACCAATCTGCTCCCCTTCCCAAAGCATTTGTTTTGGGGAAAGGATTATTTCCTAACCTACTTTCACTACATTATTCATTTGTGTATTTATTTATTTATTAGATTTATATCCTGCCTTTTTTTCTTTTAAAGAACTCAGTGGCTTACATAACTCTCCTCCTGTTACTCTCAGTCTTCAACCCTGTGAGGTAGGCTGTGCTGTCTGTGACTGGTCCAAAGTCACCCAGTGGGCTGAGTGGGGACTAGAACCCAGATCACCCGAGGCCCAGTCCTGTGCTCTTAACCGCTATACCATACTGTCTCTCAGTAGCATTGTTGTTAGTCGCAAAGTCGTGTCCAACCCATCGCAACCCCATGGACAACACTCCTCCAGGCCCTCCTGTCCTCCACCATCCCCCGGAGTCCACTTAAGCTCACATCTCAGTAGCATTAGGAACTGGCAAAACAGAAGACAGGTAATGAGCTATAGCAGCTCCTTCTGTGCTTAGCACCATTGGAAGTTTTTCCAGAAAGTGATGGACCTGACATAATGCTGGAAACTCCTGCAGCCCTATTTGTACTCATATAGTACAGATGATAGGACACAGGAATTAAACTGGCGTGTGGAGGAGACAGAAATTCTGCAAGACAGAAAAACGTCCCATATCACTTGCGTAACTCACATCATTCAGAAACAGACTCTGATTTTTGTTCTCCCTTGTGCAAGTCAATGAGCACTAATGAAACAGCTAGCATTCTATGCATTAGTCTCTATTATGATATGTGACCATTTGCCATGATGTAATTTCTCAGGCACAGCAAATGATCAAAGCAGAAGGCAAACTTTGCTAAAATGTAGGAGTCTTACTGCCTACTCCAGGGGTACTGACTGGGCCATTGTGAACACCTTGGATCTGTTGTCTATCCTCCCAAAGCATTTTCCACATTATCAAAGAATCATAAAAGAGTAGAGTTGGAAGAGACCAAGAAGGCCATCGAGTCCAGCCCCCTGCCTAGTGCAGGATTCCAGTTAGACTCTAACTGTTAGAGCATCCCTGACAGATGGTTGTCCAACTGCCTCCTGAACGCCTCCTGTGTGAGAGAGCCCATTATTGCTGTAGGTAATGGGTTCCACTACTGTACTGCTCTAACAGTCAGGAAGTTTTTCCTCATGACCAGCTGGGATCTGCCTCCTGCAACCTAAGTCCATTATTCTGTGACCTGGACTCTGGAATGATCAGAGGGATCCTGGGTCAACTCAGTGTGATAGCCTTTCAAGGGCTATTTGAAAAATGCTATCTTATCTCTCTCTCCTCAGTCTTTTCTTTTCAAGGCTAAACATACTCAGTTCTTTCAATCTCTCCCCATAGGACTTTCTTTCCAGTCCTCTGATCATTTTGTTGCCTTCCTCTGAATTCTTTCCAGTTTGTCTGCATCTATCTTAAACTGTGGAGCCCAGAACAGGACATAATATTCAAGATGGAACCTAACTAGTGTAAAATAGATGGGATATAGTACCTCATCTGAAGCTATACTTCAATTAATGCTGCCCAAAATAGAATTTGCCCTTTTTGCAGCCACATCACATTTCCAACTCATATTCAAGTTATGATCTACAGCAATTCCAAGAACCTTCTCATTTGTAGTATTGTCAAACCTAGTATCTCCCATTTTGTACCTGTGCATTTGGTTCTCTTTTCACAGGTTTTTCCCTCCTGAATTTCTTTCTGTTGTTTTCAGCCCAGCACTCCAGCTTACCAGGATCACTTTGAAATTTGTTTCTGAGGGTATTAGCTGTCCCACCCAATTTTGTTTCTTCTGCAAATTTGATCAGCATTCCTTGCACCTCCTAATACAAGACATTCTTTAAAATGTTGAAGAGCTGGGCACAAGACTAAGCCCTGGAGCACCTTATTCATTACCTCTCCCCTCTCTGAGAAGGCGCCACAGAGAAGCACTTTCTGTGTCTGTTGTGAACTATGGATCCACCTGATTATTGTTCCATATAGCCCACTTTTAACTAATTTTCTAATCAGAATGTCTTGAAGAACTTTGTCAAAAGCTTTGCTGATGATTTAGGAATCACTCCACCGCTAGAATATATCATGGCACTTCTATGCTCAGCCTTTTCACTGACTCTTGGAACAAGTTGGACTTCAGCCACTTTTTCCTGCTCCCTGACTCTTGCCATAAAAGCCACATAACTGGCCTCTTTCCTCTTGACTGTTTTTTTCCCCTTTCAATCCAGGGGCCAGCAATTGATTGATTTTGATTAATTTCTACCAGGCTCCCAAATGTCCTTTGCAGTTCAATGTCTCCTCTGCATGCAAGAGTGTGTGGGAGCAGGGAGAGAAGCCATCTCATTTTCATAGATGTGAGCATGATCTTGGGAATGGAACTGCAAACCATATACTTGCTATATATTGACAGAATGCCCAAGCTGTGTTGCAGTGCTACTCTTCTCCTTCAGTACTTACCCTGGTACATTCCGCTCATTCCCAGAATCTTGTGGTCTACAAGCCTTGTTGCTCAGTATTTATACTGCTGCTTTTAAATTAATACTTACAGCTGCCATGAAAGTATGGGCCAGGGCAAGCATGGTTCTCAGGTACTGGTAAGGCTCGGATTGTTCTTAGGGTTGTCACTCTCCCTTCTACCCACATTTGACTTGTGCAAGGCCTGGCATTGTGTCTCTGCGCCATCCCAATTTGCTGCACATGCTGTATCAGCACAGCAAAATACCTAACAGCACAGCACAACCCTTACACCTAGCAACACCCACTTTTTGCCTTGTATGGATACCATAGGACCAAGGCCCGCGGGCCAGATCCGACCTGCCATGCTCATTTAACTGGCCCGCCCCAGAGGTCTTGCATTCGTTGTGTGCATGCGCAGGCACACGGCTTGCTCGCTCGGAGGTTGTTTTGGACTCGCTCGGAGAAAATTATCTCCTCGCGTCGCCTCGCTGTGCGCGCGCCCGGCGGCGGCTTGCTCACGAGGAGGTTGTTTTGGACTCACTCGGAGAAAACAATCTCCTCGTGAGCAAGCCGGCGCCTTGCCCCGTGTGCCCCCCCCCATCCCCCGCCCCCTCACCGGCCCACACCCCTCTGCCGGCACCGCCTTGGCAGCCGCGCCCACCGCTGGCACCTGTCAACTGGCCCCCTGTTGAAAAAGGTTGAGGACCCCTGCCACAGGGTCATGCCACCTTTATGCATTGAGCAGACAGAATTGTTACTATCAGATTTTTTCTACTGTAGACGAATTGATTGTAAGCTGAGCATTTCTCTCATATTTGTGTACTAAGGTTTTTTCCCCCCTGAAATAAAAGGTGGACATCATTAAGTACTAATGTGAATATAATAGCCTTACATGTGAATAAACATACATAAGACTGTACAGTAAATCACTGAAATTTGTAGCAAAACTCTGTCAAACTTGGTTACCAGGTGCTTTTCCTGTGGCACACCCTCCAAACGCCTATCTTCCCTAAACCCATCTGAATGACAAGCATTGTCTTTTTCAAGTTGCTTATTACTAGTTACCCTTTCCTTTCCTTTCCTTTCCTTTCAAATTTATTTAGGTCACAAACAACTTGGAATGAGGTACCATTATTTCTGTCTGTGATGCTGTCACCACTTAATTTACATTCATATGCTGAGACATATTAATTACTGAATTCAGTAGGCAATCTTTAAGACAAATATTAGTTCACCTTACCATATTATTGAAAATGTTCTGATGGACACTGATGGGTCCAAAATATATTACATAAATAGATGGAAGAGCAGAGAGTTATCCATGGCCACTGGTCACAGCAGTAGCCAGAAGACCAGCTTTCTCAGTTACAAACAGAGAATCAGAAGGTGGGTTGTGCTGTCCTGTCTGCCGTGTAAACTTGGGAAGGTGACTCGCTGGCCTTGGCCAATGGCTGGCAGGCCACTGGATTAACCCAATATGGCTGTCTTAGAAGAGCAGAGTTGGAAGGGATCATAAAGGTTATCTAGTCCAGCTCTTATGCAGGAAAAATCCCTGGTAAGAGTAGTAGCACAACAGATATTTCAGTCAGCAAAAAATATGTTTTTCATCCACTTGTTTTTCTGGAGTTTTAGGTATCCTTTAGGTCTCTAGAATTTCAGTTATTCTCTGTCCTTTGAGATATAAGAGAATACTAATTGAGCCAAATTCATGGAAACCAAAGAACTTCCATATATCTAGTTTAGACCAGTGCATTTCTAGTAACCCAGCTGTGGTTACTGCCTTAGAAATAATGCTACTGCCATGAAATGTATATCTCAAATCTGGGCTGTTTTTGTGGGCATTTTGCGAAGGATCTGTGAAGTTTGCATCTGAGCTCTTGGGAATTAGACGCTTTGCCTCCTCCAAACAATAGATAATGTTAATGAATCATTATTTCAGGAGGTAAACAGCATACCTAGAATTTAGGATTCTGTGGGGTCCTTGTTTTTATGTAGATGGCTTAAACAAACTTTATTTTAAACTGGATCGTAATTCAAAATCTCAATTTGCAGGTATGTTGTGGGCTCCAAAGAAGGCCTGCCCATTCTGCTGAGAACCCAGGTTCAGGATTAGGGGTTCTGATCATGGGGAGAGAGAAAGTGGAGAGTTGAAAAGACATGGAACAAGGTTTCCATAAAAAGAAGTGGCTACTTAACAATGCAACATGAGGAAACCAGGACATCAACCCTCATATAAAAGGCTGAGGAAGGAATGCTACCCAGGAAATTATCCTTACACTATAATGAGTGATCAATAGGAGATTATAAAGTAGTTGAAGATTGTTCCTTAAAGCAAAGTCCACTTATTTCAGAGGTGTTGATGGAGCTAGGGGTCCATGTGCATCTGTTTCCTTGCTCTGAATGGGATCAAGCCTCATGAGAGTTCGTATCAAGCTTTCACAAACGTTTTGCGAGCATTTGATTGAAACACTCATGAAACACTCTCTGCCACCACCTCTGAAACTTACCTAGAAACTTACCTTAGGACAGTGCATTGCAAGGCACTTCCTAAGCCCCAGCAGATGTTCTGGTTGGAAACTGGCCAGGATACCAGTACTAGAAATCCCAGTTGAAAGCATAATCAGATATCACATATTGCCTGCCATTTCCATCAGAAAGAAGACTCTTAAAAGCTCTCCTCCAAGTAGAAAAGGTTGCGGAATGCCCACTACTTTCTTTCCCTGCCCTGTTCTAAGGGTGATTATTTCCAAGTAAATGTTCCTATCAAGAGGACAACAGAAGCATACTCTTTTTTATTCCTGTGCTGCCATCATTTAATTCATTTTAAAGGGCAAGACTGTACATGTTCAGAGTATTTACCTTTTTAAACAGTGCAGACAAAGTGGGTTTTTTAAATGTTTGCATGGGTGGTCCAGCATATCAAGTAGACAGAAGCAATTTTAGATCATGGAATGTTATGGATTAGGGAGGAGAGGAATATTACTTATTTGCTTCACAACTGAAGAAATCCACATAGCTATTTAAAGGTTGCGGGGTGGGGGGGGGTGGGGGAATAAAACCTTCAAGGCCAGGGTCTAAAATTGCTTAATTCATACCACAACATTACAAGGAAGTTTGCCACTAGGTGGGGTCCACTTCAGTTCCAGATTACTTAGGTTCCTAACTCAGGAGTTTTGAAAGGTCCTGTTTCAGGCTCAATCATATCAGGATCCAGATGCAGTTCGTATGGGTTGCGCTATGGGCCCTCTTAAATTCATTGGGCTCTATCCCTCTTTATCAATAACCAAGTTACTTCCAGAAATCTGAGTTGTGCCAAGATGTATACCAGACCTCAGGAACCCTCATAGTCTTGGTAGACAAGGCTGAAGGGTACTGCTAAGATGTGAAATGCCCTCTGAATATGGTGTTTTGTATTTCTGACTCTTTTTGGCAAGTAAACCTACCTTCAATTCATCTTTTTGAATAATTTGTGAAAGCCACTTATGCAAATTATTGTAAATGTTAAACTTGCCTTACTCAGAAGTGCTTTGTATGTATTTTAAACATTCTGTCTCAGTTTTCATGAATGAGTGATTTTTTTTCTGTGTACATTCTTTTCATAGTACTAATTTGATCAACCTTTCCCATTTCCCCCAGCCCCTGTCCTCCAGACCTGATCATACATACCACCACTGCATGGCCTGCAAGTAGAGCCTTAATCTGGTAGAAGAGTTCTGGTTCCTTCTGCAGAAGGTCCCACGTTTGAAGCCAGGGTACATTCCCAGATTCAGCCATGCATGAGTCAATCAATGAGAGCATTACACAGGTCAACTAGCCTTGTTTCCCACCGCCTCTTGCTGGCCTCTTGTTCCCTTGCATGCACAGCGTTGTCTGACAGGCCAGCCCTTCTGGGGAGTATGAGTTCTACACACAGGCCAGAGGATTTAAATCCCTGTCTGAGACTCCTGCAGTTTGTGGTTGAAGGTAACCATTGCTGACCACCTGCACACTACAGAGAGTGAACAGGGTCAAGCAGTCCTGGTAATGTGCTTGTGCAGTCTATGTGGTGGAGAGGTAGAGACTTGGACCCGTTATTTCATGCTGGCATTTCACCTATTGCTGTGTACTGGCTGATGGCTTTCAAGCACATAGTCGGTGAGCGTCATTCTGACTGGTGTGCAACAAGTGGTGCTCTTCCATTAGCTTTTGTTTTGAATATTTGTGTGCTGAAACTAGAGGACTGGCCTATGCATTTGTGGAGTGGGGGTATTTTTAAAGCAAGTTTCTAGCACTTATTTTCTGCTGCTCGAGAAGTTGCTGCCTTGAGCTTCTAAAATGCATTAAAATAGATTGGTGGCCTAAGTAGTAAGAAGCATTTTAGAAAGAGAAGAGGCTATAAAGCGAGCCTTCTGAACAGTGTTGGAACTTTTTAATGAAATGTCTTACCTTACAATTTCTAGGGTGACATTTAACAAAAAACCTTTAAAAAAGATTTTTAAAGCTTCAGATACTCCCTAAGTGTCCCACTTTATAGCTTCCAGACCCTTTCTCCCTGTTATATATACATATATATTTTGCTTCTATTTCAGTCTTTCTTCCTTGATGCAAAAGTACCCATCTTATACAGTTAATTCCAGCTGCTGTCTTTAGTTTCTATGGCTGCAGGACTCTAGCCAGGACCGCACCCAGACTGTACATATAATTCACTGACTCTGTCTCTTTGGCAGGTCCTGTCACTGGGAGCTGATGTTCTCCCTGAATACAAGCTACAGGCTCCACGCATTCACCGATGGACCATCCTGCACTACAGTCCTTTCAAGGCAGTATGGGACTGGCTGATCCTGCTGCTAGTCATCTACACAGCTGTGTTCACACCCTACTCAGCTGCCTTCCTGCTCAATGAAGAGCAGGAAGAGAAGCTCTCAAACTGCAGCTACACGTGTGACCCACTCTACATCATTGACCTTATTGTGGACATCATGTTTATTGTTGACATTATCATCAACTTCCGCACCACTTATGTAAATATCAATGATGAGGTAGTAAGCCATCCAGCAAAGATTGCTATCCACTACTTCAAGGGTTGGTTTCTTATTGACATGGTGGCTGCCATCCCCTTTGATTTGCTCATCTTCCGCTCTGGATCAGATGAGGTAAGACATATAAAGGTTCGCCTTTGCGGTGTGGAGCATTTAAAACCTTGTAATCCATGTCACTGTTCTGAGCTTCCAGATATAAGGGGAAGTACACATTATTGCCCACTACATGCCCACCATAGAGAACTCACTGAAATCTCCAAGGGAAGAACTTCTGGAAGAAATCTCTGCATTATGTACAGGTTTGAGTCCTTTAGGCTTCAGGTATGCATCAGTTAATTGATTAGCATGTGGCAGTGCCTAGAAGCTTCTGAAAGGGTTATGGTCTGTATGGATGGAGCTCTTACTACTTTCCACAACAGCACTGGGATAGTGGAGAGGTTCTAATCTGCACTGCCACAAAGTCCACTCAGAATCCTTTAGATGCTGGCTGGCATCAGCACCCAAAAGATTTTGGATAGATTTGGAAAGATCTGTAGGTCCATGGGGTCTTCTTGAAGATGCACCTGCCCTCTTGTAAGCTAGAGAATACAAGAATTCAGTGAGAATCTGGCCTCTTACTTGGGGGGAATATAGGCTTAATTGGAATTTCTGTTGGCAAATTCTCTTTAAAAAGAGATGCTTAAAATGCTTAGGAGAGATTTTGACCTCAGGAAGTAATTGTAGCAGTTTCATAATAAAATCTTATAAAGTCACACAGTTGTCTTGAGAAACAGGGGAAATGAAATAACATGGCAATAGTAAAAGAGAAACTGGTTTGTTTTAGGAAAAAGAAACTGGTAGGAGGACTGTAGCCACAAGCCAAGGTTCCTCCTTCGAGCAAGCCACAGACCATTTTCCCTGTAAGACTTGCTTTATTGCTCCCAAATACAAATTACCCAGAACAAATCTCTGAGCATGCACAGAGTGGTTTGTTGAACCCAATATAGTGCTTACCTGCAGGAACTCTGCTTAGGAACATGCCTGGAGCCTTATCCTTTTGGAAGCCGCTTTCTGAAAGCATGCACACCTCCTCCCCATGTGCTTCTCATTCAACTGAGTCTCCCACCTCTGCTGACACCTCACCATGGGATTGAGAGGGATGGTCTACACCTTAGAATTCCTCACCTTCAAAGAACCCTTCCATTGGCTGTACATCTTGGTCATTCCCAGAAACTGCCTGGCTCAGCGAAGCATCTGGCCTTAAAATAATCACCTTCACTTCTTCATCTCAGAATCTTGACTTAGCCCGTCCCACTGTAATTTGTTTCACATTCTGATTCTAAATCATCTGGGATGCAGCCAGCAGTGCATGAGACTGTTTGCCCAAAGCAGCCAAACTTCTCACTCCCAACATCTTTCTGGAAATAGTTTCCAGAATAGTCTATAATGGTACTTCTTAAAAAAGGTGCTGTTGTGATACTTCCAGCACACATTTTCTAAAAAATTAAATAGAATACAGAAATCATATCATGTAGTTCAGAGCTTGCTTTCTTGTGTCCTACACAATTTGTTTATGCTGTTTCTTCCCCTCTCCAGACAACAACTTTGATCGGATTGCTGAAGACAGCACGGCTCTTGCGCCTGGTGAGAGTAGCACGCAAGTTGGACCGGTATTCTGAGTATGGAGCTGCTGTACTCTTCTTGCTCATGTGCACTTTTGCCCTCATTGCCCATTGGCTAGCCTGCATTTGGTATGCCATTGGCAATGTGGAGCGGCCCTACATGGAGCATAAGATCGGGTGGCTGGACAATCTCGGTGACCAGATTGGCAAGCGCTACAATGACAGTGACCTCTCATCTGGCCCCTCCATCAAGGACAAATATGTAACTGCTCTCTACTTCACCTTCAGTAGCCTCACCAGTGTAGGCTTCGGCAATGTCTCACCTAATACCAACTCAGAAAAGATCTTCTCCATCTGTGTCATGTTGATTGGCTGTAAGTGCTTCTGTACCCTATTTCTATTGGCAGTGAGTTCCCCTTTCTCCTTCAGGGAACCTCTGAAATGTACCAGAAATGACTCGGTCCTAGAAATGCATTGTTTCATACATGGGTCTTGCATCAATACTGTGTTCTCATACCAGGAGCTTTTTCATTTGGGCCTGCCTCTGAGCCTGTCAAAAATGACAGTGTCAGGATACCACATTGGCTGGTTCAAGGTTGCTCAGGGCAGTCAAATACAACTAACTTTTCTGTTTCTGTAACAGTTGCGTAAAAAGGGGAACTGTGCCATGTTTATTTTCTTGATTCATAATTCTGCAAGAGAGAGAAAACCAGCATCTGTTTGAATTCTGCTCTAGATACAGCTTCTACAAATACAGGAATCTCCTTCATAGAATCTCATCAATATAATTTTGCCCAGGAGACATTTGTTATAACTGATACCAAAATTTTAAAAAATGTAATATATCACAAAGGACAGACTAGGAGGTCATCCAATGCTGGTATAAATAGGTATGCAGAAATAAAGTTGTTCATAATCTATGTTTAGTCAGCGATACATCCAACTGTGTTCAGCAAAGCTTACCTCTAAGTAAATGTGCATAAGTTTGCAGTCTAAAATAATAATAGAAATCCTTCCCCTAAACCTGACAGTGTAACTTTGTTTCCTCTGCTGACATCAGAAGAAGTGTTCTAGGAAAAGATTTTATGGTCCCTAGAGCAACCCAAGAAGCAGGCAGAAATCTTCAAGCAGTGCTTCCTAGGACACTCTAGTTATTAGCCTTCTATGGTAGAAACCATGAAGTTAAAGTTCAACTATAAAGTTCCTGGAGCATTTCTGATTTGTTTTGCCCTTTTTGGAGTTTAGGTGCAAGACTAGGTTCATTGGGCACACCTAGTCGAGAGAAACTAGACTGAGCCGACTCGAGACCTATTTGGATGTTTCAGTTTCCATGTATTCCAGCTGTAGGCAACTACTGGGCATCCTGATCTTTTTATAACTTCCACGATCCCTTACCATTAAGTTATGCTAGCTAGGCTGATGCAAATAAAGGCCCAAATATCTGGAAGGCCATAAGTTGTCCACGACATGTGCATAGAAGCCGGGAGCAGGGCCAGACCACGTAGCCACACCCTCTGTTTTCCATCCTCAGAGAGGACTGCTCTGAGTTTACAACTATACAAGTGAGATCTTGGTTAGGGACAATTGAACCATGGAACTCAATTCAAGGTGTTTATTAAGAAGGAAAAATGGAAGAGAAATGGAGGGAGGGATTGATCAGCATGAGATCCTAACAAGTTGCAACATTCCACAATGATCACTGGGATTGGGAGAGGCACACCATGAAGCTAAACTGCCCATGCTGTACTCCAGTTATATAGTATTAGGATGAAAGCAGAACCAAAAGCAACAGAGGTCCATTTCAGGACTGGCAGCCAGCTTTATACCTGAATCCTCCAGCACAGAAGGAGGATGCAAAATAAGAGGGGAAGGGACAAAGGAAGGAAGTGGATCACACAAAGAAAGGACATGGGGGGATGTCCTGACTAAGGGCTTTTCTACACAAGGCATATATTATGTGCTGATGATCTCTCACTCATTCACAAAAGTTTTTGGGTGTTTTATATAATGTCATCCTCCTTCCAGTGCCACTCCCATGTTTTCCTGCCTTTTTTGTACTTTTTTTTTTTTTTTGAGCAAGGATAATGCAAATATCCTCGTGGGTGATACCACTGCATGCTAAGGAAGTCTACTCTGAAGTCTAAATTCCACTCTGTATTACAGCATCACCTTTGTTGTATAAGGAGGTGTACAAAAAGGCTGAGAGGGAAGCAAAAGAACCCTTGGGAAAGCACAGGGTTAAATGCCTCATGTAGAGAATCCCTAAACTGCCATTGTCAGAGGGGTAGTAGAGGTTTTGCTAGTTTGCTAGAAGTTTGCCTCCCGGTATATAGTCATTTATTTTCCTCCCCCATTATAGAAATGAATAACAAGTCTTCACAGAAGCTTCCCATCTGGCCAGGCTGGGACTAACCACCTTTAGTTTATGCATGTGAATGCTGCCATCAGCTTCTTATATTCCACAATTCTTAAACAGAACTTGATGAGAATTTAACTTAACTCTCAAAATAAAGAACTAATACTGAGAAAGGCTGTTGGGTGCCACCACCAAGCTGGACTGAGTCCTGTTTTTCCCAGTTACCACTCCTTAGTAGCATGTGGCCCAAATGGCTAGACACATGAGAAGATCTGACCTATAGGCTAGGCAAAGTATTTATTCAACTCCAAACTAAACTAAAAGAAAAGTCCAAACTAAAAGAAAGGAAGTATATAAATGCAGTAGGAAAAATAAGAATACCAAGAAAGTAGTAATACAACAATCCTGAATGAACTTATTCTTAGCTTTCCATAATATTCAGGATCCAGGAATATTTGCATCACACCAGTAGCAACACTTAGTACTTCACTCAGCTCACAGAAGTAGCTTTAGAAGGTACAAATTTGCTATAACAGAAGAAGGCATGAGAGTTCTTAAGGAGAACAGTACTTGCTCTTTGGAAATGGGACTAGAGTATGGCCTATTGCAAGAGGGAGAGGTATTCTACCAGTTACATCCTGTTTACTTTGCCCCATAGAAGTAAACAGATGCCATTGATTTATATGGAGAAAAGAAAACAAGCTGCATCCATGACTAAAATTGAGTAGGGAAACAAATCTGCCCCTTTATACTGGGAACAGGTTATGGGAAGAAGTGTGTCTCAAACTTCAGCCCATTTTCTTCATTCTACAGAATACATTGGAAAACACTGACCCTGTTCATGTGTTTGGTATTTTATTAATAAAGCATAAAGAGAGCTAGTGTGGTGTAGTGGTTAAGAGTGTGGGACCAAAAATCAACTGGGTGACTTTGGGCCATAGACTCTCAGCTCAACCTACCATACAGGATTGTCGTTGTGGGGATAAGACAGCGAGGAGGAGAAGCCACTTTGAGTTCATAAGAAAAAAGTTGGATATAAATCTAATAAATAAATAAATAGTGGGTGTTTGGAAATGCAGCAGGAGTGAGTATTCATGGCAGATCCCAGGTGCCCACTGACTTTGCTGGGTTGTAAATGTACCTGGCTTGTTAACATGATGTTTAACCCAGCACTCTGAGTTGTTGGGAGACTTACTCTCCAAAGCTTGAATACATTGGTTGTTCATCAACCAACCACCAGTCAGACTTCCCATACTCTGCCCAGGAAGGGGCATTCCTGGATTATTTATCACAGCAGAGCAGGTGTGTGGGAAGCATGATCCATTTTCAGCAACCTACCATTTGGTAAATGTGGGCTGTTGCTGCTGTGACCAGGATCACTGGTTCCTTTCATGTCATTATTATTGGTGCTTGTGAGCCACCCAGAGGTGGGTGGCATACAAATGTTATAAATAAATAAATAAATAAATAAATAAATAAATAAATAAATAAATAAATAAATGTTAGATTGGGGACATCATGCTAACTAGTGGGTGGACTCCCACCATTGTTCCTACCCACTAATTCAGTTCCACTCCCATTGGAAATGTTGCATCTTCTATTTCCTTTGTCTCAACAATTGTAACAAGACCAGGGTTAATGCAGTGCTTGAAAAGAGAAGGGACCTAAGGAAAGATGTTCCAAACTCAGTTTAGCACCAGTTTTCAGACTAAGCTGCCTCTCCTGCTTAGGGAGAAAGGGAAGCAAATAGTGGCAATGTTAGGTTCCACGGCTTCCACATTAACAGCCATGTTGAGGAACTGCCATTTCGAGAAAGGACCAATAGCTATGAAGCATGCAAATAATACAAGGACTTTCCACAAGGCCCACACTCTTCTCCCTCTCCATATATTCGCCTTCCCTAGCCTTTTGGTTCTTTGGTATTAGGGACAGAGAACCTCCAGCACACAGAGATACCCTGTCAAGTATTCAGAGGCCTCAGTCCAGTCTACAAACCTATCCCTTCCTTTCCTTTCCACTCGATACATGCAAGCAATTACCTATGTTGCAAAATATGCAATATTACATAAATTCAGAAAATGGATAATCAACATAATTTCTTCTTACTGTTTTAACTTGGGGTCCCTCAGTTAGCAGAGGGTTATTGGTCCCATCCAATTCTACTGTTTTACACACACATACACACACACTCCTCTTAGTATTTATACATTAGTGTCACCTTCTGATTAATCTCTAAATATTCACAACATTGTCATTGATAAACCAAAATACCTCCCAGTATCTGTTCAGGCAGTCTCAAACATTTCATGTGTCCGCAGGTAGCACTATTCCAGACAATAGTCCCACCACTCCTTAACGCTGACCCCCTTCCTCTTATTTCAGCTCTCATGTATGCCAGCATCTTTGGCAATGTCTCTGCCATCATCCAGCGCCTTTACTCAGGCACAGCTCGCTACCACACCCAGATGCTGAGGGTTAAGGAATTCATTCGCTTCCACCAAATCCCCAACCCGTTACGCCAGCGCCTGGAAGAGTATTTCCAACATGCCTGGTCCTACACCAATGGCATCGACATGAATGCGGTGAGTCCAACACAATATGGGCTGTATAGCAAAGATTTGAGGAGAAAGTGGGGGGGGGGGGGTTCAGCAAACCCAGAATTCTTCTGGAATTGACCCAGTTTCCTTTCTAAAGAAGTACAAAAATGTCCCAGGATTCCCTTCCTGTTTCGACTGGCCTCTCAAATGTCTCAACTGTATAGTTTTCATAAGTGTTCCCATTGGCTTCTAGGGTCCATAATTCAGTTTATTTGTACAGATGGAAACAAATGTCTTTGCCTATGTTATAATCTTATAATTTTTCAACTGTGAGGTAGCTTTTCTACAGAGTGTTCCCTTCCTGCCTTTGCTACCCATTCTGATTCTGTCACTAGAGGGTTCCCCTTTCCATCCCCAAACAAGAATGCAAGTTAAACAGTCTTTCACACTCTCTGCCTCTTGGCAGCATTCTAAGTGCTGCAATTGGCTTTGGACTCGTAGGAAAGGGCGACGCAAACTACTTAACCTCTTCTATTTTAGTTTTTTTCCTTAAAACATACTGTATTTCCATTCTTATTTGAGAAGAATTATCACCTATTATCATTATTATTATTTCAATTCTATACTACCCCATAGCCAAAGTTCTCCCATGGGTAGAACAACACTGTTAATTACTATTCTACTAGATTCATCCATTAAAAAGTAAATAGGGGCCTGTAATTAATTAGGTAGATTTTAAACCATATTTATAGCAAGTATTTATAAAAACTGAAGATGGCAAGGGCCTTTTTAGGAGACATTTCATTTTTTGTGTCAGCTTCTTCTAAAGTGATTCCTGTTGTCACACGTGTGTGTATATAGCATAATTTTTTCTTCTGAAAAAAGTTCTCCTGAAACTCAAGCTCATGATCTAGACTGATTTCCTTAATCAACATTAACATTAACATTTCCTTAATCAAAATTATAAAAAATGAAAAGAAAAACAGTTTTGTTATCAAATGTACATTGCAGTGGAGATGGTAAATATAAATGTATCTTAGAACGCTATTTAAGTTATACATACACATATGTATATGTGATTATATAAGCTGCCTTGGGACCCTTGCAGGAAAAGGATAGGATATAAATTTAAAAAAAAAACCAAGCAAAAATACCACTCCGACTGATTTATTACATTTCTATACCGTCCCATGACCCATAGGGCTCTGGGCCAGTGTACAATTTAAAACTTATATATAAAACAATAAAATTCCAGAAATAAAAAGAACAATAAGAATCACTAAAAACACTAAAACCTAACAATAAATAACAATTAAATATCTCATCTTTCCTCCAAATAAATTTGTCTTGCTACAGGTGGCAGAATGACCCAATACGGGTAAGTAGCCATGGTTTTTGTCATGATGTCTGAACGCAGCCCACTTTATCAACAGTGCCCCCCCCCACCCTTTTTAAGACAAGCCACTCTGAGAATCTGTCAGCTTTTCTAGAGTTTGTTGTGTTGACAGTGGGCCAAGGTAAGATTTCTTTTTTTCCAGCCTTCACAAGTATGCACCTGTACACTTGTACAAATCCAACTATACAAGTAATGAAAAGAATTGCACAGATTTGCAGCACAAACAAATGAAAAAGACAACATATGGCTCTTCCAATGTGTCGCTTGAGCATTTTGGAGTGACTGCCACTGACTGTCAAATTGGAAACCCTAAAAGGCAATCTTAGAGAGTAATGGAGTAGGCAGATTGAAGGGAAAATGTTAGCAGTGACTTTCAGCTGGGAGTGGGGAAGGCCAGTTCATCCTGCCATGGTGTCTCCTGTGTTACTGTCTGGAGAACTGGACAGAAGGGGAGAATACCCACAGAGAGATTGACCATGTGTCAGGTGTCCTGGGTTGCTCTCAAAACACCAACCCACTGTGACTGATTGCAAGGGCAGGTTACAATGACTTTCAAATCATTCCACTTCAGAGTGGAGACAATAACAGGAATGTTTCTTATAATTTTCTTTAAGTTACACATATATAAATCTTTGTGCCAGGAATTGGTCGCAAGTGGCTTGTGTTGATCCAGACTGAATTCACAAGCCTTTCTCACTGCTCATTCAACATTTATTGTGCCAGCAGTGTAATAACTGTAGTGTGTAAGATGATGCATGAGATGATGCATTCACCAACCTCAGATGCATTCAATCTACACATTAACTACATTCCTTTAATGATATTACTTGGCCTGCAGGATTCATGGCTTGAGGCTAGCAAAAGGTCATCCTGAAAGTGACCCTGAGCTGAAGTCTAAATGGCTATTTAACTCTTTCCATCATTATGATAAATGCCAGTTTGATAGAGTTTGAGAGGAACAGAAAAATCCTTACACTTTCCAAGGGTCCCCAAGTCAAGCACAAATGCATTGCAAACCAGTTTACAAGGAATTACTTTGATGCAAAAAGCTAAAGGTTGTCATTCTAAGTTGAGTCAATTTTTCCTGGGTGTGTGTAAGAGCCATATTGATTCAGCTTTTCTCTCTATGGCTTGTTGCTAAGCAAAAACAGGGTAGCCTAAATAAGCTTCAATCCATTTTAATTAGTATGTTGAAAAAGGGAGTGACAACAATCAATAACAAAGCCCAAAGTAGCATTCAAAAAGGAAGGCCTTTAATATAGATCCCATGAAGGAAGGAAGGAAGGAAGGAAGGAAGGAAGGAAGGAAGGAGGGGGGGAGGGAGGGAGGGAGGGAGGGAGGACCTTGACTTGATGTTGAAAAACATTTTCCCATGATTTGCTAAATACAACTTCTATAAAACTTGCTTAGACAACAGAGCGCAACTCATTTCTGCATAGACAATGCCCCTTGGAATGCATATCCTAAGGTGCAGTGTGTAAAGAAGACGTGCATCCATCTATGTCAAGATAGGCCACAGAATGGGTTTAAGATCTTAGCTGGAATGAAGTAATCAGGAGAATTGTAGATGTCAGTTTCATATATTACAAATTGGGATGCTGCAGCAGGCAGTGATGTCACACATTTCAAATTCATAGGATGAATCTGATATTGAGAGGGAGACGTTTCTCCACAGCATGCCCCATATACCTATCTCATATTGCCCCTTACTTGCCTTTTTTCCCTAAGCAAAAAACACTTGGGCATTTTAACCTTTTCTTGTTGCTGCTACCCTTGATCATTTTGTTTTTCTTTTCTGTGCTTTTTCTGACTTTAAATCTTTTTTGAGGTCCAGTGACCAGAACTGCACAAAGTATTCCAAGTGTGGCTATATTGTATGGTTTTATAAGGACAATATAATATTGGCAATTTTGCTTTTGATTCTTTTTCTAACTATATCCAACAAAAATTCTTTTGTATAGCAGCTGCACACTGGGTTGACATTTTCATCAAGCTATCTGGGATATCTTTCTTGGACAATCACTGCTCTGAAATTTCACCAAAAATGTTAGAATTATATGTTAGAATTATTATTGCCTCAAGGTGCATCACTTTACTGTTGCATGTCCAATTTTGGTGGCTGAACTCAGAGCCACCCCATCCATTATGAATGGGAGATTGACCCAGAGGCCTCTGAGAATGACCTTCCATTTCCTGATGGAAGGGACACCTGCCAGTTGAGGAAGCAAAAATGCCTCGTGTCACTTTCAGGAATAGTTTAGCTAGTTCAAAAGCAATATGCTTCTGTCCCAGCCAGCAGGCATCCTCTTCACACTGGGCAATGAGAGACATGGACAGATTTCTTTTGTGGGCCAGCCTACAGCCATCAGTTAATCATCCCTGCTTTACTTACTTCTGATCTAAAGAAACATGCAAATTAGGATGAAAGAAGGCAGTATCAAAAGACAGGTTTGACAGAGAACATGGATTTGGCATAAGTCTGTAATACTGCTGTTCACTGAACAATTTGAAAATATCCCTACAAACTTATGAAATGTCCCAGGACCTAAAGTTCCAGCCTAAGTACTTCAGAGATGCTCAATGGGATTATGGTTGAATTTTCCTCATCTGTGTAACTCAACATAGCTTAAATTAATTCCTCCACAGGGCACAGTTCTGGGAGAAGGAGCCAAGTTGGAGAAGAGGGACACCAGCATCTATCACATTCCCACCCACTCATATATGCTTCCTTTTATTCCCACTCAGGTGCTGAAAGGGTTCCCTGACTGCCTACAAGCAGATATCTGCCTCCACCTCAACCGCACCCTCCTCCAAAATTGCAAAGCATTCCGAGGAGCTAGCAAAGGCTGCCTACGGGCCTTGGCCATGAAATTCAAGACAACCCATGCACCACCTGGTGATACCCTGGTGCACTATGGAGATGTCCTCACCACTCTCTATTTCATCTCACGTGGTTCCATCGAGATCCTCAGAGAGGATATTGTAGTTGCCATCCTAGGTGAAAGAATGATCCCTGTGGGGCTGGGGGAGAAAATATGATAGACAAGTGGGGATGTATTTACCCATCTGTTTGTTGTGGCAAGCAGTAGTCTGTCCTTCGGCAATCACACTGCATCTCTGGGGGCTTCCAGGAAAGACTTGTAATTGTGCAATTAACTGCTTCATTCATGGACTTTTATAAGTGATCCAGATGATATTTTCCTTTTGTAACCCTCCTGTGTTTTTACACCACTGCTGTCCTTTTCCTCATCACACAAAGTCCACATGAAGAAGCATAAAATAGAATAATAAGCACTAGGAACCTCCATCTGCAAGCACCCTCTGTCTGTGATAGCCTGCGGCACTCTTTCCCCAGCCAAAAAAGCTCTGTGAGCATCCTGCCACCTCTTGCAGAACTTTAGCTGAGGGTTGGGTTTTGCTTTGCTTTGTTTTCCTTCTGTCTGTCTGTCTGTCTGTCTTTCTTTGGTTTTTTTTTTTTTTTTTTTTTTGGTGCTGTGCTTTGCTTTGTTTTTCCTCCAATTTAAATGTAAGTTATTTTATACATTTAAGTTTATTTTATCCTTGTGTGTGTGTGCAAGTGGGTTTTTGTCTGGCAGAACTGGGCGAGTGAGAGGAACTGCAGGACAAACAAGGCAGGGGACCAAGGTAAGGTCTCGGAAGGGATACCGATGGCAGACCAGGAGATGGCCTTGGTGGGAGTCACGGGTGTTGCTGTCTGCTGCGACAGCTGCGACATGTTCGCCCTTCTCCCTCAGGAGAGGCAGGGATACACTTGCCCTCGGTGCAAGATGGTGACCCTCCTAGAGGAGGAGGTGAGGTGCCTGAGGGCCGAGAGAGCTCTCCAGGACCCCCGGGAGCTGCCCCCCTCTGGCAGAGGGTTGAGGGAGAGACCACGGGAGGAGCAGCTGCGGAGACATGGAGGTATGTCACCCACAGGAGGAGGAGGCCAGCACGGCCTCCTCCTTCTCCTGGCACCAATCTGGAGCTGGGAAACAGGTTCTCTCCACTTGGGGAGGCTGGGGCTGATGAGGCCTCGGGGGATCAGCAGGACCCCCAGCCTGGGACGTCAGGCAGCAAGGGGGCCGCTGCAGGAGAGGCGAGAGCCAGGGCACGGCCGCCCACCAGCACCGGGAAGGTACGGCAACAGGTGATTGTTGTTGGGGACTCCCTGCAGAGGGGCACTGAGCTGGTGGTGTGCCACCCCAACCTGGAGACAAGGGAGGTTTGCTGCCTGCCGGGTGCACGAATCCAGCATGTGAAGGACAGAGTGGAGTGTCTTGTCCGCTCCAAGGGTCACCAGCTGCTCCTGGTGATCCATGTGGGCACAAACGACATGGCCAGGCAGGGTGTGGTCGAGATCACCAGGGACTTTGAGGCCTTGGGGAAGAAACTCAGGGAGCTAAAGGCCCAAGTGGCCTTCTCGTCAATCTTACTGGTCCGGGGATTTGGGCCAGGAAGGGACAGGAGGGTCTCCGAGGTGAACGACTGGCTTAGGGTGTGGTGTCAGAAGGAACGCTTCGGGTTCCTTGACCGTGGCACTCGGTTTCTTGCCAATGGACTTCTGGCAAGAAACAGGTTACACCTCACGAGGATGGGGAAGAGGTCCTTTGGAGATGCTCTAGCGAGCTTCGTCCGAAAGACTTTAAACTGAGCCGGGGGGGGGAGTAGGTTCAGGCGCCCCAGAAACATGTCTGCACTGGACAAGTGTGGGGAGAGGATCAGGGCTCTGGGAGCAGGGTTTTAGAGGTACTGCAGGGACTGACAGGACTCCTACAGAGAGGGGCCAGGTATCAGGGAGGATGGGAGGAAAGAGGAGGCTGGTGACTCCAAAGAAAGGAAGCGGTGGGAAGGAGGTGAGGTGCATGTACACTAATGCTAGGAGCATGGGTAATAAGCAGGAAGATCTTGAAGCTTTCCTGGGAATAGGAGGGTATGACCTGGTAGGGATCACAGAAACTTGGTGGAATGAAAGGCAAGTCTGGAATGTGAACATAGAAGGGTATCACCTTTTTAGAAAGGACAGGAAGGGAAAGAGGGGTGGGGGGGTGGCTATATACGTCAGGGAAGGGATAGGATGCAGTGAGATAGAATGCAGCACAGATGGGGATTCAGTAGTCTGGGTGAAACTTAGGGGTTTTGACAGGGAAAGAGACCTGACAGTGGGGGGGTGTTATTGCCCTCCAGGTCACCTTGAGACCCTGGATGATGTCCTGACAGGCCAGATTCTAAGGATATCTCAGGGGAGAGACACAGTAATTATGGGAGATTTCAATCTCCCGGATATTAGATGGGAGACTCACTCGGCAGTGACAGCCAGGTCACGCTGCTTCCTAGAAGCTATAGAGGGAGGTTTTTTCACACAGAGGGTCCAAGAGGCAACGAGGGGGGGAAACATCCTTGACTTGGTCTTGACCAATAGGGAGGAGCTGATAGATGAAGTACAGATTAGGGGAGCTCTGGATGCGAGTGATCACTCCATCCTTTGCTTTGAGATCAGGGGACTGGGGACGTGCAGCAGGTCAAGCACTAGAAGCTGGGACTTCAAGAGGGCCAACTTTGGCCAACTGAAGGCCAGACTGGGGAAAGTCTCCTGGGATAGGTTACTGAAAGGTAAGCGAGTTGAGGAGGGGTGGATGGCACTCAAAAGGGAGGTTTTGGAAGCACAAGCCTTGACGATACTCTAGTCAGTAAGGTGGGGAGGCAGAGGAGAGTGCCGCCATGGATGTGAAAGGAGGTGGTTAGAGGGATTAGACGAAAGAGGAACCTCTGTAGGAAATGGGTACTGGGGCAAATAGACAAAAGGGTATACCGGGAGGAGGAGGCCCGTTGCTGAAGGATTCTTCACAAGGCTAAGGCTGATTATGAGCTGAGACTTGCCAGGAATATCAAGAGCAACAAAAAGGGCTTCTTTCAGCATGTAAATAGGAAGAGGAAGGGGAGACAAGTGGTGGGACCACTAAATAAGGAGGAAGGAGATCCAGTGACTGATATGAGGAAACAGGCACAGATGCTAAATGACTATTTTGCCTCTGTGTTCTCCCCAAAGCAGGACGGGGGATATCCGCATAGGAGATTAGATGAGGCTGGGGACTTAGGGGCACAGATTAGAGTCACCCCCCTTGAAGTGGAGGGGCTCCTCAGGGCATTGGCATCAGGATTACAAAGGCGCCAGGTCCTGACGAGTTACACCTGAGAGTACTTAGATGGCAGGGGTTCTCTCACGCCCGCTGGCCTCCATTTTTGAGGCCTCGTGGAGAACGGGTGAAGTTCCAGAGGACTGGAGGGTGGCATCAGTGGTCCCAATTTTCCAAAAGGGTAGTAGAAGGGACATGGGGAATTATAGACCTGTTAGCCTTACGTCCATTGTAAGAAAAACAATAGAAAGGCTCATAATAGAGAGAGATCTAGTGATGCTAGATAGGGAAGGGAGGCTGAACGCCACACAACACGGCTTCCGCAAAAACAGGTCCTGCCAGACAAACCTTGTGGAATTCTATGAGAAGGTTTTGAGATGGCTAGATGGAGGGGATGCAGTGGATGTGGTATACCTGGATTTCAGCAAGGTCTTTGACAAAGTACCCCATGATATCCTGGTGGAGAAACTGAGGAGTTTTGGGATACACCAAAGCACTGTCCAGTGGATTAGGGCATGGTTGACTGACTGAAAGCAGAAGGTAACCATTAGTGGGGAATCATCGAGAAGACGGCCAGTGACAAGCGGGGTCCCCCAGGGCTCTGTCCTGGGGCCGATCCTGTTTAATCTTTTCATTAATGACATGGAAGAAGGGGTGAGCAGTCTGCTCATCAAATTCGCAGATGACACTAAAACTGGAGCAGTGGCCACAACTGAGGAGCAGGTACTCCAGATCTAAAAGGATCTGGACAGACTATGGAAGTGGGCAGGAGACCACAGGATGGCGTTCAATGTGGATAAGTGCAAGGTCTTACACTTGGGGCATAGGAATGGGTGTCATAAGTACAGGTTAGGTGACAAGTGGCTGGAGAGCAGCACTTGTGAAAGGGATCTCGGGGTACTGGTTGACTGCAGGCTAAACATGAGTCAGCAGTGTGATGCGGTGGTCAAGAGGGCGAACGCCACCCTTGGTTGCATAGCCAGAAGTGTGGCTTCTAGATCAAGAGAGGTATTACTACCACTCTATACGACTCTGGTTCGCCCGCAACTGGAGTGTTGTGCTCAGTTTTGGGCCCCTCATTACAGAAAGGATATAGCCAGGTTAGAGTCAGGGCAGCAAAGGGCCACAAGGTTGGTGGCTGGTTTGCAGGGGATGGGTATGAGGCGAGACTGAGGGAACCGGGTCTCTTCAGCCTGGAGAAGAGGCGACTCAGAGGGGATATGTTGGCAACATACAGGTATGTGAGGGGATGTCACATGGAGGTGGGTAGAGACCTGTTCTCCCCTGCAGAGGAAGGCAGGACGCGCTCCAATGGAGCAAAGTTCAGGGAACCAAGGTTCCATTTAGATGCCAGGAAGCACTTCCTGACAGTCAGGACCCTGAGGGTGTGGAATGGGCTTCCACGAGAGGTCGCTGAGGGCCCATCGGTGCGGGTGTTCAAGGATAGGCTGGACGTCCACATGGTGGGCATGTCGTGAGCGGAGCCGGCTGGTGCCGGAGGTCAGACTAGATGGCCCAGGAGGACCCTTCTGACTCGCTCTGTTTCTATGTTTCTATGTTTAAAGCCTGGAGAGGAGGTAGGACATGCCCTTTTTTGGAGCAACAGTACAGTTAAGGCAAAGGCTACCCATCTGGGGACACTGCACTTGCGGTAGTGGCGTGCTGGCTCTTCTCATTCCATAATGTCAGATCAGCTTCAGTGGCTTCGAAAAAGAGCCTAAGCAGCTGCTGTTGGGCTCTGTTGCTCCTTCTTCTGGCTGCAAACAGTAGCACAATCTTACTGAGTATTAAAGGGCTGAGCAAGATAGCAAGAATATTCTATTGGAGGGAGGTACAGATAAGCTGAAGAAACGATGCAGTAGGGGCAAAGATAGACTTGTTTATTATAAAGCTCAGTGACTATGTCTAGTCAAGATGGCTGATGGTGAAAGAGAGAGGATACATCACATGTATTTGCCCAATTGTAATGTTTTCGCTGAAGCCCACAGCAACAGCTGCTGCTAGAATTAGTCAGACTAGTTTAGAAAAAACAACTGGTACTCTAACAGGATTTCCTATGCCTTGTAGGGAAGAATGACATCTTTGGAGAGCCTATCAGTCTTTATGCCAGGCCTGGGAAATCTAATGCAGATGTGAGAGCCCTCACTTATTGTGACTTGCATAAGATTCAGCGGGAAGACCTTCTGGAAGTCTTGGATATGTACCCAGCCTTCTCAGATAATTTCTGGAGCAATCTGGAGATAACATTTAACTTGAGAGATGTAAGTATCTGATGTGAGTGGAGGAAAGGGGCCAGGGAAAAATGGAAGGAAAAAGAAATGTAAACTAAGGTTAGGGCACAGTTACTGGTTTTTTGTACTTAAGTTACTTAGGGAAGCAGAGAATGTATACAGGAAGAATAAAGCCAATGGTGTTAGAGAAAACAGATCAAACTTCCTCTTTTCTTGCACTGAAAGCTATTCCCTTAATCCTAAATGGCTGAGCCCACTTAGCACATCTCTGAGCAGATAATCCATGTATTTCATAGTACTCATGGTACCCTTCAACTTAGCTCACCAATTCATGCTTTAACCATGTTACACATTTTCAGGTTGATCCAGACCTGTTCAATGATACTACTATTTAACACTACTTTTTGACCCCACTTCCTTTCTAAAATAATAGTCATACTGTTTGATCAAAAGCTAGATCTGTACTTAAAGAAAGCACTTTGCACATACTCAAAGGCATTCTCATTATAGGTTTCAGTGCTTAGTAACAGCATTAGAAAAAGTTCCAGAGCTAAGCCTTGCTGAGGCTACTTTAATTAAGCACCATTCCTTGTAGATGAGCACAGTATTAGAGCTGGGGAAACTCTTAAGTCTAAACTGCTTTGGCTGTGCAAACAGGTTCTTTCACTCTGCTTTATCCATTATTATTATTTTGCTTCTTCAGGCAGATAGTGTTCCTCGTTCACCACTTAGTGAGGAGTATGCATGCAACTATCGCCGGATACGCCGCCATAAGCATTCGCTTTGCAAAACTAACAAAATTGGTGAGTCTGCCCCTTGGAACACATAGGTTCCTGCATGAAAAGGGAGCAACGAAGATAACAGTTGCATTACGGCCATCTCATGATTGTCCCTGTTGCTTAAAACATACAAAATGCCTTGCTGAATCTGATCTAGCTCAGAAACGTCTGCTAGTGGCAGGTCGGTTGCTGTGGGGGCAGGTCAAGTTGGAGAAATCCTTCTTCTCTTTTCCTTTCTCTGGCCATCGTAAGGATACTGCCTCTGAATATGGAGGTACCATTTAGCTCTCATGGCTAATAGTTACTGATAATCTTATCCTTAATGCATCTATACGCTGGTGCATATCACAGCAATCTTCACAAGTAGTCTTGTAGAGTGATCATACAGGAGATAGTAGAGACTCTTTTGCCCAGAAAGAAATTACTTGACAAGTTGTTTTACCCATGCTTGAATCTCTATATATTGTTAGACCACACCTCCCATCATCCCTGACCATTGGCCATGCTGGCTGGGAATGATGGGAGCTTAGGTCCAACACCACCTTGGGATCCACTGCTTCTAGAGTATATGTCTCGCCTCTGCCTCCCCTCTGTCTAGATTTGTCAAGGGTTATGTAGTAGAAGTAGAATTTGCTCCAACAGATTGCCACACTCTCCCCTGGCCTCTCACTACCATATGGGAAGCTTATCAGACATTGATAGTCTACTAATACTGATGATGTTCCCAGAAAGCCTGCAAAGTTCAATATGAGAGTCAGGCTGTAGTTAAATGGCTAAAAACACACACCAGGAAATGGGAAGTCTGCATTCCAAACCATCTCCTGCTTTAACCATGGTGTTTGGCAAGTCATTCCAGACATATTCATACAAAGCTGGACTCCACTAGTGATTCAGAGTCTTCAGGGGAGGTGCCAATGTTGCCGTCTGGTCCAAAATTGATGGATGAGTTTCAGTTATTGCGGCCTGCTGATGTGGACAAGGTGCTTGGACAAGTATGTCCTACCACCTGCTTAGTGGAGCCTTGCCCATCTTGGCTAATTAAAGCCAAGCACAGGATAGGGACCTGGATCATGGAGGTTGTCAATGCCTCTCTGAGGGATGGCCAGGTACCTGCCCCTTTAAAGGAGGCGGTAGTCCGACCAGTTCTAAAGAAGGCATTCCTGGATCCAGAGATGGCCACCAATTATAGACCGGTGGCCAACGTCCTGTTTCTGGGCAAGGTGTTAGAGCAGGTGGTGGCAGGACAACTCCAAGCACTCTTGGATGAGACTGATTATCTGGACCCATTTCAGTCCAGCTTCAGACCTGGGAATGGTACTGAACCTGCTTTGGTCGCCCTGTATGATGACCTGTGCAGGGAGAGAGACAGGGGGAGTGTGTCCCTGTTGGTCCTCCTGGACCTCTCAGCGGCTTTCAATAGCATCAACCATGGTATCCTTCTGGAGAGGCTAGTGGGATTGGGGGTAGGAGGCACTGCTTTGCAGTGGTTCCGCTCCTATCTCAATGGCCGATTCCAGAAGGTGGTGCTGGGGGACTATGGCTCTGCGCCATGGCAGCTATGCCATGGAGTTCCACAGGGATCCATTTTGTCCCCCTTGCTATTTAACATCTACATGAAACTTCTGGGAGAGGTCATTAGGAGGTGTGGACTGCGGAATCATCAGTACGCTGATGATACCCAGCTCTACCTCTCGTTTTCAACCAATCCAGGTGAGGCAGTGGCTGTACGGAACCAGTGCCTGGCCGAGGTAATGGGCTGGATGAGGGCCAATAAACTGAGGCTCAATCCAGACAAGACGGAGGTCCTGTTGGTAGGCGGGTTGGACTTCAGAGTAGTGGGGACCTCGACCTTGTCCTGAATGGGGTTGCACACCCTCTTAAGGACAGGGTCTGCAGCTTGGGAGTGCTCCTCGATCCAGAGCTATCTTTGAAAGCTCAAGTAACAGCGGTGGCAAGGAGCGCTTTCCTTCAGCTTTGGCTGATCCATCAGCTGCGTCCCTACCTGGAGAACGATTGCCTGGCGACAGTGACACACGCATTGGTTACTTCCCGATTAGACTTCTGTAACACACTCTACGTGGGGCTGCCCTTGAAGACGGTCCGGATACTTCAGTTGGTGCAAAACAGAGCTGCCAGGTTGCAGATGGGGACTGGGCATTGTGCTCCCATAACTCCAGTCCTCCGTCAGCTTCACTGGCTCCCCATTGATGTCTGGGCCCAATTCAAGGTGCTGGTTATTACCTATAAAGCCCTTAATGGCTTGGGACCTGGTTACCTAAAGGAGCGCTTATGTCCATATATGCCCTCCCGCCTCTTGAGATTGGCGGCAGAGGCCCTTCTCCTGGAGCCCTTCGTGAAAGATATTAGGAGGGTGAGTACCCGGAGGAGGGCATTATCTGTGGTGGCGCCCCACTTATGGAACACGCTCCCCAGAGAGGTTCGCCTGGCACCGTCGTTATTTGCTTTTCGGCGCCAGGCCAAGACCTTTTTATTTAAACGTTATTTTAATTGTTAACTTTATTTATTGATTTTAACAACTTTTTCCCAGGATGTCTCCAATATTTTATGTAAATGTTCATGTTTGGAAGCCGTCCCGAGGCTTCGGTGAATGGGGCGGCATAGAAATTTTCTAAATAAAATAAATAAATAAATAATAAAATGACATCATGCCTTCTTGAAACATGGCAATTAGCTTTTCAGAAATTTCATCCTCATCTTCTCCCTAACTGGGTGGTCAGTAATAGACTCCAACCAGTGTGTTCCTTTTATTCCTTGCTCCATTTATATTAATCCAGATGCTCCTGATGGGGCTACTAACTTTTCTTTAACATACAGTGTATTTATGCCTCCCTTTCTGTTCCTACTGTTCTTGTTGAAGTCCACTCATAGCAGTCATCCCACCAAGTTTCAGTTATACCTGTTAGGTTGCATTCACCATCCTATATTAAGAGTTCAACTTCATACTGTTCGTTTCTCATATTCCAGACATAATTACTCTAGCTTTCTCCCTACATTTTTCTGGAAGACTATGTTTGAGCATTGTTAGAGCGGCTCTCTCTGTTGTGGTACATAAACCTTTGTCTGTTGTTATGTCCAGGTGTACTTCTCCCTCCCCTGTAGGATTCAGTTTAAAGCATTTGCTGCTCTAGTCTTCTCTCCTTTTCTTCTAACAAGGCTACTAGCTTGCACTTGTTGCACATGTAGGCCATGTTCATCTCAGGCAAGAAAAAATATGCACAGACATTGCAGGTCACCAGCAATGGGGAAACTTCTTGGTCCATTCTTTCTGCTACCTTTTGGTTTCCAGCTTGCTGGCTCTGTTGAGACAACTAGAGCTTTCTTCTGTCTTCCCTGAAGGTTATCAACACAGTAAATTGGAGTGAAGAGGGGGAGAGAAAAAAAGAAGAAAAAGGGAGAGGGGGAGAGAAAAAAAAAGAAAAATGTTAGGGACCTCCTCCTTGACTTTTCCCCACAAACTCCTGTTTGCTGTCCCTGTTCACTCTCTCTGTTTGCTCACCCTCTGGAAGCTTGTACCTCGTAGTCCCTAGACCAGCTGAGGCAGCTTCCTCTGAACTGCTCAACTAGGATTCAGGTACCAGAGTGAATTTCCCCACCCAAACAGCTGCTACTAGTAACCAGGCTACTCTCCTTCATAGTTGCCACTCTCAGGAGCTCTCAGTCTCTTGGAAGAGACTGTTTGCTGGGCTAATCTAGACCAGCACCCTTTTCCTCTGCCTTTGCCCCCTCTTCCACCATAACTCCATCACCAAACTAGAAGTAGAAAGGAACTTTGCAAACCTGTAAAATCAGATTTTAAATTGTGTAGAAACTGTGTAGAGAGACTCCACAGATACAGGAATCTCTCCATGGGACACCATCACCCTCCATGTGTAGCACGTGACATAATCATGACAGGGTAGAACTAGCACCCTCTCCTTCCTCAAATGTCGATCTTTTGTATATTAAAATGCCTGATTAGGACTAGATTCTCACATGCATCTAATACAATGTGAAGGCAAGTTTCATGTAATAGGTAAATACATCACCTTCTTCTGAAGATCTTTAAAATGCAAAATGCAAGAAATGCCAAGCAATGGGTCTGGCATCCTTTTCTCATTCACTGCCAGACAAATACTTCCAGAAAGCCGGCAGGTAGGCAACACTCCTCCCATTTAGACTTATGACACCCAAGGGCTTTTGTTTGGGTTAATGAGAGAATTAAGAAAAGCAAAACATATCTGAAAAAATGACAATTTTTGTCCATGTTAGAAGGTGTGAAACAGTTTGCCAATAACTTTTATAATACAAATCACTTTACAAAATCCAGCATCGCTATCACCTGATTGTAAGCAATTTGTTAGCAAACAGGCAGCTAGATCATATATCTCAGTAAGAATACATGACGTGAAATCTGTCTACATCTTTTGTCCCCACTACAGACCCAGATGGTTTGGATGCAGGCATCTCAGACCCTGAGCAGTACCACGCATACTCTGAGCTCACACAGCTGCAGCATCCTCACAGTAAGGATCATTGGGATGATATGTGCAGCACTACAACACCCTGCTCCCAGACAAGTGAAGAGGAGGCCAAGATACCCAGCCCTACCAAGGGTGAATCTTATACAGCCACTGAGAAGAGCACCTACACACCAGCAGTGGTAAACCTGATTAGTGATGGCACTGAGGCTGACAAAATGGTGACTGAGGATAGCCTGTCCTACATAGGTATGGGTAACTGGGTGCTTTCGTGGATGATCTATTTGTCCCAAGTGACTTCATCAACAGATAGGGCTGCCTCAGTGGTCCCATCCTCTTGTGGTCCATTAATTGTTGGAATGGATTTGGAAGCTTTTTAGAGCATTACACAGATGGCCACCGCTGACGCCACGGTAGACATAGATTTCAAAGAGTATCTAGCAACAATGTCTTTCCATTTTCACTTTAGGGTCAGCACAGGGGCTCCAATTCAGGCTATAAGTTGAAAAACCAGAAAGGCATAAAAGTGTAACTGTCATGGTTTAAGCCAATAAGTAAAGATCACATAACAGGCACCACAAGTGATAAATATTAATTCCAGTGAATGAAAAAACAAGAACAGATCTCTTCCCCATTCCCACCAAAAATATGATGCTTTGTTTTTGTTTTGTTTTGTTTTTTTGATGATTGGCTTTAGTTGTTTAGAAATAAATACCATTTGATCCATTTAAAAATCCAGATCTTAAAAGCCCTTCTATCCCCCTCCATAAGGTCTCAACTGGGGTGCTGTCTCAACTGGGGTACCCTAACATAACTGGTAAAGGTAAAGGTTTCCCCTTGACATTAAGTCCAGTCATGCCTGACTCTAGGGGGCGGTGCTCATCTCTGTTTCCTAGCCGAGGGAGCCAGCATTTGTCCGTAGACAGTCTCCATGGTCATGTGGCCAGCATGACTAAACACCGAAGTGCACAGAACGCTGTTACCTTCCCACCGAAGTGGCACCTATTTATCTGCTTGCATTTGGATGCAAGGTTGGCAGGAGCTGGGATGGAGCAACGGGAACTTACCCCATTATACAGATTCGAACTGGCGACCTTTCGATCTACCAGCCCAGCAGTTTAAACCACTGCGCCACCTGCAGTCCCCACATAACTGGTAGACATACTCAAAATAATATCTTCTTTAGTCCTCCATGTTAATTCAGACCTCCTACTGCTTTCATCCTCTGAGAGATGCAAATACAATTTTAGAATCAAAACCTTTCAGCTTAAGTGCTAAAACATTATGTTAAATATGCACTATACATATTTAACAAAATGCACACTTTTTAAACTTCAAGTAAACCTGTAGAGCCCCAGTCCATTAGAGCTTGGGAGAGTTAATCCCAGTCTTGAGGCAGGGGAATTGGTAGGGGAAAGTGGCTGTGTGAAAAGGATTAAAGCACTTCTACTTGCACATCCTGCTCTTAATCTGGATTGAGGCATTTTCTTGAAGTTAAAATGGAAAGTAACATCATCTGACACCTCATTTATGGAATCCTTTCCTCTAGGACACACATGCACTACCCATGTAATTATCTTTTTGGTAGTAGGTAAAGAGCTTTTTTATTTTTCCAGGCTTTACAAAAGTATTTTAAGTCTGAGCTGATTTTTTATTACCTGTTTCATGTTGTTGTTGTGTGCACTGTTGTCTTTTCTATTGCCAGTTAGATTATTTATATATGTGATGTGAGTTGCCTTGGAAATTACTGGAAAAATGTATAAATGGAGCCTTATCGCTAATGGGGCAGGATAAAAATCTAATAAATAAATAAATGGGATTCAAATGTATTCATAAGTATGACTGTATATATATGGATATATATACTCCACATGATTAGGAACTCTGGACAATTCTTGATTATTTAGAGAAAATCCAGTTTGTAGCGGTTCAGGGTGTGGATTGGAGGATTTCAGACAAATGCACTGGGGTCCAGGCACAGTGACCAAGGTAACACAAGTTCAAGATTTACTAACCAGCTCGAGTCATATTCCAAACAAGCCAAGATCCAAACTAGAAATAAGCTGCAGAGCAGAGCAACGTGTAGTCCAGTAGGCAAAAATGTGGTCAGAGCAAACCAAGGGTCAGGAGCTGGGAAAACAGCATGGCAAAAGGTACCTTGAAGTAGGAGCAGAACCAGGGGCAGGAAAAATTCCAAAGACAGACTTCAGATGTTGCAGACTGGTGTTGCTGCAGCAGCTTCTCAGGCTCTTCCCCCAAGGCTCCCAGGTGGTGCT
The DNA here is from genome assembly GCF_004798865.1 of Varanus komodoensis. Lineage (NCBI taxonomy): Eukaryota > Metazoa > Chordata > Lepidosauria > Squamata > Varanidae > Varanus > Varanus komodoensis. Next base: position 5,276,556 of record NW_025336100.1, on the reverse strand, counting down.
CATTGGGGACTGATCCCGCATCCACCAGGGTCAACATTCTGGTGGTTGGCCAGCAGATGGAGCCCTAGAGCTGCCCACATCCTGACACAGTTGTACCCCTTTTCAGGCATCCTGCTGAATAAAAAAATCACAGGAAGCATCAGTGGGACGTAGCAATTTGCAAATAGGGCGTGGAAGTCTAAATCCTTTTTCTCCTCCATCTACTTATTTTACTGGTCCTTTTTTTCTAACTCATTCCAGGGAGTAAATGAGATGTTCTGACTGGTATTCTGAAAATGGCTATAATTTGGCCACCATTTATTGACCACTTCTGAAATTATACCCCTCAAAAGGTAGATTTCCTGTGCCGAATTTAATAGGACAACACCATAGTTTTATTATGAATAGTATTTCCAGGCATTATAATAGTAGCCCACTAAAAATCTACCTACATATGGATGTACTGTAATATCCATTTTAAACAGAGATTACAAACTTTTCCTCTTTCATCCTCCAGCAACACCACCGAATATTTCTAACTTATTCACATTTTGGGATGACAAGAGGCCCAGCCCTCTTACAGAGTCTCTCCAACAGATATCCTTGGTACGTAACACATTGGACATGCCGTCAAACTTGGACGAGAGACCACGGCAGATTGAATCCAAATTAGAGTGCCTACAGGCACAGCTTAGCAGGTAAGTTAAATTGTGGCTTGGAAAGATATGGGTTCCAATAGCTCTTGAATTCTGCACCCCTTGTTCTAGGAAGTGAAATATATTTGCAAGACGTATTATGTTCCCCCCACATCTAAATAAGATTACCTGTACCTAAAGGTGTAGACAAAATCTGCATTTGATATAAATGAGCTTAGATTTCTATGAATCTGACTTATAGATTCTGCTCCAGGCCAGCATTTTCCAAATGACATGGATTCCAAGGACCTGTGGACAAGTTTTTTTTTATTTTGGTGTAAGATTTGCACAAATATGCATTAGCAGAAAAAGGCAACAGTATAGTAAAAAATCCACTTCAGTCAATGTGGAGATGGCAGAACAAAATATACCAGACAATCCACACAGACACACACACACACAAAAACCCAGATGGGACCAATTTAACAAAATCTGTGCCTTCCTTTGTTGCTGTTGTTGTTGTTAGTCGCGAAGTCATGTCCGACCCATTGCAACCCCATGGACAACATTCCGCCAGGCCTTCCTGTCCTCCACCATCCCCTGGAGTCCACCTAAGCTCACACCAACTGCTTCAGTGACTCCATCTAGCCACCTCATCCTCTCCCATCCCCCTCTTCTTTTGCCATCTATTGTTCCCAGCATTAGGCTCTTCCCCAGGGAGTCCTTCCTTCTTCAGAGAGTCCTTCCTTCCTTCCTGGCCAAAGTATTTGAGTTTCATCTTCAGTATATGGCCTTCTAAAGAGCAGTCAGGGTTGCTCTCCTCTAGGACTGACCGGTTTGATTGCCTTGCAGTCCAAGGGACTTGCAGGAGTCTCTGCCAGCACCACAATTCAAAGGCCTCAGTCCTTCGGTGCTCAGCCTTCCTTATGGTCCAACTTTCACAGCCATACATTGCAACTGGGAAAACCATAGCCTTGACTATACGCACTTTTGTTGGCAGGGTGATGACTCTGCTTTTTAGTATGCTGTCTAGATTTGCCATAGCTTTCCTCCCCAGGAGCAAGCATCTTTTAATTTCTTGGCTGCAGTCCCCATCTGCGGTGATCTTGGAGCCCAGGAAAATAAAATCTGTCACTACCTCCATTTCTTCCTCATCTATTTGCCAGGAAGTGAGAGGACCGGATGGCATTATCTTAGTTTTCTTAATGTTGAGTTTCAAGCCAACTTTTGCACTCTCCTCCTTCACCCGCATCATGAGGCTCTTTAGTTTCTCTTCACTTTCTGCCATTAGAGTGGTATCATCTGCATATCTGAGGTTGTTGATATTTCTCCCAGCAATCTTAATTCCAACTGGTGATTCATCTAGCCCTGCCTTTCTCATGATGTGCTCTGCATATAAGTTAAATTGGCAGGGTGACAGTATACAGCCTTGCCGAACTCCCTTCTCAATTTTGAACCAATCAGTGGTTCCGTGCCTAGTTCTCACTGTTGCTTCTTGACCCTCATATAGGTTTCTCAAGAGACAAATAAGATGGTCTGGTACTCCCATCTCTTTAAGAACTTGCCACAATTTGTTGTGATCCACACAAACAAAGGCTTTAGCATAGTCAATGAAGCAGAAGTAGATGTTTTTCTGGAACTCCCTAGCATTCTCCATGATCCAGTGTATGTTGGCAATTTGATCTCTAGTTCCTCTCCCTCTTCGAAATCCTGCCTGTACTTCTGGTAGTTCTCGGTCCACATACTGCTGGAGCCTAGCTTGTAGGATTTTGAGCATCACTTTGCTAGCTTGTGAAATGAGTGCAATGGTGCAGTAGTTTGAACATTCTTTGGCATTGCCCTTCTTTGGGATCGGAATGTAAACTGACCTTTTCCAATCCTGTGGCCACTGTTGAGTGTTCCAAATTTGCTGGCATATTGAGTGCAGCACTTTTACTGCATCGTCTTTTAAGATTTTGAATAGCTCAGCTGGAATACAGTCACCTCCATTAGCTTTGTTGTTGCTCAGACTTCCTAAGGCCCATTTGACTTCACATCCTAGGATGTCTGGCTCCAGGACAGTGACCACCCCATCATGCTTATCAGGGACGTTAAGCTCTTTCTTGTATAGTTCTTCTGTGTAATCTTGCCACCTCTTCTAAATCTCTTCTGCTTCTATTAGGTCCCTGCCATTTTGGTCCTTTATCATGCCCATCTTTGCATGAAACGTTCCCTTCATATCTCCAATTTTCTTGAAGAGATCTCTGATCTTCCCTATTCTATTGTTTTCTTCTATTTCTTTGCACTGTTCATTTAAGAAGGCATTCTTATCTCTTCTAGCTGTTCTCTGGAATTCTGCATTCAATTGGGTGTATCTCTCTCTTTCTCCCTTGCCTTTTGCTTCCCTTCTTTCCTCAGCTATTTGTAAAGCTTCCTCAGATAGCCATTTTGCTTTATTGCATTTCTTTTTCTTTGGGATGGTTTTAGTTGCTACCTCTTGTACAATGTTGCGAACCTCTGTCCATAGTTCTTCAGGCACTCTGTCTATCAGCTCTAATTCCCTAAATCTATTTGTCACCTCTACTGTATATTCATCAGGGATATGATTTAGGTCATACCTGAGTGGCCTAGTGCTTTTCCCTACTTTCTTCAATTTAAGCCTAAATTTTGCAACAAGAAGCTCATGATCTGAGCCAGTCAGCTCCTGGTCTAGTTTTTACTGACTGTATTGAGCTTCTCCATCTTTGGCCTTCCTACCTGTACTTAAATAATTGATGCCTGATCTCTCTCCAATACTTAGATGTTGCTGGTAGGACTAGGGGAAATAACATTGTCTTTAGGAATGCTGTGAGGACCCCTTCACTTGCTCCACATGTGGGTGTGGGTGCTAGTAGTTTACTAAAATAGAGAGAAATCATTACACTGAACTTGTTAACTTGGTTAAGTTGATATCCTGCCTAACACAGACAGTGCTGCACTTGTAAAATGCTGCTTTTCTAATCCTTCCTTCCCACCACAATGCCCTGCACTCCCCTAGCAGCCAATATTGTGGCTAGTTACAATTTGCCCTTCTAATTTTCCCTGTTCTGCAGTTGATGTTTTTTTCCTTAAAAGTATGAATCACTATACTGTCATTCATTCTTACATAGACTCACATTCAAGAGACTGAACTGAACACGTATGTATCAGACTGTAAACTAGTCTTTTTCATGTAACATTAACATAATCCTATGCCAATATAGTCATAATCACTGGTCTTTTTCTCAATAACTAGGGCAGAAAGAGGTTCACCCTATTTAAAGAACTTAAAGTTGACATTGTATGTCCTTTTTTAAGCTGAGCCTTGTCTTGTAGGATTGCTCCCCAGGGAGGTTCACCTGGCACCGTAGCTTTATTCTTTTCAGCATAGGGAGAAAGCCTTTTTATTTTCCCATCATTTAAATGTTTAATTGGTTTTATTCTGTGTTTTATTATTGAGGTTGGATGCAGTGCCTTGGTGTGTGTGGGGGGAGGGGGTCTTTTTTCTTGTAAGCTGTCCCAAGGCACTTGTAGTGGACGGCCTATAAAATTTTTTAATAAATAATAAAAATAAATTTATTCTTGATATTTATTAAGAATAAAGAAAGATTTATTATAAGATATTATTTATTATAAGATATAAAGAAAGATTTATTCTTGATAAATTTGCATCAGCTTCTAGTAATTATTGCATTGTCTTCAAGGTGCTTATAGACTGATTATCTGCTTCAGAATTTTCCCAAGGATTGATGTCAAACTAACTGGTTTGTAATTTTCAGGATTCTGCATTTTGCCCTTTTTGATGACACGACTATATTAGCCCTCCTCCAGTCATCTGTCTCTTTACCCTCCATGGTTTCTCAAAGATACTAGGCAGTGGTTTTGAGAGTTCTTCTGCCAGTTCCTTTATTATTCTAGGATGCAGTTCATCAGGCCCCAGTTATTTGAACTCATTCAAAGATATTTGGTGATCCTTTGACATTTGTTTAGGAATCTCAAGTCTTTATCTTTATCCTTCAGTTTGTACTTCATTTTCGTCAGGGGGCACTCTAAACCTGCACAGACCCCTCTATATCTTGTGGGAATGGACACAATCTTCTCCAACGGCCCATGCTACCTGCACTGTGGTGGTCTTCACCTCAGAAATCACTACTAGAGACATGCAAGGAATCTGGTGGGGACAGGATAAGCCTGGTTTTGGCTTCCCTGACTATAGTCCTGAGAACCACAGCCATGAATCTGAGAGTCTGCTTTAGGAAAGCCCTCCACCCAAACAGACACACATTCCATCCACTCACCCCAGTTATACACACAGAATGTCTCTCTCTGGGCTGAAGAGAGGAGGGTTTTCTGAAAGGAGACAAGCAGGGGTAGACAAGCTGTGTCAAACAGAGGGGACTGGCTGTGTCCGCCCTTGCACATGGTGCATTCCTCAAATGTTCATGGACTTCCTCTGTGCTCAGCTTGCTTCCACAGTGAGGAAGAAGCATTAGAAATCCAAAAGGCAGACACAAATCAGGTTCTGGGGAAGTTCAGCACATCACTAATCAGTAGTTCCTCTGAGGAGAAAGAAATATGCAGTTGTGGCTGAACAACATGCAATTTTAAGGCTAGTCTTGCATATATAAACTTCAGCCCAGGTCAAACATACTAGAATATTTTAGGCTAAAGCATTATTCTCTCTCTTGTAGACTGGAATCCAGGATGACTTCAGACATTAGTCTCATCCTGCAGCTACTGCAACGACAGCTATCTCAAGTGCCACCAGCATATAGTCCCATCTCTCCCTCTTCCCAACATGTGGGTTTGTACAGCATGAGCCTGAGGAGCACAGAACCTGTTCCACCACTGCAGGAAGAGGAGCTGACTCCCACAAAGGAGGTAAGAAGCAGGCATGAGGAATTGCTCATTTGCAGTGGAGCAGGTAGGAGTTTTTCTGCTGAAGATTTGAACCCCAGGCATCCAATAGATTTCCAGTGCAGTCCTATGCACTGTATTCAGTGCGGCTCACACATGAAAGCTGCACTGTAAATCATATATAAATGGGGTGGGGTGAGAAGGAGATCCTGTAATTATGGCAATATATCTAAAATCCCCAACAACCAGGAAAACAAACCTGGGACATTTATAGATAGGAACAGAAACAATTGATTCTGAAAGACTCCTACTCTTGCCTCTTTCTTGCTCTAGACCGCTATTGCATTTGAACAGATTTTCATTAACGTTCTATTTGTGGTAAGCTGAGTATGTCTGTTTTTAATGCTTTAATCATAAATAAGGGGGGAAATGGTTACAAATTCACAAATTTCATTTTGGGTTGTAGATAAGGAAAGCTAACAACACAGTAAAATTAACTTGATTTTACTTGCCTCCTTGTTCTGACTGCTTGTAGCCATCATGCTGTGGGCTTGTTTTTTCAGCCATAAGTAGGTATAACTCTTTGCTGTAAGTCTGGATTCTCACATTTGTACAAAGAACTGAGATACCATCTACTCAAATGTATTTGAGGTAAGAAAGTATGACTTTATTTCCTTTTTCTTGCCAGATTCCAAGCTACACAGAAGTTGAAAAATACCAGCTGAAATCCAGGGACTCCTTGTCAAGTGGTGTGCACCTGACTGTGGCTTCAGATGAAACCATGACAATGAGTTCTGAGCAAGAACATTACCCACAGATCCTGCCAAACCAAGAGCCCTATGAAAGGACACCAGGCAACCAGAGACTCTTCCGAGAAACTCGCTTCCCTTCTCTCCCTGAGCATCTTGAGACACCTTCTGAGCATTTGGACATTCAGAGACATCTCTCTGACCCGTTGCTTCCTGCAACTTAGGAATCCAATTGCATTCAAAACCAAGAAAAAAGGAAACTGACAAGAGGAAGCTGGTTTTAATTGTTGCACTTGGAGGTCAATATTTATGGTTCACAGTATTACTTGTAGCTATCTCCTGTCCTCTGTGAACAAAGGGCAGGTCAAAAGTGGTTGGCTTCCAAGATTATTGGTCTGAAAATGGTTCTCCATAGAGTAGACTTCAGGTGCACATCCCACACACGCCCAGGTTCTAAGAAGAATGACATAGCTACTGACTGATCACTTCTTTCTCACCCCAATTTTGCATCTGTTTACTGCAAGCTCTGTGGATGTTGAGGCCTATATCTACCATGTTATATGGTACCAAGCATGGTGGAACACTGGAGCACTTCCATAATATAAAATAATAAAGGGAGATTGTGTCTGGATGCAAGGAAACTGCTAAAAACTTGACAGCTGCTTTGAGGGAGTAAAGGAAGGAAGGAAGGGTAAAGTAATACCACCACATTTTACCTGGTATTATACTCATGTACATGACCTACCCTAAGACATAGCAATGGTCACCTGGGGCAGAAGCAAGAAAAAAATGTTTTTCTTGCATAGACAATCTCTGTGAAAAAAATGTGCAGAGTGAAAAGGAGCAATGTGCAGTACAGTCCTATGAAGGGCTACCAAAGGGATTTCAGAGCCTGCTGTTCATATTCATGTCTGTTTCTAGGAGATGCGATCCTTGACCACATGATAGCTCCTCTCAGCCCCCACCTCGAGCTCTATAATTTCCCCAAACTGCACATCCCTGTCTGTAGCCCTGAACAGTTGTATATTTGCTTGTTAATAAACATGTTCCACTGAATTCAGTGGTGCTTACTACCAAATATGCAAGCATAAGGCTACAGCCTCAAGGTATGAAGAACAAGTCAGGGTCTAGAATCCTTGTTCTCCTGAACGTCCTGACAAACACACCTCTGAGCCTAGGCTAATAGGGAAATATTCTCCCATGCTTTGCTTACTAATTTTTAAAGTGGCAGTGACACTCTCAGGGAAGAGCCTAGGGAAAAAAAGAAATTCCAAAAATATGTTTCCCACATGTTTGCAACATTATAGTTTTGCCTGGCTTTGCATTACATTCCAGGAAAAACCAGCCTTGTAGTTAGCCACTTGCTTAGGATAACAATTCCTTCTTGGACCTGGTATCTTGCCAAAAGTTGCTCAAGCCATAATCCAAAATGCAGGCAGGCTGGGATTTTTTTAACTCAATCTTCACCCCCCCGCCCCCCATTATCATCCGTCAATTAAATGCTGCAATGGTCCTAAGCCACTAATCCAAACTAACATATTACACTCCCAGTGAGAGTAGCAGGGAGGAAGGGGAGTAACTGTGAGCATTTTCTTTCTTTTTTCTTTTTGTTAGCGTATACTTTGCTAATAAAGATTATTTTGACACCTACTGTAGTCTAATTGTTCTCTCTTTCCCGGCTCTGAGCATGCGGTGTACCTACTGGAAAAGGTGACTTTTCCGGAGAGCAGGGGAAGAAAGGCGAGGCAATACTGCTAAATTTGATTATTTCCCACAATATTTGGCATGCAATTCTAGCAATGTGAAGTATCTAAAACCACCTTCTTAGCTGCTCTCCCAACAGCTGCTGGATATGACCCAACAGGATAGCAATTGTCTAATCTGGGGGGGGGGAGTGAGTGTGCAAAGATGTTGTTGTTAGTCACGAAGTTGTGTCCAACCCATCGCAACCCCATGAGCAACATTCCTCCAAGCCTTCCTGTCCTCCACCATCCCCCAGAGTCCACTTAAGCTCACACCAACTGCTTCAGTGACTCCATCTAGCCACCTCATTCTCTGCCGTCCCCCTTCTTCTTTCGGTATCAATTGTTCCCAGCATTAGGCTCTTCTCCAGGGAGTCCTTCCTTCTCATTAGGTGGCCAAAGTACTTGAGTTTCATCTTCAGTATCTGGCCTTCTAAAGAGCAGTCAGGGTTGCTCTCCTCGAGGGCTGACTGGTTTGATCGCCTTGCAGTCCAAGGGACTCGCAGGAGTCTCCTCCAGCACCACAATTTAAAGGCCTCAGTTCTTCGGTACTCAGCCTTCCTTATGGTCCAACTTTCACAGCCATACATTGCACCTGGGAAAACCATAGCCTTGACTATACACACTTTTGTTGGCAGGGTGATGTCTCTGCTTTTTAGTATGCTGTCTAGATTTGCCAAGATAGCTGCCCTGAAATTTCTGGTGTCAATTGTCCCATCTTAAAGCTGCTTTCTCCATGTACATTAAAAAAAAACTTGACAGTTCATTTGTCTGTAGCCCAGATTTCTCACTACATTCGGTGCCATGATTCTCAATAGATGATCAATGAACAGCTGTCCATGAGAGATAATGGGAAAAAACCCAGGACTTTTATGTGGTAGTAATTTGACAGCATTGCACAACTTGTTCACTCCCTGTAAAAGGGCAGCAGCAAAGATAAGAGCTTTTCTGTTTAAATCTCGGGGGGGGGGGTGAGAAAGTGTGATTTTGTGGGTTGACTTTTTAGAAATGTTCTGCAAATGCTCCCTGCATTAGAAATGAAAAAATGTTTGTGTGTGTGTAACATTTCTATGCTATCCAATAATCAAATCTTTGGGCAGTTCTCAAAATTAAATTCTAGAATAAACCCTAAAATATTAAACATTTAATATTCAAAATAGACCCTAAAATCTATAACAGCAGAGTAAAGCTCAGAATTGTTTAAAAAGGGAAAAGGAAGCCTGTGCGCAGCAAGGGTGGCAATCAAACAGAATACCTTTGGGCTCTTCTAGGCACCAGGAGACAAGCAAGTGGCTCTGTTGAATCCAGCTGTGCATGAGACCATTTGAGAAATAGGCAGATATTCTAACAAGTAGATTCTTGGGTGGTGGGGAAGGGCTGGAGGTGGGGGGGCTGGAAGGATACCAGGGACCTTTGTTCTCTCTCCCACTCCTTCTCCTCCCTATTATCTATTTTGTCTTCCTCTCCCATTTCTGTCTCTCCAACTTCCTTTGCACACTCCTTCCCCTACCCAGAGACCAGCTGGTGAGTCCTATTGCCATCAACAGGATTCAGTTATGAGTGAGAACAATGAGAACGATCTTTCTTATTTCTGATTTTCAACCCAGACCAATGTTGGAGCATCCCCCATGGTCCTACTCAAGTAACCAAAACTGCTGCTGCCTGCCAGTTTAGCCCTCTCCTTGATCACTCTAAAAATATTGCTTATGTTTCCTTTATCCATGTGGGTAGCTGCACAAGAATAGGCCCTGCAATGGAGGAGAGATGTCACTGGACCAGAACCAGGCATGCCCCACAATCAATTGCATTGAATGATGAATAGCATTGAAATGTCGGTAAGGGTGGCATTGGCATTAAAATTATTTATGTATCATTAGATTTATTAGATTTTTATCCCACTTTTTCCAATGAACTCAAAGCAGCTTACTGCATTCTCTTCCTCCTGTTCACAATCTTATCCCCACAACAACAACCCTGTGAGGTAGGTTGGGCTGAGAGTCTGTGACTTACCCAAAGTCATCCAGTTGGCTTCATGGCTGAGTGGGGACTAGAACCTAGATCACCGGAGTCCCAGTACTGTGCTCTTATCCACTACACCCCACTGGCTTAAATGTTTCCATACTCCTCACCTTCACTTAGGTCCAACTCTAAAACACATGCCATGTCATTAAACATTATTACCTGGAATGAGACTTGTGTACACCCAGCAAATGCCAACAGGTACTTACCCAACTTAAGAGGCTAAAAGCTGACATAGCTTTCTTAGGAGACCTACCTGCCAGCATTAGGCACTAGTTCAGTAAGGAGAAAGTAGAAAAGTTTATGCTAGTGATGACTTCAAGAAATCAAAGGGGGTAGCTGTGCTTATTCACAAATGAATCCCAGTCTCCATGCTATACATGGTAGCAAACAAGGAAAGATCAGTACATTGAAGCTCCCCTTTATGGATCACTGCCTTGTTGTGGCTTATGAGCTACGCCGTGCAGGACCACCCAAGACAGACAGGCCATCATGGAGAGCTCTGACAAAACGTGACCCACTGGAGAAGGAAATGGCAACCCACTCCATGAAAACCCCATGGACTGTATGCAAAGGCTAAAAGATATTATGCCAGAAGGTGAGCCCCTCAGGTCAGAAGGTGCCCAGTGTGCTACTGGGGAAGAGCAGAGGGCTAGTTCCAGAAAGAATGATGTGACAGGGTGAAAGTCGAAAGGATGCTCAGTTGTGGATGTATCTGGTAGTGAAAGTAAAGAACAATACTGCACAGGAAACTGGAATGTAAGATCTATGAATCAAGGTAAGTTGGATGTGGTAGGACTTCTGGTTGATGTCATGGCGAGACGGCTGTGAAGAACAGGGGCTCCTGTAATTACGCCAGTAATTTGTTCTACAGTGAGATGTGAGAGGCTTATCCAAGCCCTGTCGGGGCAGGGAATAGAAGCCCAAGCATATTTCTGGGCAATGTGGGGCAGCGGCTCCACATGTACTGGAAGAAACTCAGGATTTTCTCATCGAACAACATAGGGGAGAGATCCGCTCCCTGCAAGCCATAGACGAGCGGATATAGCATAGAATAACAGCTTGAAGTTCATTGGACCTGTTGGGTGAGCATTTCTACCTTTTCCAATATTACCCATGAAAGAATGGAAGCAGATTCTAATTGGGACAAAGAAGAAAATGAAAAGCCCCTTGACAGAGGGAGGAATCCCGCCCCCCGCAGAGTTTAAGCGGTGACTAATCTAGGGGAGAGGAATTGAGATTTGGAAAATATGCGGCTGGAAAGAAAGATTTCTTTTTTTTAATCTCCCCAAGGGCAAAGAATCAGAACAAAAAACTACTGTAGATTAAGAGATAGAAAAACAAATTTTACTTATCTTGATGAGCAGACATTTTCTTCTTTCAGTCCTCTTTGTGACGTCAAATAAAGACAAAACTCTTTGCTGCCACCCTGTGGCTATTGGATTTACAACAAGTCTCCCTCTTTTCTCTTGGAGATTTTTTTTCTTCTTTCTCTTTTTTTGTTGCTACCTTGCAATTACTAGCAAAAAACTACTATCACTATGAAAAAAACACACTCTTCCTCCTCATCAGCACCTACATCAGCTGCTCAGAATCCAACTCACCCGTCTAAAGCCACAGATGCCGAAAAATACCAAAAAGATCTACAAATGACTCTTTTGGCGATACAAACATCTTTAACAGCTATGCAAGCATCCCAAGAGGCTATGCAAAATTCTATATCAAAATTAAGCTTAGCACAGAGTAATATATTAGCAGAACAGAGGAACATGTCAGCTGAGCCGAAGAACTTTGCAAATGAACAAAGAGAACATCTTGACAAATCGGACAGCTCTGTTAAGGATGTATCAAACCAACTGGCAGATGTTCGACTCAAAACTGAACAGAATACACAAAAAATACAACAAGCCCATGAAAAAATTGAAACAGTAAACAAAGAAACACAATTAATAAAACAAACAAGCAAGTCATTATGGGATTCACTTGCTATATTAGAGATGGAGAAGGCATCTAATTATCTGAGATTCCAGAACATACCCGAAGGAAAGAATGAGGACCTAAGGGAATTAATAATTACTATGCTGGCAGAGGCGTTGGACCTGGAAAATGAAGAGGTGGGCATAAACATTGACCTTGTTTATAGAGTGAATTCAAGTTATGCTAGGAAACACAAACTTCCGAGGGAAGTCCATGTTAAATTTGCAAAAAGGTCGATAAGAGACAATGTTTTGAGGGCTGCACATGATAAACTTTCAAAGGCTGATGATCATCATGAGGTGACTGTTTTGAAACAAATACCATGGAGGATTAGAGAAGGATGAAAGAAATATTTATTCCTTACTATGAAGCTGACTAAGAAAGAGATAATGTTTAGGTGGCTAATGCCAGAAAGAATATTTTTCACCTGGAACTCTATAAGATACAAGCTGGACTCAATCTTCAAGGCACAAGAGTTTTATGAAAAATTTAGAAGTACATTTGAAGAGGAAGAATTGGGTGCTCCAAAAGAAGGAGGGAAAGGTGCTGAACCAGTGGAACTAACATCATATCACTCTGAAGAAGGAGAAATAGTGAATACAGACTTACAACAAGAGGGACAGACACTGGAACTAAGGGAAAAGAAAAACGGTAGAAGTGTAAAGGCAAAGCATAAGTAGATAAATATAAATTCTTTAAATATGGCTTTCAAAAGGGAAGGAAGAATTGGACTGCTCTCTTTAAATGTAAATTAACTAAACGGACCCTCTAAGAGGAGAAGGATTTTCTCTCAACTTCAAAAATGAAAATTAGATATAATTTGCCTACAAGAAACACATATTAAGAAACAACATAGTAAGCTTTTGGAATGTTTAAAGCTTGAAAAGCTATTTATATCTTCCGCTTCTCAAAAGGAAAGAGGTTTAGCATTATACATCAAGGAAAAATTAGACCCTAAACATATATTAGCTGATGAGGATGGTAAGATTCTGATGGTTGAAATCACAATGAAACTGAAAAAGGTGCTTTTAGTGGCAATTTATGCCCCAAATGACCATCAGGAAATGTTTTACCAAAAACTACATGCTTTACTCTTCCAATTGGACTACCAGACCTTGTGTATAATGGGAGACTTTAATGCAATTGTGGACAAGAAAATGGATCATAAGAGTGAGATTAAGGACAGAAAAGGCAAGAAGATACTTCTAAAGTCTTGTTCTAATATGATTGAAGAATTCAGATTGATAGATGTCTGGAGACATAAAAACCCAACCTCTGCTAAATATACTTTCTATTCAAATAGACATAGGTCGTGGTCTAGAATTGATATGGTTTGGATAACCCCAGACTTAGTATCAGACCTGCTAGAAGCTGAAATAGAGGCAAATGTCTGGGCAGATCATAACCCTGTAACTATGTCATTGAAAGGGACAGTAAAAACACCCAGATGGAGGTTAAACAAAGCCTTATTAAAGGATAAAAAAATCACAGAAGAGATAAATAAGGAAATGCAAATATTCTTTCAAATAAATAAAACTGAAGAAACCTCTTTGCAAAATGTCTGGGATACAGTCAAAGCCTATGTCAGGGGGCTGATAATAACATACTCAGCAAAAATAAATAAAAGGAGAAAGCAAGAACGAGCTAAAATAGTAGAGGAATTGATGAAATGTGAACAAGAATTACAGGAAGATCCATCCAAAAAAGACTTTAAAGTACAAATGAATATTCTAAAACATAAACTGAACCTCCTGGATACAAATGAACTCACTAAGCAAATGAAATTGACCAAACAGAACTTCTTTGAAAATGCTAATAAACCAGGGAGATGGTTAGCCTATAAAGTAAAGAAGGAAAGAGAGAAGAGACTAATAAGTAAATTGAAGGATGGAGAAGGATGACTGCAAGTATACATATCAAGAAAATAGCGGAAGATTCCTTTGCAAAGCTATACCAGAATGATGAGATTTCAACTGAGAAAATAACCGAATATATCCGAAAGGGAGACCTGCCAAAGTTACTGGAGAAATACTAAAAAGTATTGAATCAAGAAGTAACAATCACAGAAGTAATAGAGGCAATTAAGAGACAAAAGAATGACAAAACTCCTGGCCTGGATAGGCTATCAGCAGTTTTATAAATCCATTGAAGGAATTTTCGCTACGCTTCTTAAGGGTATATGTAATGCAGCATTGTTAAATGCTAAAATACCAAATACTTGGACAGAAGCAAATATTACTTTAATACCAAAAGAAGACACGGACTTGACACAGATTCAAAACTATAGACCTATATCACTATTAAATGTGGATTACAAAATTTTTGCCTCCATAATGGCAGAAAGATTGAAGAAGTATTTAACAGACTTTATTCACTCAGATCAAAATGGTTTCTTACCTAAAAGACAAATGAGGAATAACATGAGAACTATCCTGGACATCTTAGAGTATTATGAAATACATACGGAAAAACCAATGACACTATTATTCATGGATGCACAGAAGGCTTTTGACAATGTTAATTGGCAATTTATGAAGGAACAACTAGTTCAAATGGAGTTTGGTGAAAAGTTCATTAATGTGATATTAAACATCTATCAAAAGCAGATTATAATCAATGGAGAATTTACAAATATTATAGATATACAAAAGGGTACAAGACAAGGATGCCCGCTATCACCACTGTTGTTTATATTAATCTTAGAAGTGTTAAACAGAAATATCAGGGACAATATGGACATTAAAGGTACTAGAATTAGAGATGAAAGCTATAAATTGCAAGCATTCGCAGATGACCTAGTTTTCATAATTGAGGAACCCTCAGTAACAATGCCTAAACTCCTACAAAGGATTGAAGAGTATGGCGAGGTTACTGGGATGAAAATAAACAGAGACAAGATGAAACTGTTAGTAAAAAGATCTCACACAGGAGCAGAGAAAAACTCTGGTGGAACAAGTAGACTTTCAGATTGTTAAAAAGGTTAAATATTTGGGAATTTATCGTACAGCTAAGTGTACCACTCTGAAAGAAGACAATTATGATAAACTATTTAAGGAAATTAAGAGTGATTTGGAAAAATAGGCTAATTTGCAATTATCCTTGCTGGGAAGAATAGCGCTAGCTAAAATGAATATATTACCAAAGCTTTTGTTTCTATTCCAAATGATTCCCATAAAAATTGATAGAAAAATTTTTGATAATTTAAGTTTTCAAATCTCAAGATTTATATGGAGAAAGAAGAAACCAAGGATTTCTAAAGAATGGCTAAAAGAATGGATAACCTTAAGAAATAAGAGAATTTTGTATCTCGAAGGGCATGATTTGCAAATGGGTTGGCATGCTTATATGTGGTATGAAAAGGCTAAGGTACATGGCTCTTTTTTAAGTCATTATATTAGGAAATCATTAATGTTGGTGTGGGAAAAATTAAAGACAAAATTGCATAAGAAATTACCAAGATGGCTTTCACCTATGGAAGCTCTTGTATATCCAAATGCATTGAACTTTGAAGCAATCGTAAGATATGACATTTTGGATAATGATGGAGGATTGAAATTGAATCAAGAAATACAAGAACAAGGATCTAATATTTCTTGGTGGCATAAGGTGCAGATACAATCAAGATATGCTAAAGACTATAGAATGTGGGGCTTTTATAAAGATTTAACAGCATTTGACCAGGTGATGCTTAAATCAGATGAGAAAATGATTAAAAGACTATATAATTTCTTACTAGATAGGAGAATGGAAGATGAACAGGTTAAGGAAACTATGATAACATGGGCACAAAACTTTGGATACAATATTGAATTAGAAAAATGGCAAAAGCTGTGGGAGAGAAATATTAAGGTAACATTAGCAACTTCATATAAAGAAAACTTGTATAAAATGTTTTATAGATGGTATTTGTCACCAAATAGACTAGCCAAGATGTTTCCAAATATGTCAAATGGATGTTGGAAATGTAAACATAAATTGGGTACCTTCTATCATATGTGGTGGACTTGCAATAAAGCAAAAAAGTATTGGATTAAAATACATAAATGGCTTGAGGAGATGTTACAAAAATCCTTAGCTTTCAAACCTGAAGTTTTCTTATTAGGCATTACACCTGTTGATATTAGTAAACAAGAAATGTACTTGATTTTACATGTAATTACTGCAGCGAGGATTGCATTTGCCCAACACTGGAAAAGTGAAGAACCACCCACCGATGAACTGATCCTAAAAAAGATCTTGGACTGTGCAGAAATGGACAGATTGACTTTGTCATTGAAGGAGAAAGAAGATACTGATTTCTATCAAACTTGGGACTCTTTATTATTGGCTAGAGAAATGGGACTTCGTATAGATTCAGATATGTTTTTAAGTTATCATAAATAGAAAAAATGTGGGGGCTGACCCAGCAGGTCCAATGTTTCTGATGATTGATGTTGTTTTTAGTTTTTCTTGGCATTAGGGTTGTTTTGAATAAAACTTATTATAAAAAAAAGGTAAGTTGGACTTGGTCAAACATGAGATGACAAGACTGAACAGAGACATCTTAGGAATCAGTGAACTAAGAAGGGCCAGAATGGGTGAATGTAATTCAGATGACCATCAGGTATAGTACTGCAGGCAAGAATCCCTCAGAAGAAATGGAATAGCCCTCACAGTCAACAAAAGAGTGGGAAAAGCAGTACTGGGGTACAATCCCAAAAATGATAGAATACTCTCAGTTCAACATCACAAGTAATCCAAGTCGATACCTCAACCACTGATGCTGAAGAGGCTGAAGTTAACCGGTTCTATGAAGATCCAAGACACCTTTTAAAACTAACACCAAAAAAAGATGCCCTTTTCATCATAGGGGATTGGAATGCCCAAGTAGGAAATCAAAAGATAACTGGAATAACAAGCAAGTTTGGCCTTGGAGAACAACATGAAGCAGGGCAAAGGCTAATAATATTTTGTCAAGAGAATATGATGGTCATAGCAAACACTCTTTTCCAACAACCCAAGAGACGACTCTACACATGGACACCATCAGATGGTCAACACAGAAATCAGATTGACTATGGGTTCTGCAGCCAAAGATGGCGAAGCTCTATATAGTCTGTAAAAACAAGACCAGGAGCTGATTGTGGCTCCGATCATGAGCTTCGTATTGCAAAATACAGGCTTAAATTACCTGAAGAACTACGGATGGAGGTCTATAATATTGTACAGGTGGCAGCAACTAAAACCATCCCAAAGAAAAAGAAATGCAAGAAAGCAACACGGCTGTCTGATGAGGCTTTACAAATAGCTGAGGAAGGAAGGGAAGCAAAAGACAAGGGGGAAAGGGAAAGATATACCCAACTGAATGCAGAATCCAGAGATCGCTAGAAGAGATAAGAATGCCTTCTTAAATGAACAGTGTAAAGAAATAGAGGAAAACAATAGAATAGGGAGGACCAGAGATCTCTTCAAGAAAATTGGCGATATCACAGGAATGTTTAATGTGAAGATGGGCAAGATAAAAGACTAATATGGTAGAGACCTAAGAGAAGCAGAAGAGATTAAGAAAAGGTGGCAAGAATACACAGAGGAACTATACAAGAAAGATCTTAACATCCCTGATAACCAAGATGGTTCAGTTGCAACCCTTGAACCAGACATCCTGGAGTGTGAAGTCAAATGGGCCTTAGGAAGCATTGCTAACAACAAAGCTAGCGGAGGTGATGGGATTCCAGCAGAGCTATTTAAAATCTCAAAAGATGATGCTGTTAAAGTGCTGCACTCAATATGCCAGCAAATTTGGAAATCTCAGCAGAGGCCACAGGATTGGAAAAGGTCAGTTTACATTTCAATCCCAAAGAAAAGCCAAAGAATGTTCAAACTACCAGCACAATTGCATTTATTTAACATACTAGTAAGGTTATATGCAAAATTCTACAAGCTAGGCTTCAGCAATATGTGAACCAAGAACTACCAGAAGTACGAGCTGGTTTTGAAGAGGCAGAAGAACAAATTGCCAGCATACCTGGATCATGGAAAAAGCTAGGGAGTTCCAGAAAAACATCTACTTCTGCTTCATTGACTATGCTAAAGCCTTTGATTGTGTGGATCACAACAAATTGTAGCAAGTTGTTAAAGAGATGGGAGTACCAGACCATTGTACTTGTCTCCTAAGCAACAGTTAGAACTGGACATGGAACAAATGATTGGTTCAAAATTGGGGAAGGAGTATGGCAAGGCTGCATACTGTCATCCTTAACATAAATGAGTTATTACTTAACCTATATGCAGAGTACCACTGCGCCCAGCCCATTTCCAACCGTCTCAACTCTTGTCCTCCCACTGGAGCAAGATGGATTCTGGCATGAGAGAGTGAGGCTGACTATGCGCACCTCTCCCTCACTTTAATCCAGGGGTCTCAAACTCAACTTACCTGGGGGCCGCTGGAAGTAGAGTCTGGGTGAGGCTGGGCCGCATCAAGTATTCCACCACCGCGGTGGTGGTGGGCCGCTCATCCCGTGCCCCGCCAGTCCCGGCAATTGGCCCGCGGGCCGCGAGTTTGAGACCCCTGCTTTAATCCAATCCACGCGCAAGTCTTGACATCCTCAGTTCTAGTAAACCTTAAAGTCCTGTGGCAATGGGCGAGTGACGAAGCAGCAGGTGTGGATACACTGGGAGCTGTAGCTGCGGACCTGCACACAGGTGGCTCAGGTCTAATGGTCATCTTCTTGCTGACCGAAGCAACAGCTGGATTCAGCGTCTACCTGAGTGACTGAGCAGCCCTCTTTAGGACCACACTGCTCACCTCCATAGCAAGAGGAAAGGGCTAGAAAAGGTGCCCTAAACATTGTTTGCTTCACAGAACCCTGGCTAGCTTACCGCGGCTGGAGGGGATCCCATCTTATGCAGTCGAACAACAAAACTGCAAACAAAACGCAAACTCAAGGTATCACCACTGACTATTGGCACATGGAATGTACGCACGCTTCAAGACAACCCCTCAGCAGATCGACCAGAAAGAAGAACAGCCCTGGTTGCCAGAGAGCTCGCAAGATTTAACATCGATATTGCGGCCCTGTGTGAAACTCGCCTAGCCAACGAAGGTCAGCTCACAGAAACAGGAGGTGGTTACACATTCTTCTGGTGTGGACATAGCAGTGACGAACGTCGTGAATCTGGAGTTGGCTTTGCGGTTAAGAATCATCTTGTCCCCATACTTGCCAGTCTTCCCAAGGGTGTGAACGACTGACTCATGACAATGCATCTCCCACTATCGAGAGGAAAGCAAGCCACACTGATCAGCACAATGACGAATCCGGATGAAGTAAAGGACAAGTTTTATGAAGATCTCGATGCCCTACTCTCATCCATGAAGCGCACCAACAGGATGATTCTACTTGGCAATTTCAACATGAGAGTAGGATCTGATCACTCTGCCTGGGATGGCATCATTGGAAAAAATGGAATCGGCAAATGTAACAGCAATGGCCTACTACTACTGAAGACATGTGTGGTTCATGATCTGATCATCACTAATACCATCTTCTGCCTGCCCACTTGCAAAAAGACATCCTGGATGCACCCACGCTCCAAGCACTGGCATCTCATTGATTATGTCATAGTGTGGAGGAAAGACAGACAGGATGTAAGGGTGACCAAGGCCATGCTGAGTGCTGACTGTTGGACTGACCACAGACTCATCATCTCCAAATTAAGCCTTCACATCAAGCCTAACAGACGTCCACAGGGAAAAAAAGCTGTGATGAAAAAGATCAATGTCAGTAAACTGAGGAACCCCAACACAGCAGCTTCACTAGCAGAAGCTCTTGACAACCAACTCTCAGAGCTGCAATTAGAGGAAAATGCTGAGAAGGACTGGGAATGCTTATGGGATATTGTGCACTCTTCTGCACTAAAGGTTCTTGGAGCCTCACACAGGGAACAGCAGGACTGGTTTAATGAAAACGATGAAGAGATCAAGGCCTTACTTGCCGAAAAGCACCGCCTTCACCGTGCTCATCAGAACGACCCGTTGTCAACAGCTAAGAAAAACGCCTTCAACAACGCTCGTAGGACTGTACAGAGCAAGCTCGCAAGATGCAGGACTCTTGGTTGAGTGCCAAAGCAGATGAAATCCAGAAGTTTGCTAATAGAAACGATGCCAAACGGTTCTACGAAGCCCTCAGATCCTTGTATGGACCTCAGCCTTCAGGGAGCTTCCCTCTACTGGACTCAGATGGTGCAACTCTCATTACTGAGAAGACTCGGATTGGAAGCTGAGCACTTCCAATTCATACTGAACTGCCCATCCTCCATCAATAACGAGGCGATTGACAGAATGCCCCAGGCGGATATCAACCACAGCCTGGATGCCCCACCATCAAAGCCTGAAACCTTATAGGCCATCAGCCAGCTGTCCAGTGGCAAGGCCCCAGGATCTGATGCTATCCCAGCGGAAGTCTATAAGGAAGGTGGTACAGTGCTTGTCGACAAACTCACTCAGCTGCTCCAGTCCTGGAATCAAGGATCCATTCCTCAGGAACTGAAAGATGCATCCATCGTACACTCCTACAAGAGGAAAGGAAATCAGCAAGTCTGTGATAATCATAGAGGAATACCACTGCTCTCCATCGCAGGCAAGATCCTTGCACGTGTGTTGCTGAATCGCCTGACTGACCACCTGGAACAGGGTCTACTACCAGTGCGGCTTCCACAAAGAGTGTGGCACTGTGGACATGATCTTCGCAGCCCGACAACTCCAAGAGAAATGTCAAGATCAGAATTGTGAACTGTACACCATCTTTGTGGACCTCACCAAGGCTTTTGACACTGTGAGTCATGAAGGTCTGTGGCGCATCATGTCAAAGTTTGGGTGCCCTGACAGATTCATCCTGATGATACATCAGTTCCACGATGGCATGACAGCTTGTGTTTTGGACAATGGAGAAGCTTCAGAGGCCTTTCCCGTCACAAATGGCATCAAGCAAGGGTATGTGCTGGCACCGACCCTGTTCAGCATAATGTTTTCAGCCATTATTATTATTATTATTAGAACATTTCTATGCCGCCCCTTGCCGAAGCCTCGGGGTGGCTTACAAACACAATAAAATACAATAAAATACAAAAATAACAATATAAAATTAAAATTAACAATATAAAATAAATAAAAATATAAAATATAAAAGAAGTCGCCCTGGCCAGATAAATAAGCAAATATTGTTAACAATTAAAGTGACATTTAAATAAAAAGGTCTTCACCTGGCGCCGAAAAACAAGTAACGACGGCGCCAGGCAGACCTCTCTGGGGAGGGCATTCCAAAGATTGGGCGCCACTGCAGAGAAAGCCCTCCTCCGAATACCTACCCTCCTAATTTCTTTCATGGAGGGTCCCCAGAGAAGGGCCTCTCCCGCAGATCTCAAGGGGCGGTCGGGCATATATGGATGTAAGTGCTCCTTCAGGTAACCAGGACCCAAGCCGTTTAGGGCTTTATAGGTCATAACTAACACCTTGAATTGGGCCCGGACTTCAATGGGAAGCCAGTGAAGCTGACGGAGGACTGGAGTCACGTGAACATAACGCCCCGTCAGCAACCTGCCAGCTCTATTTTGAACCAATTGAAGTATCCGGACCGTCTTCAAGGGAAGCCCCACGTAAAGCGCGTTACAGAAGTCAAGGCGGGAAGTCACCAGCGCGTGTGTCACCAGGCAGTCGTCAGGCAGTCGTCGCCAGGCAGTCGTACTCCAGGTAGGGGCGCAGCTGATTAATCAGCCGAAGCTGAAGGAAAGCGCTCCTCGCCACCACTGTCACCTGAGCTTCCAATGAAAGCTCTGGGTCGAGGAGTACTCCTAAACTGCGGACCTTGTCCCTAAGAGGGAGTGCAACCCCATTCAGGACCAGGTCAAATCCACCCTCTCCGAAGCCCGATCCGTCAACCAACAGGACCTCCGTCTTGTCTGGATTGAGCTTCAGTTTATTGGCCCTCATCCAGCCCATTACCTTGGCCAAGCACCGGTTCAGCACAGCCACTGCCTCACCTGGATTGGTGGAAAACGAGAGGTAGAGCTGGGTATCATCAGTGTACTGATGATTCCGCAGCCCACACCTCCTGATGACCTCTCCCTGCGGTTTCATGTAGATGTTAAACAGCAAAGGGGACAAAATGGAGCCCTGTGGTACTCCATGGCATAGCTGCCATGGCGCACAGTCATAGTCCCCCAGCACCACCTTCTGGTAGCGGCCGTTGAGATAGGAGCGGAACCACTGCAAAGCAGTGCCTCCAACCCCCAATCCCGCTAGCCTATCCAGGAGGATACCATGGTCGATGGTATCGAAAGCCACTGAGAGGTCCAGAAGAACCAACAGGGACACACTCTCCCTGTCCTTCTCCCTGCACAGGTCATCGTACAGGGTGACCAAAGCAGATTCAGTACCGTACCCGGGTCTGAAGCCAGACTGAAATGGGTCCAGATAATCAGTTTCATCCAAGAGTGCGTGGAGTTGTCCCGCCACCACCCGCTCCAACACCTTGCCCAGAAACGGGATGTTGGCCACAGGTCTATAGTTAGTGGCCATCTCTGGATCCAGTGACGCTTTCTTCAAGACCAGTCGGACTACCGCCTCCTTTAAAGGGGCCAGCATCCGACCCTCCCTCAGAGAAGCGTTAACCACTTCCAGGATCCAGGTCCCAGTCCCATGCTTGGAATTATTTATTAACCAAGACGGGCAAAGGTCCAATAGGCAAGTGGTGGGACGTACTCGTCCAAGCACCTTGTCCAGATCATCGGGCCGCAATAACTGAAATTCATCCAATAATTCTGGACCAGACGGCAGCATTGGTGTCTCCCCAGAAACCTCTGATTCATTAGTGGTGTCCAGCTCGTGACGAATCTGAGTGATTTTCTCCCTGAAATGCCTGGCAAAGTTGTCACAGCGGGCCTTTGAGGGTGGAACCGGATCTTCCTTAGGACCCGGGCGAACCAGGCCTTGGACCACTCGAAAAAGCTCTGCCGAACGGCATTGTGAGGAGGCAATGGAAGCGGAAAAAAACTTCTTTTTCGCCGCCTTCACCGCCACAGCATAGGCCCGATAGTGGGTTCTCAAGTGTGTTTGGTCAGATTCATCCCGTGATTTCCTCCATCTGCACTCTAGCTGTCCCCCAACCTGCTTCATCGCCCGCAATTCAGGTGAATACCAAGGGGAAGAGCGGTCTCTGCCCGGTGGGAGAGGACGCTTAGGAGCGATCGTGTCCACAGCCCTGGTCATCTCCCTGTTCCACAGTTCGACCAGAGCCTCGACAGGAGCACCAGTCTTGTCAGCCGGAAACTCCCCCAGGGCTTTCAGGAATCCATCCGGATCCATCCAGCTCCGGGGGCGGACCCACACCATCGGATCCGCACCCTTACAGAGGGGGAGGCCACTCTCGAGCACAAACCTCACCAGGAAGTGATCTGACCATGACAGGGGAGTCAAACATAAATTCCTCACCCTCAGGTCACCCTCTTCCTGCCCCGTCGAGAAAACCAGGTCCAGAGTGTGTCCACGTTCATGGGTCGGGCCGGAGACATGTTGAGACAGCCCCATGGCTGTCATGGAGGCCATGAAGTCCTGAGCCGCCCCTGTCAGAACAGACTCAGCATGGAGATTGAAGTCCCCCAGGACCAACATCCTGGGTGTCTTCAACACCAGGTCCGAGACGGTCTCCGTCAGCTCAGACAAGGAGACTGTTGGGCAGAAGGGTGCACGGCACACCAATAGAATCCCCAATCTTTCTCGGTCGCCCAACACCAAGTAGAGGCACTCCAGCCCTGGCCTCGAAGGGACCAGAAGTCCCGTGAGAGAGATGGAGGCTCGGTAAACCAAAGCGACTCCCCCTCCCCTCCCCTCTGGGCGTGAACAGTGCTGAACCAGATACCCGGGCGGGCACAGTTGAGAGAGGGCAACATCCCCCCCCTCTCCCGCCCAGGTCTCCGTTATGCAAGCCAGGTTGGCCCCCTCATCCACAATCAAGTCATGGATGAGGGAAGATTTATTATTGACCGACCTGGCATTGAGCAGCAGCACCATCAGGCCTGAGGGGCGGCTGACAAGGCTACCTGGCACCCTCTGGCTGAGGGCAGAACCAGAAAGAGGGACAGGTGTCAGCCATCTGTCCCTCCTTCTTCTACGCGGACATGTTAAGCCCCCACTGCTGTAACGTCCATTGCCCATGACCATGCCAATGGCAGCGCCCGCGCGCTCCCCAGGAAACATAAACGTCGGCATGGCCAGGGACGACTCCATGAAACAGATTAAAACAGAATAAGATTATACAAGCAGTTTAAAAAAAACTCCCCCTTCCCTAACATTCAACCGTAGGCAGTAATGTTTTCAGCCATGCTGACAGACGCTTTTCAGAACACCTCCTTGGGAGTCAGCCTGAAATACAGGACCGATGGGAAACTGTTCAACCTGCAAAGACTCCAGGCCATCACCAAGACAAAGGAGACTGTGCTACGAGACCTCCTTTTTGCTGACGACTGTGCCCTGAATGCTGGATCAGAGCAGGAAATGCAAGCCAGCATGGACAAATTTGCAGTAGCATGCGACAACTTTGGCCTTCTCATCAACACAGAGAAAACCAAAGTAATGCATCAGCCAGCTCCAAAAGCCCAATACCAAGAGCCCACCATCACAGTGAAGGGACAAAAGCTGCAAGCAGTGGACCAGTTTACATACCTTGGCAGCTCCCTTTCTCGTGCAGTGACAATTGACATAGAGGTCAACTGCAGAATCGCCAAGGCAAGCTCTGCATTCGGCAGACTGCTGACCAAAGTGTGGGACCGCTGTGGAATAAGCCTTGCTACAAAGCTTAAAGTCTACCGAGCAGTAGTGCTAACTACCCTGATGTATGCCAGTGAGACTTGGACAGTATACAGGAGGCACACTAGGCAACTGAACCACTTCCACACAACTTGCCTCCGCAGACTTGAGGATCTGGTGGCAGGACAAGGTGCCAGACACAGAGATCCTCTCCAGAGCAGGCCTGCCATCAGTTCACACCCTGCTGATGAAAGCCCAGAAACGCTGGGCAGGTCATGTTGCAAGGATGCCAGACCAGCGCATCCCCAAACAGCTTTTCTATGGTGAGCTGTCTCAAGGAAAGCAATCACACGGGGGACAAAAGAAGCGATACAAAGACATGCTGAAAGCCGCTCTCAAGTCCCTGGTTATCAACACCACCTCCTGGGAGACCCTGACACAAGACTGATCGACATGGCGCATGCTGATCCACCAAGGCTGCCAAACTTCTGAAGCCAGCAGGACAACCATAGCACAAGAGAAGCGAGCACTCCATAAAGTCAGAGTTGCAAACGTTGCAACAGTGGTGCCCACACGTCTGCCTGACATGTGGCAGAACAATCCGTGCCCGTATTGGCCTTATCAGCCACCTGCGGAAACACCGTGGACAACTCACAACCCGTTAGATGTCAAGGTCCTCATCAAAAACGATGGACGAACATCAATGATCAATGCAGTCAAAGGATTTCTTGTAGTCAATAAAGCACAGATAAATGTTCTTTTGATATTCTTGACTTTTCTCCATCATCCAGCGCAAATTTGCTATCTGGTCATGAGCGCCCCAACCGCTTTAGAAGCCTACTTAGACATCTGGTAATTCCCTTTCTATGACAGATGCCAGGCGTTGTTGTATAATTTAACAGATGTATAACACACACTACAACAAATTGCAAAAAATTGTGGCAAGTTCTTAAAGAGATGGGAGTACCAGACCATCTTATTTGTCTCTTGAGAAACCTATATGCGGGTCAAGAAGCAACGGTGAGAACTGGACATGGAACCACTGATTAGTTCAAAATTGAGAAAGGAGTTCAGCAGTGTATACTGTCGCCCTGCCTATTAAACTTACATGCAGAGCACATCATGAGAAAGGTGGGTCTAGAATCACAAATTGGAATTAAGATTATCAGGAGAAATATCAACAACCTCTAATGGCAGAAAGTAAAGAAGAACTAAAGAGCCTCTTGATGCGGGTGAAGGAGGAAAGTGCAAAAGTTGGCTTGAAACTCAACATTAAGAAAACTAAGGTCATGGCATCCGGTCCTCTCACTTCCTGGCAAATAGATGGGGAAGAAATGGTGGTAGTGACAGATTTTATTTTCCTGGGCTCCAAGATCACCACAGACGGGAACTGCAGCCAAGAAATTAAAAGACGCTTGCACCTTGGGAGGAAAGCTATGGCAAATCTAGACAGCATATTAAAAAGCAGAGAC
>NW_025336100.1:5223234-5250251 GCF_004798865.1 Varanus komodoensis | reverse complement strand
TTGGCATCCGGTCCTCTCACTTCCTGGCAAATAGATGGGGAAGAAATGGTGGTAGTGACAGATTTTATTTTCCTGGGCTCCAAGATCACCACAGACGGGAACTGCAGCCAAGAAATTAAAAGACGCTTGCACCTTGGGAGGAAAGCTATGGCAAATCTAGACAGCATATTAAAAAGCAGAGACATCACCCTGCCAACAAAAGTGCATATAGTCAAGGCTATGGTTTTCCCAGTTGCAATGTATGGCTGTGAAAGATGGACCATAAGGAAGGCTGAGCACCGAAGGATTGAGGCCTTTGAATTGTGGAGCTGGAGGAGACTCCTGCGAGTCCCTTGGACTGCAAGGCGATCAAACCAGTCAGCCCTAGAGGAGATCAACCCTGACTGCTCTTTAGAAGGCCATATACTGAAGATGAAACTCAAGTACTTTGGCCACCTAATGAGAAGGAAGGACTCCCTGGAGAAGAGCCTAATGCTGGGAACAATTGATACCAAAAGAAGAAGGGGGACGGCAGAGAATGAGGTGGCTAGATGGAGTCACTGAAGCAGTTGGTGTGAGCTTGAGTGGACTCCGGGGGATGGTGGAGGACAGGAAGGCCTGGAGGAATGTTGCCCATGGGGTCGCAATGGGTTAGATGCAACTTCACAACTAACAACAACAACACAAACTAAATCCCACTGAGAAGGACTACACCTTTGTGTATTAGTCCACCAAAATGTCTTTCATCTAGACAATTTTCTAATCTTCTCCCCACTCCTCCAGCATGTCAAGGCCTGCTACATAGGTGTAATAGCCATCTCAGTCCATGCCCTGGTTCTTTTAAATCTGTATATAGGATCACACTGTAAACCCTCAAGTGTGTGGAGAGTTAGTGTCTCCCTCTTAAATGATGAGTTCAAAATGCAAATTGCCTCTGCACTGAGCAATTACTTTACCCTCAATGGAGGATCCACAATCTCATGTTCAACTGAATGGGAAGCTTGAAAAGCACTTATGGGTGGCAGAATAATGGCTTATGCTTCTAGTCAAAAGTGTGAGAAACTACAGCAGGAGAACAAGGTCCAAAATTAAGTCTCAATATGCACCCCACCCCTCTGTACATTAAAGTGCAATGTGCCAAATAGACTCTGAATACATTATTGATGCCCAAAGAAGAATATTACTTAGCCTGCCTATACCAGCATTACTGGGAGTGAGAAGAAGCCAGGTAAAATCATAGCATACTACCTAAAATAACAGTAAGTTAGACAGTACAGACCAGCTTATGTCATATTATCCTTTTTGTGGGAAGGCAAGTTAAAATTTGGAGCAGCAAGAGTTAAGATGTGTTAATTCTTAATTATTGGTGAGTCTGGGAACATACATACTCATGCTGTTCAATCTGTCCTCAAAATTAGGAATAAGGTAAATGCACTAAAATCTTTATGAAATAGCTGCCTTTATTTTAACTACAACACAGCCTACCAGCTAGAAAATTAGCATACCTGTGACAGCTGAACCAGGTGGTACTCAGAGACATTGACTGAGTTCAGATGGCACAATATCCCAAATCATTTGAACCCAGCACTGTTCTTGATACTGCACTTGCACTTCAGTCACACATAGGTTGCTGTAGGATAATACAATAATCTACTGTTGGAAACCAAACAATATGCTAAGCTTCAAACATTGGCCAGAATAGAAAAAAGCACTGTGGCTCTGGCCAAGGGTCCCTAACTGATGGCACCTTGCAAAGCATGGCTGTCATCAATTTCCCCCCAGACTGCTGCCAGTGCAGGAGGGAAAGCAGGACTGCTTGCTGGAAGCCAGCTGTCAGGTTGGTGGCAGGAGAGTGTGGCAAAATAATCAGCCACTTGATCTTGCTTCCCTGGGAAGAAGGCAAACAGAATGCCTTTGCACCTCAGCTCCATTCCGCCTCCTCCCAGGAGAAAGGAGAAAATGGGATGGGAGGTATCCCTTCCCACTGTCTTCCCTGTGCAACTTTCCTAGCCCCAACTGTATCTTGGGAAGGGTCAGGCACTGATTTATTGCCACACTCCTATGTACTATGACACTGGAGAGCAGCATGCTATCTGAGGAGGTGGAAGTGCAATGCAGTCTCTGAGGGAGACCAACCAAGCACAGCACCTGCACACTGCTCAACCACGATATGCCAAGGGGAGTGCGGGGAAAGGATGGGGTGAGCAGGAGAAACACAGCACTCCTGTTGGCCTTCATCTTCTGTCAGGCACAGGGAAATTTTATTCAACCTGCCCATTGAAAGGAGAGAGGAGGTGAAAGATACTGTGCAAGTCTGTTCATGCCTACTTCCAAGTTTAATGGGATTTAATCCCAGGTAAATGGGATTGTAGCCATCTATCAGAAACCAACAAAGAGTCTTGTGGTATCTTAAGGATTAATACATTTATTATATCATAAACGTTTATGGAATACAGCCTACTTCACCTGATGCATAGAATATTATGAAGTGCATGACACCTTATGTCAGAATAAATTTGTTAGTCTTTAATGTTCCAGTGTTACAACTCTCTATTGTTGCTACAATAAACCAACCCTGAACATGCTATCACAAAGCCTTTCTACCAACATATATCTGGAGCCAATTCATTTTTACAGCAAGTGTCCTCATGCTCTCAGGGAAGGTAGGATCTGGCCAACAATCACTTCCCCAAATGCCTTCCTTCACAGTGATGGAAATGGAATGTCATATGCATACTTAGGAGGAATTATGCTTCAGTTCATAGACTTTAAAAAGTATTAGATGGGCAATACCATGGATGAGACACAGGACTTCCTGGTCACTTCCAATTCTTCTTTCTTTTGCTTGAGGCAATAGACACAGAACTGCTCATAGGATACAATGGAGAAATCCAACAATTCATCCTCTAACTTACTCAGGTTTTAGTTCACATAAGGATGATTCTTTTTTTTCTTTTAGTTTTTGAATATTTTTTAAAAGTGTTGCAATTGTAAATACCATAAATAATTTGATTCCTACTTTTCAGGTGGCAGTGGGAGGGAGAGTCTGTGGCTGAGAGGCTTGTGACAGCCCTGCAGAGTAGTCCAGTGTTATTGTTCCCATGGGTAAGTATTATTATAACTGCATTACATATTGTGGACATGGAATGAACAGGCTGAAAGATACTGTGTTACGATGACTTGGAAATGAAAGTCAGCATTCATACTGCAGGTTAGAGGTGATGATATTAGTCTACAGAAAATTTGCATTGTAGTCCATGTTACTATCACCATATTTTGAGAAATTTATGATAACCTTGCAATATAGTAATCTAGTGTTGTCGTGTTTAGAAATATCTAAAACACTATAATAATATTTCCATACAAGAAACAGGGTTTTAAAAAATGATTCGTAAAATACTCACCAGAAGTTCTACACACTTTTTCATTAGTGTTTATTTTAGATGTCTAAAACTGGTTAAGAATGTCTTACAAGCCTCACACCGAAGCAAGTTTTATTATATTCTGATTTATGTATTTATATCCTGTCATCACATGTCATCAAGTCAGCTGAGTAGGGCTGTCAAGGACAGAATATTTTGGAGGGCATGCATTCATAGGATCACCATAGTTCGAAGACGACAAAATGTAACGACGACAGGAAATAACTAAATCAGAATATAATAAAATCTGCTGTATTGTGAAATCTGTTTAGGGCAGGATTTTTAAAAATCTGTTAGAAATCTGATATATTATTATTCCAATTCTTCTTCAGAGCGCTTACACAGGAGCATCCTAAAAATACACACACACACACCCCAGCAGACAATGCAGCAAAAGCTTTAAAAGAAAAATGTTTTGAAAGGCCTTTAAAAAGGCATTTGGCACCTAAAATGTAGTAACGTGGGCTCCACGCAAGTCTGCCTTGGAAGAAGGCTTTGCTTTTTAAAGGCTACAAAAGGAACCAGGAAGTTAAAATATCGGAAACGTGAATCTATATTCTGTCTCTATGCTCCGAGCAATTTCCTTCTCCAATGGCTGCCAGGTATTAAATCAGCCCCGCAAATACTCAGATTTGGCCGGAGAGGCGGGTTTTAAATAAGAGCGACAACTTTTCTCACTAATAAGCATCTTGATGATGGCCAGTATTTTAATTCCTTTGGGGGCTTGAACAAGTAAGCACTGAAAGAAGCCAATGAGAAACGGGGAGCTTTTGAAGGGCGTCGGAAATAGCCAATGAAAGGTCAAAGTTTGAAAGGCTCGGTGGAGGAGTGGGTTTTCGCCGTAGTCGTTGTGTGAGGGGAAGAACGGCTGCCGAGGTTGTTGTTACGGGAGCTCGGGAAGGATCATCGGAGTGAGCCTTCCCGCCCGCCATGTCGCTGCACGGGAAGCGCAAGGAGATCTACAAGTACGAGGCGCCATGGACTGTGTATGCTATGAACTGGAGTGTCAGGCCCGACAAGCGCTTCAGGCTCGCGCTCGGCAGCTTCGTGGAAGAATACAATAATAAGGTGGGCAGTGCAGCCGGTCAGTGGGCGGGAAGGCGTCACGAGAGGGGTAGCGATCGGGGTTTGCTCCGACTCCGTATCCACCGACCGAACCGAGCAGTACAGCTCTTTGCTTCCTATCAAATAATCCTCAGTTGGTCTTTAGCCGTTGCAGGCCCAGCTCCTCGAAGTGACTATGAAATGGGGCTTG
This sequence comes from Varanus komodoensis, assembly GCF_004798865.1. Lineage (NCBI taxonomy): Eukaryota > Metazoa > Chordata > Lepidosauria > Squamata > Varanidae > Varanus > Varanus komodoensis. Next base: position 5,245,595 of record NW_025336100.1, on the reverse strand, counting down.
GCCAAACTGCTTCTGGAACTTGCTTACACCTCGGGTTGGCTCTTCGTCCTCCTCTATGGTGGGCATGGAGAGCGCTCTAAAAGCTGCGTGACAGGCAGCCACCATTGAACTACTAACGCTTTATCGTGGTGTGGAGATAGAAAGATGACCGAAGAAGCAGCCTCTGCATAGTTTTTGTTTCTCTTACAGTGAAAGTGTTTCTGGTGGTTGGGACATGTGTGCATGTACACGTATTCGTCCATTTGCCCTTAATAATAATAGAAATCGTGTGTTAATTTACCCTGGAAAATCCAATATTCCAGTGCATGCAAAGGAGGTTCTTTTGAAAGAGGGCTTCCTCATATTTCTGTATATGTAGGTTAAGACCACTGGCTGTAAGACTCTGTAAAACAGTACTATGTGGACAGAAAGATGATTGGCAGTATTTTTTTATTTTAGGTTCAACTTGTTGGGTTGGATGAAGAAAGCTCTGAGTTCATTTGCAGGAACACCTTTGATCATCCATATCCTACTACCAAACTCATGTGGATCCCAGATACCAAGGGAGTTTATCCTGACCTTTTGGCCACCAGTGGTGATTACCTGCGTGTGTGGAGAGTAAGTTGGCTTGTAGAAGGTATTTTCCTGGTGTCACCAGGAATATGGAGGCTGGGCTGACCAGCTGCTATGAATGGCAGAGGACTCAGTGTTTTTTGGGTGGTATTCAAATACAACAGTTTTGTGTGGTAATTCCTGCTGATGAAGAATCTTTGGCATACAAGTTGCTCCAAGAGGTATGATTTCCAAAACATTCCAAATGTGCTTTGGAGTTTAAGGGACATCATATTGCTGTACCTCAAAATATGGCTCGCAGGAAGAGCAATACACGTGTTAAATCTCTCATTTTGAAGGTAACATAACAAATGGGCATGTTATGACTATTACATTAACTGTAATTTATCTGAAGACACTGGTCCATTCCTCACTATCAGAGTGGATTTGATTTAAATCATAAGTAAGATTATATTTAAACCATGGTTTTGCACGTATGCCTGCCTTACATGTAGGTAGAGGAACTTCATTAAAATATACCCAAACTGGGTCTCTCATATGGTCTGCTGTCAATGTAGGTTTTTTCCTCTAGGGAAAGAATAATATAATATAGCTCAGAGTATACACTATAAAAGATCCAAGGACATGTGGAGTATTCTGCTCATGAGGGTTCACTTTCATTTTTACTGCTCCCCCCCCCCACTCAGCTTCTTGTGCAGATCTTTTCCACTTCCAACAATCATCTTCTATTCATTAAATATTTTGAAACTTAGCACTTAAAAGGTAAGGAACTTGGCACTTAATTTTGCAAAGGAACTTAAGGAACATAGCACTTAAATTTGCAAAGGAACGATGGGATTTAGGTCTCTTTCTCAACCCTGTGTTTCTTTTGTACCATTTTTTTGCTGTGAAGAAGAGCCATGTTATCTCTGTAGATACAAATCCACAGGTTTGAGAACTGTAAAACTAAGCATCTGTAATATTATGCTTGGTTTAAACTACAACAACATACAACTGTGTCAGTAGAGAAAAGTGTGTGTTGGGCAGGAAAGAGAAAAATAAAAAGACCTTCTCTTTAAGCATACAGATTCACGACAGGTACAGTTGCTGCTCTGTGTAAATGCTGTGCTGAGATTCCACCCACCCTATGGATTACCATTGGCCTAGCTCCAGGGTCAAGTACATCTTTATAATTTAAACCCCATCTTTTTTTAACCGTGTTTGTCTGCCTTCGTTTCTTCCATTCTTGATTCAGAAGTTCTAGTTTGGAGGGAGTGAAGGTAACTAAGCAGGAAAAGTGTGCTAGTGCATCTACTAAAAACTTAAATTACTTGCAGATCTTGTTTTTATGCAGCAATATGATGTCAAAATGCGCAAAGCACTGGAATTTGAGAGGAAGGAGGTTAGGCAAGTTGGAAAGGGGAAGTTGCTGCCTTTACTTGAAAGCCAGTGCAGTGTGGTGGTTAGAGTGCTAGAATGGGGAGCCAAGAGATCCTCATGCCCATTTGCTGGAACGGGGAGCCAAGACATCTGTGTTCTAGCCCCTAGTTGACCATGAAGCTCACTGGGTGACTTTGAGCCAGTCACAGATTCTCAGCCCAAACTACCTCACAGTGTGGTTGTTATGAGGATAAAATGAAGCTACGTAAGCTGCCCTGAGTTCCTCACAAAAAGAAATAAGGCGGGGTATAAGTACAATGTAATAAGATAAAAAATAATTTACTTAAGCAAAACTAGAATGCTGCAGGAGGCAGATGAGTTTGAAACCATTGATTTCAGATTTTGCTTTGCACACTTTGACTTTAAGGCAATCTAAAATGATTTCAAGTCAAGAAACTGTTGATTATAATGGAAGGAACTGCACTACAAGGTTCCAGCTTTTTATTATGTTTGTGCAGCAATATACCAACAAAACTAAATAAAAGTTATTGCTACACCTGTGGGGAGCAGGGAAAAGAAAAAGTGCAGCTCCAGCTGTTTCCAAGTAATGAGGGAAGGAACAGTATTGTGAGAACATATGCTGGTAGGGCAATCAGGAAAGAGCAGAGCAGCAACAGCTACATTGCCAACTACCCAGTAACTTCCATGTGTACCAATTCCTGTATTCCAATCTATGTTGGAAAAGTTGGCACTAAACAGTCAGTTTGAAAGTCAAAAAGCTAACACAAATCAAGTCTGAAAAAAGAAAAGACACTTAGGAAAATGTGGGAATGCAGTGATTTAGTAAGGATGACATCAAGATTTTCCACCTTGTAAAAAATGTACTTGATTTCTTTCCTTGTTGCAGAACGTGGCATGCTTCCCTCCCCCCGAAACTCTTTCTGTTTTCAGACCGGTACTCCAACCTTCTTTCACCTTGAATCTGTTTTCCAGGGTATCCCATCCAGTTTTGTGTCATCTGCAAATTTGATAAGGCTTTCCTGCACATCCATATCATTAATACAAATGTTGAAGAGCACTGGGCCCAGGATTGAACCCTGCGGTACCACACTTGTTAACTGTCCTCAGTTTGAGAAGGGGCAATTGATGAGCACTCTTTGAGTCTGATTCAGTAACCAACTATTCCTCTTCTAGGAACTGGAAAGATTGAAGAGAAAATAAATTGGGCCATAAAATCCTTGACTTTCTATCCTAAAGCTCCAAAGCCTGATATGATTTTTTTCAAAGCTCCACTTGGGAGTTTCATTTGTTCTTACATGTATAATAAGAAGGTAGGGATATGTGTCAGTGAGTGTTATGAGCCTTGGCAGTCTTTCAGTTATATCACTAATCTGCCCTGCAGCAAGACAGCATACATGGCATATTTGTTTGCATCCCATGCAACAGGAGTCTCCCGCAACTGGTGGTGGTGGGTGGTCTCCTCTTCCTCCTCCTTGTAAGCCTTCATATTATAAGAATACCAATGAAACCTTGGTATCATTGCCACTACTCGGTTGACCTGTAGCCTCTTGCATGGGATAACTTGTAGTTCTACTGTAGGCTGCCCTTTAGTCTCATACTTGAGTAACTGAAAGTAGTTCCATAGTTTCCCTGCTCCCTCTGGTGCAGAGGGTCTTCCAGTTCTTCTGTTCTTAATGGTTTTTAGGGAGTTTCCTCTTCACTTTTCTTTCCCTCAGGATTCTCCTCTTCTGCCTCAACTTGCTGTTGCATTTCTAGCTTCTGTACTAATCTTAGTTGTTGCAGTTCCACTGCTCTATCTAAAAACTCTTCATCATCTTTTATTCCCTTGAGGGTGGACATGTGCTGCTGTGGTGCTCTTACTTTTTCTTCCAGCGGGGCTACTAGCTTGTACTTGTTGCACATGTAGGCCATGTTAACCTCAGGCAAGAAAATAAACATTGCACAGACTCTGCAGGTCACCACCACTGGGGAGTCTTCTTGGTCCATTCTTTCTGCTAGCCTTTCGATTCTAACTGGGCCTGCTGTAACAACCAGTGCTTTCTCCTATCTTTAGTGAAGGTTAACAACAGAGTCAGTAAATGTGATACTGAATGTGTTACAATGAAAAAACAAAGTGGGCGAGAACTTAGGAGAAAACGAAAAAAGGAAGGACAGGGGGAATAAAGGGACCTCCTTCTAGATCTCCCTCACCAAACTATAGTTTACTCTCTGTGTTCACTTGAGTTCTCTGGGATCTTAGTTACTTGTGTCAAATAGTTGCTAGTCTAGCTGGGGCAGCTTCCTCTGATCTTCTTGGCTAGGAGTCAGGAACCAGAATAAATGAATATGTTCTTGTGATTTTATTACAGCATGCTGTCAAGCAGGTTACCAGTTTGGAATTCCCTCTGGAGATCTGATTGTAATAATTGTAAATATATATAAATACTAAAACAATAATTGTAAATATGCATAATTAGCCATTCTACTCAAATTAATAGGCACTTAGAAGCTCATTACCATTGAAATATTTGATAAAAATAGTCTACAGTGGTTGTAGGAGGACAGAGTTCATCAGTTGCACCATGAAATTTCAGCAAGCTTGTTCTCTCGAAAGCATGCTTTTATTCATTTGCCTCCCCATTGTGCCATAATAAAATCAAAATCTACAATGCAAACAAAATATGATTCCATACAAAGAAGTACATTAAATCTTGTGATGTCAGCATTCAAAACATGGTGGATAAAAATCAATGCTTTTTTAAATAAATTTTAGAAATTTAAATCCGATTTTTTATTTTAAATTGGATTTTTATTTAAATGGGATTTTTAAAAATAATTTTTTGAGGAAAAATCTATTTAAAGGTAGTTTTCTATTTAGATACATTATGGTCCAAAGGTTATTCATCATGAAATAAGGATTAGTTTTTAATTATGTACCATGAGGCTGTATATTCATTAAATATTTACATTGTTTGGTAAATGAATTCCATTAATCCCGTCACAATGTCATGCTCTTCCAGAGTTTTCTGTAAGATCATTGGGCAACTTTTCTGTCTGGAAGGTATTATCACAGATGCTTGGTTTACAGTTCTCAAACATGTGAATTTGTATCTACAGAAATCACATGGCTCTTCTTCACAGCAAAAAAATGGTACAAAAGAAACACAGGGTTGAGAAAGAGACCTAAATCCCATCGTTCCTTTGCAAATTTTTGTACTCAGAATCACCCCCTTACCTCTTAAGCGCTAAGTTTCAAAACATTCAATGAATAGAAGATGATTGTTGGGAGTGGAATAGATCTGCACAAGAAGCTGAGGAGGGTGGGGCAAGCAGTAAAAATGAAAGTGAGCCCTCATGAGCAGAATACTCCACATGTCCTTGGATCTTTTAGTGTATACTCTAAGCTATATTATATTATTCTTTCCCTGGAGGAGAAAACCTACATTGACAGCAGACCATAGGAGAGACCCAGTTTGGGTATATTTTAATGAAGTTCCTCTACCTACATGTAAAGTAGGCATGTGTGCAAAACCATGATTTAAATATAGTCTTACTTATGAGTGATTTAAATCAAATCCACCCTGATACTGAGGAATGGACCTGTGTCTTTGATGTAGTTTTTTATGTGAAAAGGACACATAGCTATTGTTCACAGCTATTGTACTGTGAACAGTATCTACAGACCCACACGAATGCAATTTTGCACCAGCCTCTGGTTGGTGGACTTTGATATTCTGATAAAGTAGCAAAATAGATCATGCAAGCTTAATATCTGCCCCCACTGCTAAATAAAGATTATATATGCATTCTGACTTATTTACAGTTTCAAGCAACATACATCTATTGACTTCTTTGACCTCACAAACATGGAAGTTGGCAATATTTTCCCTATTTTATATACCACATTTTACAAGATAAAAAACATCAAAAGTGGTACTGCATGATTCTGCCATCCCACTATGTGAGTTTCTCAGAACCTTCTTAATTGAAGCTATCCTAAAAATCCATCTATCAATAGAAAATTTCTCACAAAACCATTATGCTTTTCAGATTTACCATGAATTTACAGTTGGGGAGTGGCTGATTACAGTCCAGAACAAAATTATGAGAGAGCATATTTCGGTTAAGTGTTGTGCTCAATTGGTCAAATTCAATTTGACTTACAGAAGTCTTAACCAACAGAGTAGCATTTTTTTCCTTTCAGAATAATATAGAATCCCTGAAAATTCTGATGCAAATAGCTTTTTCACTTTTTTCTTTAATGCACTTCTTGAGGGTTTATACATGTATAAGCAAGCAAGCAGATTCAGTGTGATGACCAACATACACATATATTTCTTCTTGTAGGTGGGTGAAACAGAAACAAGGCTAGAGTGTTTGCTGAACAACAATAAGAATTCTGACTTTTGTGCCCCGCTGACATCCTTTGATTGGAATGAAGTGGATCCTTATCTACTAGGCAAGATTGAAACACTAATTTGACAGTGGGGTGGTAGTACAGTGATTAAAGCAGATAACAACAATAGTTTAAATTAACCTTAAGCCAATGGATTGCTATATTGGGAGAGTAATTTTGCTGTTTCCAGTGGTAACTTTCCTTTTTTGAAATAATTTAACCTAACTTGGAAGAATTTGCTTTGTTCACTTGTGTTTGGGTTACTTGCCAGCCAAAAAAAAGTGTGTGTGGGTGGGTATTGTGCAAACATTCAGAGCCATGAAACGTGTAATTCTCAAATTACAATATCAGTTAAGGATTTGGCTCATTTATCTGTTTGATTTGTTGTATCATCCAAAATGCATGCTTCTGTGTTTTCCTGTCCCTACATCTAATGATCACCACTTGCCAGGAGTCAAGACCCATGTGCTGCTCAAGCAGCATCCTTCTTCCAAATGGCTGCTACATGTGGCATGGAAGAGAGATACTGCGCTCATTCACATTGGGTTCCACTGCTGATAAACCTTGTGTTACTACAAGGGGCATCCCCCTCGCATGTCACCTGCAGCAGCCTTTGGGCTGCTGCACCTAATCAAGAGCAAGGTTGCCAGTTGCACATACCTCGTTCTGCAAATGTTTGGGGACTTCCTCTTGGCTTGCTAGGCAAGTATGATAGGAAGCCCTAGGGTCTGTCTCAATCCTACACAAATAGCCCCATTTCTTTCTCTCATTCTCTTAATTTAGGAGTGGGCAACTCTTGCTCATTACCATAACTATTGTCAAAACCCATGCATTTTATGTCACCTTATTTCCCTCACTCCTCCCACCCATTTAATGTTAATATTAACAGTTTGGCATATTGCTGAGATTCTAGAACAAAAGCAAAGTACAACTATTATTCACATCAATTTACATAATACTGTAATAGATTACAGTTTACTAGAACTTAATTTCATTGATTCGTAAGTTATTTTGTAATTGACTTTATTCTTTGTAACAGTGCTAACAATGCTGTTCAACTTTTATTTGAACAATATTTGACTGATTAATAAAATACATTTGATTAGCCTTGTGACCACCCCTAGTTCAATGTCTTTAAGTGGTTAGGTGCTATTCTAGGCAATGTGGAACCTTAGAGGGTTGCCCTCTTAGTGACAGTAAGCCTTTGAACTTTGAGACTTATGGCCATCCTGTGCAGAGTGGGAGGAGTGATGAAGGTGATCTTTGCTTTCCTGTATCTCACCCTGCATTTTATACTGTATGGGCTTTTTTGCCTGCCCAGCTGGGTCATTTCAGAGTAGGAATGAAAGACGCTGGAGAACCCTCAGGCTAGCTTATGTCCTTGCCTCTCCAGTTTCCTCCCTTCCCAACTTACCAAAACTTCCTCTCTTTCCTCTTCTCTGATTGTTTTTCAAAACTGGAAGAGTAGCAGTTATTTCTGGGAAGTTGCACAGTGGGTAGTTTTCCAGTTCCCCAGTTTTCTCCAGCCTCAGATCAAGAAATCTGAACACCAAGGATGATAGGATTGTTCCCTTAGGCTGTGATCATATACCCATTTTCCTAGTAGTGAAATTGATAGGAGTTATTCCTAAATAGATTGCATGGGATTATGTGTTCCATTTCTTATTTAAAAACTGGGTACTTAGATTGAAAACAGATTTCAGAATTGGCATTTTAAAAAATATCCTGGAAATCACACTTGTGTCTCACAACGGAATGTGTTAATACTTAAGTTGCTCTACAGAAAACATTCAAGCTGTTTTCTGTAGAGCAAGAACTGGGAGTCAGTTGAAGTCTACCTTTTAAAGATTAAACACTATGAATATAGCATAATGGTTCATATGTTTATTGAGGCTAAGAAGAATTCTTAATATATGTGGGTTTTTCCCTCCCGTCGCAGGCACCTCAAGTATTGACACTACTTGTACTATCTGGGGTTTGGAGACTGGTCAAGTCTTGGGAAGAGTGAATTTGGTGTCAGGCCATGTCAAGACTCAGCTGATTGCCCATGACAAAGAGGTGATGTACTTTTTCCCTCTTCTTTTCCCCGGCTGGAGCAACAAGGAAACTTCTTTGAGTCTGAAATGTAGGATTAGTAATAAGGAAGGTTGTGGTAGGGTGGCACTAGTATTTCAGAAATGAATTCATCTCTCCCTTCATAATAATTCACTGGTTATGAGAAGTGAATATAACAAATTAAAGCATTGAGAAGGAGATATAATAGTCCTGAGAGATTTCTCCTAAGACAGTTCACAAGGAGAGAGGTGACTATGATTTACTGTCCATGTGTGTATCAGCATTGCCCTTCTCTAAGCTAAACAAAGAAATTGTCTGATGTGCCAGTAGTACATCTCCATTTGCATGATAAAGCTTGGTAAGGCCAAAATCTTAGTCAGGGAGGCAGCATCGTCATGCTTCTTTTTCCATTTTTCTCTGCCTTTGGTGTCTGAGCAGGTGTATGATATTGCGTTCAGCCGTGCAGGAGGTGGGAGAGATATGTTTGCTTCTGTTGGCGCTGATGGCTCAGTGAGGATGTTTGACCTGCGGCACTTGGAACACAGCACTATTATCTATGAGGATCCTCAGCACCATCCTCTGCTCCGTCTTTGCTGGAATAAACAAGACCCTAATTATCTTGCAACAATGGCAATGGATGGCATGGAGGTGAGACAGAAGTCTGTGATGGTGGCCAGTTCACTTTGTACCTGGGCAGTACTATTTGGATTCTTGGTTGTGGTAGCCAAGTTTTCTAGCTACATGCAGAAAATTATGGGGCTAGCACATTTGCTTCAGGAATTTCTTACAGCCCTCTTCTCTGAACAAAGTACCATAAAGGTGAGAATGCATAGAAGTCAGGTGCATATAGAAACAGAGCGAGTCAGAAGGGGTCTCTTGGGCCATCTAGTCTGACCCCCGGCTCCAGCTGGCTCCGCTCATGACATGCCCACCATGTGCATGTCATATGCTTGTAAACTAGGGAGAGCAGCCATACTGAGTTGTTGGTAGGCACAATAAGTAAGTGGAAGGCTACTAATTATCCTCATGGTGTCATATTGAGAATGAGATGCTTTGTGTGAGCTTGCTCCTGTATCATTGATGAGGCTGATTTAATAGACTAAAGTGACCAGTCCACTTCTTTCTGAGCATGTATGCTGTGACAAAGAGGAGCCTGTTGTTGGAATTAATAAATAGCTTTCATAGTGACACCTCCATTTTAAGGAAGAAATTGTAAAGAGACAATGCCTTGTATGTAAACCATGCTAATAAGACATAATATTTTATTCCTTGACTTGTGACTTATACTTCTTTGTAACCTGGCTGATGAGGAGGTACTGTCATATTTCTTTCGCAGTGACAGCAGATATATAGTATTCTGTTGTATTACAGTGCTTTGCAGACGTATTCACCTGTTTTGATTTTGGTGTGTTACATCCTGGAATTGAAGTGGTTTCAGTTGGCAATATTACCACTTGATATACACAAGATACTCAATGCTGTGAAGGCGCAAAGCATTTTTTATTGTGAAACAAAAATGAAGTAAACAAAAACAAATTGGCACTTGTTGGTTGCAAAAGCCTACAAACCCCAGGACCATTATTTGATAAATGTACCTTTGGCAGCCATTAGAGCAGTGAGTCTTCTTTGATAAGTCTCTTCAGCTTTGCACATCTGGATCCTGCAATGTTTGCCCAATCTTCCTGGCGAAACTGTTATAGCTGCATTAAGTTAGATGGCGACCATCAAGTTTTGCCACAGATTCTCAATCAGATTGAGATCTGGGCTTTGACTGGGTCACTGTAAGACATTTAGATTCTTATTTTTAAACCACTCCTGTGCTGCTTTGGCTGTGCATTTAGAGTTCTGTGGGAAGGTGGACCTTCTCTCTAGCACCAGGTCCTTTGCCTAGTAAAACAGGATTTCCTCTAGAATTGCCCTATAATTGGCTTCATCCAACTTGCTCTCAATCCTGACCAGTTTTCCAGTCCCTGCTGTGGAAAAGTATACCCACAACATGATGTTGCCACCTGCTTCATCATGGGAATGATGTTCCCAGAGCAATGAGCACTGTTGGGTTCACACCAAATGTAGTGTTTTGCAGCAAGGTCAAAATATTCAAGTTTACTCTCATCAAACCTTTTTCTCCAAGTGTGCTATGTCTCTGAAATGCCTTTTTGCAAATTCATTTTTCATATGGGTTTGTTTCAGCAGTGGCTTCATTCTTGCCATTCCTCCATAAAATCCAGCTTTGTTGAGCATCCAGGTGATAGGTGGTTCTTGTATTGCAGCTGCTGGTGTATCTAGCTCTCTCAGCAGTTACCACTGGGGTCTTGCTCGCTTCTCTGAGTAATGCCATTCTTGCTCCATCACTGAATTTTGCTAGATAGCCTTACTTTGACACAGTCGTAGTTGAGACATTTTGTAATAATGAGTTCAGTGGTGCTCTAGGAAATGTTCATAGTTTGGGATTCTGTTTTACAATTCAAATCAGAATGATGTTTCTGCACAACTTCATCCTGGAATTGTTCTGATGATTATGCTTGTTTAGATATGTTTGTTTAGATATGCTTTCCAACATACTTTGGGGCCTTTGAAATTGCGCACAGATAGATTCCATTCAGTTACTTATAGGAGTTCTGCAGGCAGTGAGTTACATCAGAGCTTATTTAGGCATCTCACAACAAAGGGAGTGGATGCTTTTGCAAACAACAAGTGGCAGTTTGCTTTTGTTTACTTAACTTTTGTGTCACAATTGCAATGTTTAGAACATTCACAATGTTGAGCATCTTGTGTACATCAAGTGGTAACAATGCCAATTAAATCCTTTTCAGTTCCAGGTTGTAACACAATAAAAATGTGGAAAAGTTAAAGGTGGTGAATACTTCGGTAAGACACTGTGCATGGAAAGGATGTATTTATTTGATAAGATATAGGTGCAGTGTCTTGTGTTTTGAAGACACTAATTAGTTAAACATAGCTCCTTGAGAGCCATATAACTTAGGTTTTTTCATTTTGCAAAGTTATTTATTAGCTTTCATCTTCATATTACTTGTTTCCTCTTCTAAGGTCGTCATTCTAGATGTCAGAGTTCCATGTACTCCCGTGGCCAGGCTGAACAACCACAGAGCATGTGTGAATGGTATTGCTTGGGCACCACATTCTTCTTGTCATATCTGCACAGCAGGTAAGCATGGATAATTATTGTCATTCATTCTTTCATTTGGATTTTTCATGCCAAGGAATTGTTGGGTAATTTCCTAGATCTGTGCTTTCCTGAATTAGGTTTATGAGTTACCCACTTTTTAAAATAATGTCATTGCTTCACTGAATTAAGCTATACCCCAACTCATATATATTTTATAAGAAGTACTACAATCATTACTATCATTTGGCAGTGAGTATATGAATGAATGAAGGATGACATCCTAATTATCAAATTTGCAAAAAGTGGGATTGATAGTGCAGCCTTTAGGTGGATCCCCAGTTGGCTGCAAAATCAGATTAAGAGTGCTCATCAAGGGAGAACCCATCTTTAGTGGACCAATCAGGTATAGGCAGCTAAGCTTCATAAGGAATGATGCAGTGCAGAAGGGGACTTTGCTCACAGGATTGGCTGGGCTGTGTGGCAAGAGCAGGAGGATGGAGCAAGGAGATCAGAAACTACGTTGCTGTCAGAACTTATATGACCAGTATGTTAGGGCAAAAATCCATATGCCTTAGAAACAGCACAGTCATTCTTGTTGTGATATGTGAACAGAGTGTGATATATTGGGGTGTTTGACTGGGACCAAAGAGATCAAGATTTTAGTCTCAATTCAGCCATGAATTGAATGACAGCTGGATGACTTGGGGCCAGTCACTGATTCAGCCTAATGTACCTCACAGGGTTCTTGTAGCAATAAAATGGAAAAGAAGAGAATTATGTAAGCCACCTTGGGCTCCTTGTAGGAAAAGGACAGGATGTGAATGAATGAATGCGTGCATGCATGCATGCATGCATGCATGTTGTCTGAAAACAAAAATCTGGAAACAAAATTCTAGCTGCATATAACAAACATTCTAAGGACCAACCAAATGTTTTGGATCTTTGCATATCTGCAGGTAACACATGACTAGTTTAGGTCTGATTTATTCAGCTAACATGCAATGATGATAATGGTGATAATCAGCAAGAATAAGACATTTTAATTTTAGCAATTTCTCTGCAAGAAAGCTGTGAGAAGCGTACATAAAATAACTTTCAGATTATTGTCTTGTAGCAGTTTAATCTTGCTGCCCACCACAATATATGTGGCTTTTAAGTTTTGCTGTAGGGAGTATTTTCCCTTAAATACAAGTTATGTATCTTTTAAAGAAAGAAAAAGAGAGGGCATGCAAACTATAGTGTTAGGGGCAGAAAGTATGAATGGGTAAAAGTTATACTACATACTTTAAGTTTTTTTTATCTTTGAACTTTTTAATCTGTTTTACTTTTGAGTACACAGACGAAAATATATCTCTGGGGAAAGTTGGTTTCTTTCATCTGTAATTCTGCTTTTTTACCTTTGGCAGCTGATGACCATCAAGCTCTTATTTGGGATATCCAGCAAATGCCTCGTGCCATTGAAGACCCAATCCTGGCCTATACAGCAGAAGGGGAAATCAATAATGTACAGTGGGCATCAACTCAGCCGGACTGGATAGCTATCTGCTACAACAACTGTCTGGAAATTTTGAGAGTGTAAAACGGCTGGGCCGTGGGGAAAAAAATGGAACAGAATGGTAGTCTTTCTCCTCTTCTAAAGTTAAGAACAAAACTGCATTGAAACAGTGCCACTAGCTCTTACCAACTTGTTCTAGGAAAACTCACAACTGGCATTAATTACTGACTACCTTTCTTCTTCTCCCGCCCCTCCTCACCCATAACTTAAATGCAGGGAAATGCTGAGCTTTTCAAACCTGGGATTTTATTATTACTTTCAATTAAAGGTATGTATATATGACAGCCATTTGTGCTGAGTGTTTGTATTAACTGAGCAATGGAGCTGACTAGCAAGTAACACCCTAGCAGAAATCATTTGGTTTTGCTGTAGATGCCTAAAAATTGCTTAAAGTTCTAGAGATGGGATATGATGCTAACTTTGTAATTTTTTTCCTGCTTCTGTACCCCTGACCTTGTTCATAATTCTTGTAATACTAGTGCTGTAAGGGTTCTTTGCAACTAAAGTCTGTTACTAGTAAAATTTCTTCAGCTGCAAGCAGGAACTTGTAAATGTTGCAGAACCAGAATGCATCTTGCAGAAATATTTTGGAGTGAAGCTTCAGCTTGATACTCCATTGTTTAGTGAGCAATGATCCATTTTCTGCTTTGCCTTTTGCACAGTGCAAAGTTGTTGATATTAAAAGTAGTACCAGTGTGCAAATGCATGTAATTACAATCTCTAGTTCTGCACTGCCTTCTAAAACTATATTCCTCACTAAAATGAACTACTTCAGCCACATATGATCTTAATGACTCCCAAGAGGCAACAAACATTTTCCTAGAAGTACTGCATTTATCCTTTTAAAAGAAACTTGTATCCCATTTATCTCAGCCGTGAGTTTTATCCCAAATAATGCAAAATTCATCCCTGAAGATATAAAAATAAGCTTAGTTGAAGTCTAAGACTTGTATATGTTGTTAATATGCAGTGGCAGTGTTTTGTTGAACTTTAATACGACCTCTCTCTCTCTCTCTTTTCAGTATCAAATATGCAAGCTTCTCTAGGTATATTTGTATATTTATTCTTACTTTCTCAAGGTGCACACTGAAGCTTCTGTAGCATCAGTTGTTTATTTGTGATAGCCCTTTTCTTAAAATAAATGTACTTGTGATTGTTTCTATTCACTTCTCAGAAGGATGGCTTCCCCAACTTTCAGAGAGGAGACCAGACTATTTTGCATATCAGACCATTTTTCCACAATAACATGAATAACATGAAGCACTGGAAGAGGGAGCTGTAGTGAGAGTACCTTTTCAGATGTAACCACCAGTGATGTACATAATGAGATGAAAGGAAATATGATGAACCTATTGATTATTTGTTCTGTAGTACTTGAGTACATAGTGGGGGAACGTGGTAACTGATGTATAAATGTCTTTGTTGAAACAATACTGGTCTCACCTGAAGGCAAACATAAAGTCTGGGAGAGAGAGTGAACTGACTGAATTTCTCATCATCTTTCTCATGTGTGCCCCTCCCCCTGCCCCCCCTTCAGTAGTTAGGACATAACAGTACATGTAGATTGTTGATAATCCCAAACATCACAGGACTAGATCAAATCCAATTGTCCTGTTTAATTTCTTTAAATGAGCTGGACAGTACTGGTCAAGGGGAAGCAGATGATGGGCATAAAGACATACTCAGTGAAGGAACAAAGACATTCAGGTCTATAATACACTTGCAAAGCAGTGTTGGTCAAGTGATGAATTTGTGGTATCTGTGTGAAAATGAACAGAGCTGTCCTTTGTGTACAGGATATGAATTATATTATAAACTGGGTTTTTTTTACTAACCTGTACTAAACTATAAAACATTAGCTTATGTTGTGTACTTCCAGTGTGATTTCCTAAAGATGTGAAACTTGTAGCATGACTGTATAAAGTTTGAAGTCTCCTTGTTCTTTCTGATAAGCAATAGCACTGACTTAAGTTCCTCTCCTCTTTTGTTGAGAGCGTTGCATATATTTTCTTACCCAATATTGTTGGGCAAAATTGTTACTGAACTTAATCTTCCCTTTATGTGGCAGACAATGATTAACTTGTTGCAATATTCCCTTTTGATTTTTATGGACATTACAATGAAATTGATTTTAATTTCGAATACCTGATCTCTGGAATGGTATTGAAATGCTGTAAAAATTTAAAGCAGTTTTTTTTTAAGTTTTGAAGTAGAATGCTGGACTCTTTAGAAGGTTGATCTTACTTTTAAAAATACTGATCTTACTTCCTCTATATACTTTAGTTTGTTCCATTCCTACTGCCATGCGTGTATTTTGCCTTTCTTACATTTTAATAAAATGGAATGTTTCTAAATTACTCATGGTGGTGTAAGGGGGGCCGGGGGGGGGGGGGACATAATAGCCAAGCAGGTTTTTATGTTGCTAAAAGTTCACTTTTCATGCCTTAAATGTACACAACTACTCATGGTTCCTAAAAAAATCAAATAGCATGATAAAGCTACTTTCTCAGAAATGTATTACCCATGGTCAGAGGAATCCCTTTTCTGTGCCATTTGCACATTTTCCTCCCTCCCTTCCCAGACTTCTTGGGGAGCTGAACTCCAGTAAACCTGGGAAGAAATTAAGAGAGTTTGAGCAGCGGCATGATACATGATTAGTTTCTGCCAAGTAGTCTGTATGGAAGAAGGCTCAGAATAGCTGTTATTGCCACCCTATTGGTAACTCCAAATGTGCGCTGTTCTAGGACATTATACATATTACAGCTTTGACACTTGCGGTATTGTGGCCACTGGGATTCAAGCAGAGTAAAACGTCGGCAGAACTCTAAACCATGCTCGACCAAACGAAGCCGCCCTCTACACATTTTTTTTTAATTTGTTGCTAAAAGCCGCCGTTAGTTTTGGAGTGCGCATGCGCTTCTCTCCTGTACTGGAGGAAGAGAAGCATTGCGCATGCGTGGTCGCAGTTTATCTTAGAAACTCGGCGTTAAAGAATTGTCGCTGAAAGAAGTAGTAGAAATAGACCCGACGGAAGGCGGGTGTGGGAGGAGTCGTCGCCACTGCTTGTTCAGGGCCTTAAAACGGAGTTGGCTGAAAAGGGCGGCTGAAGCCAAATCCTTGGAATGAGGCGGCGACGGAGGAGGTGGCTGATGTGACGGACGGACGGGCCGACGGACGGTGGGAGGGAGACGGCGCGAGAGAAGAGGGGGAGACCGGCCGAGTGACGGCGCGCATTTTCTCTGGCGCCGAGTACCCTCCCGAGTACCCCACACACACCGGCCCACTCACTTCGCCAGGATGGGTAAGAGACCGAAAACTCTGCGTTGGACCCAAGAGTGGATCTTAGGCAGGGGGTGCGAGATTAATACCTCGGGAAAAGGACGTGCCAACATCAGGAGAGGAAGGAAGCAGGGCGGTGATGGGGTAGGGCTGGCTCGGTTAGGGAAGTGGGGGGCAGCAGTATTCTTTCTGCAGGTTGCTGAATTTGTGCGCGCGCTTTCATTGAAGGCACCCTTTGCCTGCAGAGGTCATCTCTAAGGAACATCATGGGAGGAAGTCAGAATGTTATCAGAGTAGCGGCAGGCTTTGTTTTGATGCAGGACAGTATTATCGAGGAAGGTTGTGGATACCTTGAGTTACAGTTATCCCTTTATATGTGAATTCATTTGTGTCAGGTAAGTGAGGGTGAGTGTTTCTTTTGGAAGCTAGGATATACCATAGGGTTGGATATGGTAGCAGGATGGTTTGCTAGGTTGGAGGAAATTTGAATATAAGCCTGTTAAAAGCCCTGGGTACATGGATTCTATACAACGGGAGTGGGCAGACTTCACATTTGTTGAATTGACTTGCTTTTTTCCTAGAAAATTTACCCGCCAGCCAGGTGCAAAGGATATGAACTTAGAACTGAAAAACAGGACACTTCAGATCACATTATGATCATAGGAATTTCTATGAAAGGACATTTCCCCTGTCTCTTTCCCTTCATGGGACATCATGCAGAGTGATTAAAGCTGTTTTTGTGACAAAACTAGGCCTGAACCATGACTGAAATGAATCCAGATAATCAGGCTCATCCAAGAGTGCCTAGAGCTGGTTGACTGCCATCAGCTCAAGAACCTTGCCAGGGTGGGCTGCACAGGTGAATTCATAATTTCAGGTAATAGCTGTGGTAAAAATGCTATTTACAAGTTCCAACTTGTATGTCATTTGTGGCCTTACCATGCATAATACCTCATTCACTGGGGCATGTTATAATGGCATTTATGTACAGGCAGACTGATAGAGGTAGGTGATATTTCAACCCCCATGTTGAGAAGGGCTTTAAAGATCAATACTTTGAATTGTGTCCAAAATGAAACAGAAACCAGTAATAGATGCTCCAGCACCTGGGGTTGGTTAGTTATCTTCCAGCTATATTTTGAGCATAACTGCCCAACTTCAGGACAGTCTTCTAAGGCATCCCCAGCACACTGTATTTCAGTCATACAATCAGAAGGTTACCATAGCAATGATAATCAATACCCATGTCTTTTCTGTCTGTAAGGAGTGACTTTGGGTATATCTGCCAAAGTTGGTTAAAAAAAAATATTCTGCATGCCATGCAAGCTGCTTAGACCTCCAGTGACAAAACTGGCTCAGTTAAGCCCAAACTTCTGTCAATTTCCTTCATACCCTGTCTTATCTATCATGTTTCCCATTAGTAGACCCATCTTTAAACTAGAAAATCTAAGCTTTTCCTTGTAGGAAGGGTGTTCTGACCTCATGATGATTTAGTTTGCCCCTTTCTATTTTTTATGTTGTGTTATATCCCTTTGAGATGAAATAACTAGAATTTTACACTGCATTCTTAATCTATAGTACATATACTTCTATAAAGCCAATTCACTGCTGACAGTTTGTCTTCATTCCCTGCCCTAAATATCCAAAAAATTTAATTTTCCTTTTTATTGTTAACACTCTCATTGAGCTACCATGGCCTCAAGATATTTTTTCATTATTAGTCCCTATCAATTCACAGGACTTATTATGACTTTTGCCCCATTGTGTATCACTTACACAGAGCCTCATTTGTCCTCTTGTTGCATATCTAGTTAAGGGAAATACTTCTGGAGCTTTTTCCAGTCTGCCTGGGTTCATACTATCATAAGGAATTTGGCATCTTCTGAGAACTTGGCCATTGCTCATTTTTAATACTAGATCATTTACGAAGACTTTTAATAATGTCAGTCCAAGCAGAGATCCTTGAGGAAGCCCACTACTTACTTTCCTCCATTATGATAATTGCTTGTTTATTCTTTCTCTGTTTGCTGAGAACATAAAAAGAGCTATGCTTAATCTAGTGCAACTTTGTGTTCACACAATGGCCAACCACTGTGTGGCTGCCTGTGGGAAACCTATAAGTGTTTAACCAGTTACTGATGCATAGAAGGGCTTCTTATCTCATGACTGCTATATTTATTTGGGATATTATGGTGAGAGGCTTTGTCAATGTTTTATGGAAATTCTGCTGATTCATGTCTATCAAATCCTATCCATACGTTTTTTGATCAAAAAATTTCGGAAGTTGAATGGAATTATATTTCACTTTGTAGAAACCATGCTGATTTTTTCCTTCCCTGTGTATAAGTTGCTGTGTACCTGAAATTAACCTGGAATTAAGCCTTAATGGGAATGTTAAGTGGGAATGACTTGGAGTAAAATATACATACTGTTAACCTATTGTAAATTTTGTTTATTTGACCACTGCTTCTTTCTGTTCATGACATTTCTAATTTACAACGTTCATTCAGGAGTAATAGGTTTCCATGTGGCTGAAATGAATCACCTAGTTTTTGCTATAGGTAGCAATATTTACTTGTAAGAAAAATGAGTTCTATTCAGTTCTCCTTTCCTGAACCAGCATATTGGTCTGGAGACTTCCTGTTCTTCTGTAAGTGTTCCTGCTCTTGCTTGTTTAGTTTTTTTGTTTTGCATCCTTGTTGTACAAGAAATTATGCTTTTAAGTTTTAACCAAAATAAACATTTGACATGGTGCAGTAGCTTTCCTTGTATGTACTTGTTCTTTTATCAATGATACAAAGTGGAGAGTGGCTTTAAAACATGGAAAATGTTTCCTGAACTTCATCATTCTAGCACAGAGCAAAACTGTTTTCCCTAGACCTACTGGAGACCTTACAAAAACACTGCCTCTCTGCACTGTTCTACAGGTGCCAAGCTTCATTAATAGTCATTTTGGCAGCATTGGTACAGTTAGAAACACGGTTGAGAGGATGAACTTGATCCGTGACATTTGTCAGGTCACAGGAACCCCCCCCCCCATAACAATATGCATTTCTTGCAAATGTATACTTAAGGCTATGCAGGTCTGAATTTTAGTTGTTCATAAAACAGAGAAGTGGACTAGTTTAGCTTTTCATAAACTATTTAATATCATAGACCGACCTTTCTATTTATAATTTTGTTTTTATCAATTTAAGTCTTGGGAAGTGTTCTTCAAAACCCCCAAAGATGGCTCAGCCATATTGTCTTATGTTCTGGATCACTCACAATAGTACTAGAGTAATAGGAAAAGTACTACATTTCAAAAGTCAAAAGTCACAATCAAAAGAAATTTCATAACTAAAATCCAGGTGTAATTAATGGGATATATATTAGTCAGAACTTTTCTTACTGACATAAACATGACTATCTTTCTCTGGATTTGGGCCAAGATATTCTCTCCTACCATTTGTTTCTTGCATTTAATCTGCAACCATTTGCATAGATGTGATTTTAGAACTATTAGAAAAGCTTAGGGTTTAGTTATGCTTCCTTTAGAGCATTCTGTTTTGGGGCAATGCATGTTTTACTGTGAATAATATCAACAAATCTATAATCACATATTAGCTCTGTAGAAGATACAGTATATCACAGAAGTGAGTACACCCCTCACATTTTGTAAATATTATATCTTTTCATGTGACAACACTGAAGAAATGACACTTTGCTACAATGTAAAGTAGTGAGTATACAGCTTGTATAACAGTGTAAATTTGCTGTCCCCTCAAAATAACTCAACACACAGCCATTAATGTCTAAACCGCTGGCAACAAAAGTGAGTACACCCCTAAGTGAAACTGTCCAAATTGGGCCCAAAGTGTCAATATTTTGTGTGGCCACCATTATTTTCCAGCACTGCCTTAACCCTCTTAGGCATGGAGTTCACCAGAGCTTCACAGGTTGCCACTGGACTCCTCTTCCACTCCTCCATGACGACATCACAGAGCTGGTGGATGTTAGAGACCTTGTGCTCTTCCACCTTCCGTTTCAGGATGCCCCACGGATGCTCGATAGGGTTTAGGTCTGGAGACATGCTTGGCCAGTCCATCACCTTTACCCTCAGCTTCTTTAGCAAGGCAGTGGTTGTCTTGGAGGTGTGTTTGGGGTCGTTATCATGTTGGAATACTGCCCTGTGGCCCAGTCTCCAAAGGGAGGGGATCATGCTCTGCTTCAGTATATCACAGTACATGTTGGCATTCAAGTTTCCCTCAATGAACTGTAGCTCCCCAGTGCCGGCAGCACTCATGTAGCCCCAGACCATGACACTCCCACCACCATGCTGGACCGTAGGCAAGACACACTTGTCTTTGTACTCCTCACCTGGTTGTCACCACACACGCTTGACACCATCTGAGCCAAATTAGTTTATCTTGGTCTCATCAGACCACAGGACATGGTTCCAGTAATCCATGTCCTTAGTCTGCTTGTCTTCAGCAAACTGTTTGTGGGCTTTCTTGTGCATCATCTTTAGAAGAGGCTTCCTTTTGGGACGACAGCCCTGCAGACCAGTTTGATGCAATGTGCGGCATATGGTCTGAGCACTGACAGGCTGACTCCACCCCTTCAACTTCTGCAGCAATGCTGGCAGCACTCATACGTCTATTTCCCAAAGCCAACCTCTGGATATGACGCTGAGCACGTGCACTCAACTTCTTTGGTCGACCATGGCGAGGCCTGTTCTGAGTGGAACCTGTCCTGTTAAACCGCTGTATGGTCTTGGCCACCGTGCTGCCGCTCAGTTTCAGGGTCTTGGCAATCTTCTTATAGCCTAGGCCATCTTTATGTAGAGCAACAATTCTTTTTTTCATATCCTCAGTTCTTTGCCATGAGGTGCCTTGTTGAACTTCCAGTGACCAGTATGAGAGGGTGAGAGTGATAACACCAAATTTAACACACCTGTTTCCCATTCACACCTGAGACCTTGTAACACTAATGAGTCACATGACACCGGGGAGGGAAAATGGCTGCTAATGCCCAATTTGGACAGTTTCACTTAGGGGTGTGCTCACTTTTGTTGCCAGCGGTTTAGACATTAATGGCTGTGTGTTAAGTTATTTTGAGGGGACAGCAAATTTACACTGTTACAGAAGCTGTATACTCACTACTTTACATTGTAGCAAAGTGTCATTTCTTCAGTGTTGTCACATGAAAAGATAAAATACTTACAAAATGTGAGGGGTGTACTCACTTCTGTGATATACTGTATATGGTGAAGCAATAGTCTATGATCTCGGAATGAATCATCTTGTTGCAGTTGCTTATCATGAAAGCATTAATTGTTTCCACATCAGTTTTAGGATGGTAGTAAAAGAAACATATTAGGACAGTGTTTTATTATGATTACACATAGGCATGCTGATACAAAGATTGTTGGGCAGGATTAACTTTAGTATCACTGATCGGAACTTGCAGATCTTTTGGATATTGGACAACAGTTTTACTGTCAAAATGTAACAAAATCTGCTTCTCCATCTTTGTTCATAACCTTGTGAAATATAACGCTTCATTTTTGTTTTTGTAGTTTTAGTATAAGCATGCTTATACTAAATTCTTTATTAAAAGAACGTGCTTGTGTCATTTTTTTTTTCTTGATCTTGTGGCTATATAGTAAACAACAAAAACAAAACAAAACTTTATTTGGTGTGATTTCATCCCAGAAAAGGACTGCCAAGAATTGGAACTTCCTGTCCATGATCAAATGGGGAAATTTTCTTAAAAGAAAAAAACATTAGACACAGGTGACTCAAAGCCTCCATAAGGAGGAGGTTAATTGTGCATATTTAACTGGTCCTTTGGCTTCTTCATGAAGGATCAAGGACAGTGAGGAGAGGAAAATTCCACTTGTGAAAGCTAGCAGCTTCTGATTTCAACCTATCTGGAATTTCCACACCAGGCAAACGAGTACATACAACCCCATTTTATCACATTCTGACATTAACCACACTCTTGATATTATTATTATTACTATTATTATTATTATTATTATTATAACATTTCTA
>NW_025336100.1:5166244-5223134 GCF_004798865.1 Varanus komodoensis | reverse complement strand
TACCTGGCGCCGAAAAACCAGTAACGACGGTGCCAGGCGGACCTCTTTGGGGAGTGAATTCCATAGGTTGGGTGCCACCGCAAAGAAAGCCCTCCTCCGAGTACTTACTCTCCTAATTTCTTTCATGGAGGGTTCCCGGAGAAGGGACTCTCCCGCAGATCTCAAGGGGTGGTCGGGCATATACGGACATAAGCGCTCGTTCAGGTAGCCAGGACCCAAGCTGTTTAGGGCCTTATAGGTCATAACCAACACCTTGAATTGGGCCCGGGCTTCAATGGGAAGCCAGTGAAGCTGACGGAGGACTGGAGTCATGTGAGCACAACGCCTTGTCCCCGTCAGCAATCTGGCAACTCTATTTTGCACCAATTGAAGTGTTCGGACCGTCTTCAGGGGAAGCCCCACATAAAGCGCGTTACAGAAGTCTAGGCAGGAAGTCACCAGCGCGTGTGTCACCGTCGCCAGGCAGTCGTACTCCAGGTAGGGGCGTAGCTGATTAATCAGCCAAAGCTGAAGGAAGGCGCTCCTCGCCACCACTGTCACCTGAGCTTCCAAAGAAAGCTCTGGGTCGAGGAGTACTCCTAAGCTGTGGACCTTGTCCCTAAGAGGGAGTGTTGCACCATTCAGGACCAGGTCAAATCCACCCTCTCCGAAGCCCGATCCGCCAACCAACAGGACCTCCGTCTTGTCTGGATTTTGTTTCAGTTTTTTGGCCCTCATCCATTCCATTACCTCGGCCAAGCACCAGTTCAGCACAGCCACTGCCTCACCTGGATTAGTGGAAAACGAGAGGTAGAGCTGGGTATCATCAGCGTATTGATGATTCCGCAGCCCACACCTCCTGATGACCTCTCCCAGTGGTTTCATATAGATGTTAAATAGCAAAGGGGATAGAATGAAGCCCTGTGGTACTCCATGGCATTAAAATTAACGCTTGCCCTGCAAAGTAGAAAATCCTGTTTGATCTTGTCCCATGGGATTATTTTATGCATTGGTGGAATTATCTCATAGATTTCATGAAAAGCTTACTAATTTTCAGATCTCTCATAGATTTCATGAAAAGCTTACTAATTTTCAGATACACAAATATTGTCTTGTATTAAATCCATATCTTACTAAGTTATTACCTGGAATATATGCTGTGGTTCTGTTAGTACCCGAACATGGGGTGACTAGTTCTTAAGCTTGCCATATTTAAGTGAGAATAGAAGTCTAACTTTTTTGTAGGATTTGAATCATACATTTTGTTGTCACTTTTAAAATAGGTATTGTATATTTTATTAATTTGTATATTGCTTTTCTGTATAGATGTACCAAATAAGATCTCTTTCATAGTAGAGTCTCCTATACTTGGCCTTTGCATGTCTGGGCCTCAAGGGGAGTCAGTGGAGATGGACAAATCACCTGAGATTACCACTTAAGAAGGTGCCCAGGGAGTATATTGAGGGGGCAAAGCACACTCTCTTTTTCCAAAATCATCCCCAGGATGAAAAGCAGCAGCAGAACAAAGCAAATGCAGGAGGCTAGACATTTTTGGCAGTGTGAACCGTCCTTCTCTGAGTCCTCTGCAGGAGTAAATAGCCAGAATTAGTACACGTGTTTTAGAACAGGATCCTGATGATGATTCAAGAAGGGCTAGAGCAGTTATATAAAGCTCTTCAGTTGGTGAATAGCTATTGTTGATGCAAAGCCCATCTAGCTTTGTTCCCTATGTTTTGTTGGACAGCTCCCTTCTTCTTGAGAAAATCTTGTTCCCTGATTTGATAGACTCAGTCTCCTGTGTAAGAAAAGAATTTAAGCCACACAAGATAACACCATTAGGACATCAAACAGCAAAGTAGTTGTGTAACTAATTGTAGATTAAACATTTTGGCTTTTAACCTCTCCTTTATGCAAAGTGAATTTATGATAATAGCCTTTAAAACATTTGACAGTTGGCAGTATAGGAGTCTGCAAACAGCAGATGGCTGTTTCTATATTAGCACTTGCACTGGAGTAAGCTGATTAGCATACTTTGGTGTGTGGTCCTCAGAACTCATATTTTTGTTAACTACTTTTTGCACTTTATTGTGATGTTTGTATTTGTACAGGAGTGGGGAACTTGATACTGTTGATGAGATCATCTTGAAAATTAGCTTCCCCTTGTCCTTAACTTTGCTTCACTTGCTCACTTCTGCTCTATGTAAGGACTTCTACAGTTTTCCCAGTGCAGTGTAACAATTTAAGATGATGCATTGGCACAAGAACTCTTAACAATCCTAACTGCTTTTTCACAGTGCTGTTGGAGACCTAGTTTGGTGCAGCAGTTAAAATGCTGAACTAGGATTGGGGAAAGCTCAACTTCAACTGGCAACTTATCCATAATGCTCAATGAATAATGCATCAGTTGCACAAATTCAGCCTAACCTACCTCACAGGTTCATAGCGAGGATAAAATTATATGACATGAGCCATATATACTATCTTAAGCTCCTTGGACAAAAGACAAGCAATAAATTATGGGATACATCCCGTGTTCCCAGCAGTTTCTATAGTTTCACATGATGGGTTTAAGTATGTGAAAAGGTATTTTTTTCATATTTGAGCAGTGTCTCACATTCTCAGTTTAAAAATGAACAAATCAGATGTCTTGAAACAGAACTATATATCATAAGAAACTCAGGATTTCTACCAAAAATAACAGTTGCTTGTCATGTTTGAGGTTTGTTTTTCACTGTCTGCCAACATTGTCCTTTTATGAATTTCACCAATCCTGGCAGCGGTGGCCAGAATATGGAATGGAGATTTCAAAATGCACAGCATAATGAACAAGGTGAAACAATACTTGACAATCTTAAGAGATCACCTAACAAGCTAGGATGCACCAAAGCATAAAATTTTAGGGAGTGGATCCTATTTTATTGGATGTGAAACTGATAACCAGTGTGAGAAGGAAAATGATGAAACCTAAAATATCAACTGATTAAAATCATCTTTTGCTACACAAGTTAGACCTGAAGATGTTTTATGGGGACTGAAATCCAGAGTGACTTCCAGATGTTCAAAAAGTGAAAGAGCAAAATGCCTTCTGTTTAACTTGCTTTCTAATATATGAAGAGGTCTTCTATAACTACTGTATGGAAAGGAGGAGCGAGAATGGGCTTATTAACTGAAATAGATCACTGGAAAACTTAAAAGCAATTTCTGTAAAATTATTTCTATTTAATTTCTATTTTCTTTTAGAAAAAAAATCCAGGGTGGCAAATAACAAATAAAAAACAAATAAATGCAGGCCAAAAAAGCTGTATAAAAAGTAGCTGAAATAAATAATAGAAACATGCAAAATAAAGTGGCAGACCTTCCCATCCCCCATTGTCTCATTGATCTTGCTGATTGGAATGACTTTAAAAAAGAAAGCTGAACATGGACCTGCTCCTTGCCATAAACGTTCTAGCTTCCCAAATACATTTTTGCCTAAGTAAAACTTAATGTACACCCAACACAGTAGTTGTGTGCATTGTGTCAGCTAAGCAGTGATATTTGTCAAAACAAGAAACAGTCTTCTTTGTTAGTGGACAACTACTTTAATAACTATTCTAGTAGCACAGTCCGATATATTTCTACTCCAAATAAGTCCCATTAAGTCCAGTGGGGTTTATTCCCAGTGAATTGATCTAAATTTTCTGTGTCATTCTTGTTAAGAGGGATAATTTGAATACATGAGACACCCTGCACTGCCTCTTTTACGGTGTAACCTATGAAATGTCACCAGGCTATTAAATGAGTATTTTGCAGAATTTTTGCTTACTAGCAAAGCAATATACACAGTTGTTTAAGAAGGCTACCAAAACATTTGGAGTCTGGGTATCTAGCTCAAGTAAGGGCTCAGACTAGTGTCTACTGTCTGTGATCATGTATTTCCTAAATGCTGCACAGAATCAAGATATGACCCTGTCCCTGTTCCACAGGGTTTAAAGGCTCCATGAAGTGAATGGAAGATAGGGCTTGATTAAGAGAAACACAGTAACATACTTTAAGGCTTAGAGAAGGAGATGTTATTAAGGGAAAGGTATTACCAGAAAAGGGGATTGCCTTAATACATAAAGAAGTAGGCACCAATTCCAAGTATAAGGATCAGAATGTTAGAGGATACAATGATCTCTGATGGAGATAACAAGGGGGTTATCTATTGTAGTGCTTCCCCCCACCATTGGAAGGATGTGTTAGGTCAGGGGGTCTTTGGAAGTGGGGACTGTGTGGAGGGTGCTCAACTCTCAGGGTTTGGATTAGGCAGTGCCATGGAGCAGAGAGGGCCCACTTCTCCTTTGTTTCAAATAATTGTGAGACTTCTGCTTGCTTTGTATGATAAATTAAGGAAAATGTGTCTAAAATT
This sequence comes from Varanus komodoensis, assembly GCF_004798865.1. Classification (NCBI taxonomy): domain Eukaryota; kingdom Metazoa; phylum Chordata; class Lepidosauria; order Squamata; family Varanidae; genus Varanus; species Varanus komodoensis. Next base: position 5,218,765 of record NW_025336100.1, on the reverse strand, counting down.
TCTAGAGAAGTAGCTAAAAGATGCTGAGGTATATATCTTTGCATTGTTGAGAGAGAACCTTTTAACCTGCCTAGAGAGCCTCTGCTATTGGGTGGTATAAAAATGAAATTGAAAAAGGGGGGAAGATAGAAGCAATAGCGATCCTGGGTAGCAAGTTCAGTTTAACATAAATCATCAAAATGGTGAGGGACTGCAAAGAGTGGGAAGACTTTTTAAGGACACCCAAGTATAGATTATTTTTTTCAGTAGTTGCAGATAGAAACAGGCAGATCTTGACAGTACTGAAGAGGAAGAAGCAGTAGGATTTTAGTAGTGGCCTAGATAGTCATAAGAGTAGCAAAAATGAAGGAAGCTGAAAATTGCCTAAATGATGTTGGGCAATATTGGGTTAGACTACCTATCTTGTAGATCTAGATATTGGAAGATCAGTGTGTAGTTTGTTATGTTTGCATGTGTGTGAGACAGAGAGTACAACAAAAGTATTGCAAGACCTCTTCCATTCTAAGAAAAGTTGGCCACTTGCAGTAGTTTCTCATCTTTTTGTTGCAGATGAACAGGAGGCTTTGAATTCTATCATGAAGGACTTGGTTGCACTCCAGATGAGCAGGTGTCCAAGAAAATCTGGTTTTGATAGCATGAAGAACAAAGACACTTCACATTCCCACAGACAGGTAGTATATGGCTTTTATTACTGTGCTGAGTCATATGGATTTCACATTACCTTGTAGAAAATAGTCTCCACTGGCCATTGTCTCCCTTTGTTTTACTGTGCTAAAAAAACAAAAAAAGTTAGAGGATGATATCACACATTGGCTTTCTGTGGATGGTCTTACTATCTAGAAATCAGAATGTTTGTCCTGGATTTTCATGTCTCTCCTTTGGTATATCTCTGAATCTAGGCATTCAGGGTTATAAAATGAAATTATTTCTGCTGCCCATCTTACATGGTATGCATAGATATTCTCCCCCCCCCCCACCTGCCCCTGCCCACCCTACTGCCCTTGGTAAGTAAGTAGGAGATGAGGCAGCTAGGAGCCATCTCATGCTTTAGCTAAGCCAATTGCAAAACAGGTGGATGCCACTTCTAAGAAGGAGACCATTTTTTTCTGGTTCTGTCTTCAATCTGAAAACAAAGGTTCTTTACAGTTCCTGTTACCTTTCTGGGGTCTTTCTTCTTAAATATATGTTTATCTTATTTTTACCACTTCTCCCTAGCTTTAGAGCTTCTAGTGAAAAGAGGACAGCAGATACAGATAACACGGGTGCAAGAGAAAGGGACATGTGTAAGCTTTTTGCTGCTCCTCTGCCACTCATATTTCTCCTGTGGCAGAGGCAGCCACAAGTATCAGCAGCATTCTCACTCAGAACATACCCTGCTAAGCAAAGTGTAACCCAATTGCACCACTTAGTTTTTCTTCTTGGTCTGTGTGCATCACACATGTGGGCTCTGCACCTGCGTGGAGCCTGCTACCAGGAAGATCCAATAGCTAAGAGTGTTTTGGCAAGAAGCCCTCCCCCACCAGGACCACATAGAAGGGGAGGGGCTCCTGCCATTTCCCTCAGTTCTTTTTTGACTTTCTTCAGTCTCTCGGGAAGTTCTCTCACTGTTCTTTCTCCTCAGAACATTTTTCTTCTATTCTTTCTCGCTTTGCAATATTCTGAATGTCCTTCTCTTGTCCCCCACTCTTTTTTGGATCCCTTGCACACCATTTTTTCCTTAACTGTCTTGCCTCCCTTCAAAAAACACACACAAAAAGAAACCCTTTTCATTTTTTCCTTTATATACCATTCTCTCCAAGTTTTCTTCTTTTCTCTTCCAGTTACCTTTTTCTCTGCCTTTTCCCAATGGCATCAAAGGCATTGTTCGATTAAAGTATTTGCTTCAGCACTAGGCTTCCTCCAGCTGATGGACATTCATTGTGCCTTTTGTGCTTGGGTGAAGGCATGTTGTGGGTCATTGTCCACGTTGCCAGGCATTTACGAAACAAGCTCATTAAAAAAGGGCCATGGTGTCTGTATGGAATAAGGCCCTCCACTCAGTTGATACCTCAGGCTTGCCTGACTCTTCTCATATGTCTGTGATGGCCTCTATCTTGTCTGTGAGGTCTGTGCTGCCTCCCACAGCCACTGTACCTTCTGCACTTTTGCTGAGGCACCTTCACCACCCCCAACTCCAGGCAAGGCAGTGAAGCTAAAAAGGCCAAGAAACTGGCTAAATGGGCCAAAGAAGCATAGTCTAAAGAACTTTTGGTCCCAAATTCCAAATGGCACCAGATGAATTCACAACTGGTACCAGTCACCTTGGTGCTGCCCCTGAATGTTACTGCTCCTATACCAAAGTCTGTACCTTTATCAGAACCTGGAGCTGCTTTGGCGTCAGTGTTGGAAATCAGGGACACTCCCCTGTGTCAATCCTTCCTGTTGGCCATGATTTCAAAAGTGCCCATGGTACCATCTCCAGCTACAGCTTCACAAGAGCTGTTTGGTACTGAGGACTGCAGGGAACATTCTTGCTTTTCAATCTCAGAATGGGACAGACAGTTGGTACCGTTGGTACTGGAATCATACCAGGGCTTCTTTGATCCAAGGGGGTTCTATCATGAAGGCCCCACATACAATCTCAGGTATGGACTGGTGTATCATCCTGATATTTTGTGGGGGTGGGGCATGGACAAGTTGCAGAACCAAGACCCCAGCCTGCTTCTTGAACCTGCCCTAGTAGAAATATACTAAAACATAAGAAAAAAAATCATAAAAAGTTTACAATACAAAATTTAAAACCAAATTTAAAACAGTTGACATTCTCAAACCATCCTAACCAAAACTCATTCAACATAACTAGGCCAGATTGCTATATCTCATCTGATTCCTTAGTTATAACATTAGAGTCTAAGTCCTGGCAGATACAAGAGATTTTGTCCTGGAAGTACCTAGTGAACATATTACAACAGACCTCAAATGGCTCCAAGATCTCAGAGCCAGCATGTCATAGTCCCTGGACAATCTTAGAAAGTTTGCTGGGCAGCACAGAGAAGATTGAAAGGAGGCAGTCAGATATTGCTTCTTTACTTATCACTGCCTCCAAATTTATTCTACTGTAAGCACATAGCAGGGCTCAATTGTATTCTCTAGGAGTTTTTATTTTATTTTATTTTTTCGATTTATATCCTGCCTTTTTCCTACAAAGGGCTCAAGGCAGCTTACATTATCTCTCCTCCTCCATCTTATCCCCACAACAACAACCCTGTGAGGTAGGTTGGGCTGAGAGACTGTGACTGGCCTAAAGTCACCCAGTTGGCTCCATGGCCGAGTGGGGACTCGAACCCAGATCCTCTGAGTCCCAGTCCCATGCTCTTAACCACTACACCACACTGGCTCCAGTCATCTCCTGATATCACTGTACTACAGAGAGGGTGCTATCATGTCAACTGCCTGGGTCTCTGTATTCCAGAGATCGATCTGAGCTCTCTGGAAACCATCTGGATTCATCAGCTTTTGGGGGCGAACCATCTGAATGGGTCCCCTCACCCATGTAGAGGGGAAAAATCACTGTCAGTCTAAATCTTAGCAGACAAGGGGATCAGTTTAAAGTCCCCAACCTTCAGATCATGAAGCCAAAAAAACCAAATCTAGCATGTGCCCTGCTACATGTGTTAGGCCAATAACATGTTGAGACAGTCCCATGGTTGTCATGGAGTCCATGAAATCCTGAGCTACCCTAGAGAGTACACCCTTGGCATGGATGTTGAGATCTCCCAAGACCAGCAGAATTACCTGTCACACTGAGTAACTCTGAAAAAGAGAGAAAAGGTCAATCAGGTAAGGAAAAAGATACCCAAGTTTGCAACAACAAAAGTGGAAGCGTGATAGTTGTGGAAGATTCCCTGTTGTGTGATATGAAAAAATATGTATGTCATAATGACCGGGGGGCAGCCAAGTATGCTGTCTTCCTGGAGCCAAGGTTAATGATATAACTAATGGATTCACACATCTCATACAACCCACTGAGAAATACCCCTTCCTTCTCATCCATGTGGGAACTAACAGTGCCAGGAGAAGCTTTGATGAAATAACATCAGACTTAGTAATTCTACAGAGGAAAATCAGAAACCTTGAGGCCCAGATATTCTCCCCAGTCCTATCAGTACATGGAAGAGGAACTGATAGGGAAAGAAAAATCCTTGAATGACTGACTATGATGTAAAGAGAGATTTGGATTCTGAGACCAACAAGCTGAGGTTTGTGGAAGGACTGTTGGCAAAGGATGGGCTGCACTTCTCAAAGAACAGAAAACATGTGTTTGGCCACTACATGAAAAAATTCATCGAAACAGCTTTAAACTGAAGCATAGGGGAGATGGAAACGTGCAGTATGGTATACCATCACCTCACAAAGACTTATGCATTTCGACAGAGAAAACACCTCAAGCAGGGCCTAACATCAGTCTCCCAAAAAATGTAGGAAGAAAACCAGAGCACAAGAATAATGAACTTTGATATTGGTATGCTAATGCCCAGAGTAAAGGAAACAAACAACACAAACTTGTGCTCATAGTACACAAGGGCAATTATGCTCTTATAGGAATAACTGAAACTTGGTGGGATGACCCACATGACTGGAACTCTACAATTGATGGATATAAGCTGTTCAAGAAAAACAGGACAAAAAGGGATGTGGAGTTGCACTATACATAAGAGGAACATATATCTGCACAGAAATACAAGAGGAGGAACTTAATAGCCCCATTAAAAGTATCTTAAGTTTCAGCCATCCATCTTACCAGGAGAACCCATACAATTTTGCGGAACCCAACCCTACCAGACTCCTGAAGAAAGAAAGCAATGTCAGTGACAGGGGCTCTGCTTGTACTGTGGTATGACAGGGTAAGACTCACCTTACTGGAAAAACAACCAAATCCAGGCCTAGGTGGGTTCCATAGTCTGGGTAGCAGCAACTGATTCTTCCAAAGAGCTCAGTGAGATATTCTGCAACCCTTGAGGGTGGTAGCCACTGTAAAAGATCCTTGTAACCATACTCTGCAGGTAGAGGCCATAATAGATTCCAGAGCCTAGAGCAGTTTTGTAGATACAGAGTTTGTCTTCTATCACCAAATCCCCAGACGTTTGTTAGATATACCATGTCCAGGGGAGACCATAGATGGAAGAATGCTGTGTTCTGGTCCGGTCACACATGAGACTATCCCTTTGACCATAGAGATTCAGGGCCATAGGGAACAACTCCAATTCTGTCTGGCTAAGTACCCTGTTTTCCTCTGCTTCTTGGAAAGTCTTGGCTCACACTTCATGATCCATGGATTTCTGGGTCCAGAAGGGAATTGCTTTTCACTTCAGAATATCACTAGGAAAATTGTTGGGCTGAGCTTGCAAGTATGGCTATACAGCAGTACACCTAGGACAGTCCGCACCTGCTAGCCTCCTACCCAGCAAGTGTCAAGTCTTCCAGGATGTGATTGATTAAAAAGAAGCAGATCGACTGCACCTATCCTGTCTGGCCAAAGTTACTCAGAAGCAGAACTTGCAGCCTTATGGAATTTCTTAGTTTATTTCCTGCCATAGCCCAGCCATGTTATATCTTGGCCACTGACCAGTTACAAGAATTTTGGGCTACTCATATCCTCTTGAAGGAATGACTAGAGTTTGCAAAACAGGCTTACAAACATTTTGCAGATGACAAGAGGCAAGCCAGACCCTTAAGGTGAGTGACTACATCTGGCTCTCCACCTGCCACCTGCCCATCAAACTACCCAGGAGAAAGCTAGATGTCTGGTTCATTGGATCCTGCTCTGTCACAGCACAGATCAACACAGTGGCTTCCTGCTTAGAGTAGTTTGCCACCCTTCAGGTTCATCTAGTGTTTCACCATTCCCTTCTGGTTCCTGAAAAACTTACCACTTAGACTGTGTTCCTGCAGCTCCACCTCCTCCAGTATTAGTAAATGGGGAGAAAGAATATGACTTCTGACAACTTGGGCTACCTTCAATATCTTGTACATTGGATGGAATATGGTCCAGATAAGCAGTCTTAGGAAGACACCTCCTCTGTACATGTTCCTCAACTAATCTGCCACTTTAATCAACAATACCCCAGGAAACCAGGGCCCTTAGACTGTGGAGGAGGCAGTCATGGAGAGAGAAGTCATGTCATGTCCTACTTGGAGGAGGATTCTTCAGTTGAAGATAGCCAGCACAGTGGACCCCAGCCCCAGCAGGGGTTGAAACTACAGCTGAGGATCAGCCAGGACCTTTGCGGCTGGCCCTGGAATTCCTCAAGAGCAGGAGCTAGTATCAGAGGAAATTCACCCCATAGAAAGGAGGAGTTCATGAATCCAGCAGAAGTTCATGCAGCGGGTTGAACATGGAGCCTCCCATAAAACAACACATTGACCTAATTAGCCAGCTTTACTAATTTACAGCTGGCTATAATTAGGTCAGCTAGAGCCTGCTCTTCATGGCAAACAACAGGTATTGCTATTGATTTGTTGGCATCCAGTCCTCTCACTTCCTGGCAAATAGATGGGGAAGAAATGGAGGTAGTGACAGATTTTATTTTCCTAGGCTCCAAGATCACTGCAGACAGGGACTGTAGCCAAGAAATTAAAAGATGCTTCTGGGGAGGAAAGCTATGGCAAATCTAGACAGCATACTAAAAAGCAGAGACATCATGCTGCCAACAAAAGTGCGTACAGTCAAGGCTATGGTTTTCCCAGTTGCAATGTATGGCTATGAAATTTGGACCATAAGGAAGGCTGACTGCCAAAGAATTGAGGCCTTTGAATTGTGGTGCTGGAGAAGACTCCTACGAGTCCCTTGGACTGCAAGGCGATCAAACCGGTCAGTCCTACAGGAGATCAACCCTGTCTGCTCTTTAGAAGACCAGATCCTGAAGATAAAACTCAAATACTTTGACCACCTAATGAGAAGGAAGGACTCCCTGGAGAAGAGCCTAATGCTGGGAACAATAGATGGCAAAAGAAGAAGGGGATGGCAGAGAATGAGGTGGCTAGATGGAGTCACTGAAGCAGTTGGTGTGAGCTTAAGTGGACTCTAGGAGATGGTGGAAGACAGGAAGGCCTGGAGGAATGTTGTCCATGGGGTCACGATGGGTCGGACACGACTTTGCGACTAACAACAGCAAAGACTAATTGGATTCCTAGACTTTTTGTTTAGTATCCTGGATATTCTTTTGGAAACCTTTGACTGACTCAAGCTCTGGACTCACAAACCATAAGACCATGACCTTCTGACTGAATTGACTATTTCTTTGAAAAGTAATGCAGGAAGTTGGCATGTGTGGGCACAGAGAAGACAAGTGGTAGCATCACATTGTCTGACTGTTTTTTCTCCATAGGGACTGGGAAACTTTTTAGGATCGGAGGCAAGATGGATGGAGTTTAATCCAGAGCAATTCTAGAGGAAAACCTCTCAATCTGTAAGGGATCTAGGACTGGGGTGGAGGTTCACCTTCCAACATGAGGGCCGTTTGAAGCTATTATTGATTGGTTTTTCACAATACAACATGATATTAACAGCATGCCATGCATTGGGTAATGTAGAAAATCTGCTGTTATGAAGGCGATAAGGTAGAAGCTTCCTAGGAACAACCCTATCAGAAGACATTAACAATAGTTATATAGAGAAGCTCTTGAAAATCAGGCAATTAGATGTGTGTATAGATTCTCCTTTAATTTTATTGTTTGGCTTAACTGAAAAATAACAATTACTACAGAGCAATGAAAGACTGCTGCAAAGAGTTGACAATTATGTGCCTGAGCCTGATCCAAAGATGACATAGCAGAAAGAGAAGCTTTATGAGATGAAAAAGCAAAATGAAAGAAGAAAGGAGGGATAAGGAAATATGGAAGACACAGTGATGGTCTATAGGAAGGGATGAGTGATTAGACTTGAGTAATTATATTTTTGCTCAGGACCGTGAACTTAATTGGGAAGTCTTATTAATAATTAAGTTGACTTATGTTTTTTTAATTGGGAAATACTTCAAAAGTTGTATGGGGCAGAAGAACTAGGAGGAGCAAATGCTCTTAGCCTCTCATTGGAGTCTACAACAGGACAACATTTTTTGTAGAAAGCTAGAGGCATGTTGGTCTTGTTTCCAGATGCTGGGCAAGGAAGGAGAGGAGAACCAAGGAGAGAGAGGTAGGGGAGAGGATGAGCTTGCAGACAAGTTTTGTTTTTTCCATGACTGCAATACAGTCGCTTATCATTTCTTAGTAACTCATATTTGAATAACTATGGCCTGAGATGACTAAAATATGAATTGTAAACCTAATGGGGGATCTGTTAAGTAATGCAAACATAATCTCTTTTTATAGTAATAGTCATGGATCTCCAGCTAATTGTACATAAATTGAGTGTTGATGTGTTATTGCTACAGGAGACCCATCGGAAAACAGGTACAATGTCTCATCCCTCCTTAGCAGAACAATACAATATCAAAACTGAGGTGGTGGGGGGGCGGGTAACTCAGACTATTAACTGTTGGATCTTACTATGACCTAATATAGCTCAAGCTGAATTTATGCAAGAACTATTGGTTAAGGTTAGGCAATTTGCATGGGAAAGAATAATTTTTAATATAAAAACTGAAACAATATTCAAAGCTTTAAAAAATACTGAAGGGATAATAATTGGGAGATTGCTGAAAAAAGAAGGTGGAAGAATGGATGGAAGTTTCTACATCCTAAAACTACAGTTTATGTTTCTTTTCAAAGAAATATTCAATTGACTCGAATCCAGGATCTGGGGGCAAAGGCACATGAACTCAACAGTTACTGGAAGATTTAAAAAGTGTATTAAATTATTTTATGAAATGAATTATACTGATGAAGCAAAGCCAACATTATTATGGGATACTTTTAAAGCATATTTGAAAGAAAATGGAAGAATCAGAACAAAGGAACTAAGGAGAGAGATAATTTGTGGAAAAACTGTATGCCATACTAATCTGATTTCATTTTTTGATTGGGTGACCTCCCTGACAGACTGTGGGCATGTTGTGGACATAATCTATCTTGACTTCAGCAAAACTTTTGACAAAGCATACCATGATATCCTGATTAGCAAACTTGCTAAAAGAAGGCTAGATGTAACAACTATCAGGTGGATCCACAGTTGGCTACAGAATCCAACTGAAAGTGTGCTCATGAATAGTACCTTCTCAAACTGGGGGCAGGTTTGAGAAGCAAGTGGGGTTCATTCCTGGGCCCAGTGCTCTTCACCCTTTTTATTAATGATTTGTATGAGGAAGTTCAGGGAAGGCTTATATTTACAGATGACACAAAACTGGGATAGCTAATATCCTGGAAAACAGAAAGCAGTTTCAAGGTGAACTTGATAGGTTGGAGTGCTGGTCTGAAAACAACAGAATGGGATTCAATGGGAGCAAATGCCAGGTTCTGCAAAATGAAAAAAACCCAAATGTGTTACAAGGTATTGTAATTAATTGTAGCAAGTATGGGCACAAAGGAGTTTTTAACTATTTTATAGTTATAATAATAGTTTTAATATATAGTGATGCCTCGTAGTTCAAACTTAATTCATTTCAGGAGGTCATTTGAACTCTGATTCATGTGAAGTCTAAAGCAATGTTCCCCATTAGAAATAATGGAAAATGAGTTCATCCATTCCCAGATCCTGAACAATACCAACCTTAATAAACTTAAACAGCAGATACACATAATTTAAGGTAAAAATAAAGCAAATGCCAAATGCATTAATTAAAGCTTGAAAACAATTAATAAAATGTAACTATGCATTGAAAAGGCATGCAGTTAAAAGGCACTAAAAAGGATCAAGAAGTCACTGAGAAGGATCGAGAAGGTGGGCAGCTAAAAGGCACTGAGAAGGATTGAGAAGGTGGGCAGTTAAAAGGAACTAAGCATTGTGAAGGCAGGCAGTTAAAAGGCACCCACCGAAAAGGCAGTGAGAACGATTGAACAGGCACTGAAAGGGATCAAAAAGGCATGCAGTGAAAAGACACAGACTCAAGAGATCCTTTCTCAGTGAGAGACGACTTGGGCACACAACCCATGACATTTACACAGCAACCACATTTTTTTCACTGTGCCTGCAGTTTGAACTTAGAAGCAGCGTTCGAACTTTGAAGCAATTTTATCTTGACTCTAACATTCGAACTCTGGATGATTCTAAGTACAAGGCACCACTATATATTTATATTTTTTGTCTTTTTATGTAAACTGGCCTAAGATTTTACAATAATTAGATGATATATAAGAAATTTTTAAAAATAAATAAGATGGAGAATGCTTGGCTCAACAGTCATGCAAGTGAGAAGGATCTTGGAATTGCTGGGTGAATATTTCTTCAAGGTAGTGTATGGTGAACTTTTTGGGATTCATATAATTATCAATATTGGAAAAAATAGCAGGTATAAATTACTTTGTTTTTATTGTTAGGTAAGGTAGATGAATTTATAGCATTTGTAGCATCTTCAGAATGAATGGATGGCTGCAGACATGTTGGTTCCATCTCTAAAGAAATGGGGAGAAAGATTTAGCATTGAATTTTAAGAATACAATCTCATAATATAAAGAATGGGGCAAGTTCCAAGAAAGGATGCTATATACCAGTGAGACAACTTTATTCCATATAGGAGACAAAATAACATTGGACTAAAAGGAAAGAGATTGGAAGTTGTTTAACAGTGATATCTGCTTATGCTACAAGTTTGGGAAAACATGGGGATAGTAATGAATTAAGGAAACATGTTTATTGAATGTATCAAGATTTTACAACTTCTCAAATTCTATTTGCAGCATTAAGTTGAAGGATGAGGGGACAAGCAAAGATTTTACCACAATCATCACACCCTGCTGTAAAGCTGATGCTCAATAATATCAGGCATATTTATTATATTTAAGTATATAATTTGTAGCTCTGCTTTTTATCAAAATTATCAGTGCAGGTAAAATACATATATTGTCAGTAATATATGACAATAGATTGAGCAATGAGGAAAACGGAGGAATAAGACCTATAAACAAATACAGATCATAAAGTCAGACTATCAAAACCCTTCCTAAAGAAATAAAACCATCTTAACCTCCTTCTTACAACAAACTGTTGGATATTTCACATTGCAGCAGGGACCCACTTCCAAAACTTAAGATAGTCCTACTGAAACACTACTGGTCTAGTAGATAGCGGGACTGCCATAAGATTTTCAGTACCTTACTTTAGAGAGGAAGAAGTCATTCTCCTCAAATAGTTTGGGCACAAATCTTCCAGGGTTTTACAGGTAAGCACCACCAGCTTTAATTCGGACCAGAAATAAATTGACAAGCATTGAAGTTTATAAAGAATAACTCACAACATGGCTAATGCTGGGAATTAATGTCTGCTGCATTTTGAAGAAATTGCTGTTTTTAAATAGCCTCAAGGGCTCCCCATGTAAGCAATGATAAAGAATAGATGAGAGATGATAGAGATATGCCTTAGAGCACGGGTCCTCAAACATTTTCAACAGGGGGCCAGTTGAAAGGCAGTGGTGGACACAGACCAGTGAGGTGGGGGTGGCTGCGGGCACAGGCTGGTGAGGCGATGGCGGGTGCGTGTGCGTGTGCGCACAGCAAGGCCGCAACGGGCCCGTGCGTGCACCCAAGGTGGACGTACAGCACAAGAACTGGAATACTTGACTCTGATGAAAAACAGATATGTGAACACTGACTACAGGTCAGTTCACATTTCTTGCTAAACTTGCCTGGCAATATGAATCTCTGAGGGACCTTCCAGTTGAACTCCTATAAAAGTGGAATTATTATCTTCTCATACTACTTTATGGAATCTTCCAGCAATATTTGAGCAAAACCACCAGAATGCAGTAGCACCTTATCTGTCAGTAGCTCTAGGAGTATTGTGTTCCAAGTTATCAAAAGCTAGTAAAAGCTACAGGAGAGTCAGCAGCATCATGTCCACCACTGTCTTTCTCCCAGTGATAGTTATTAGAGCAAGAGTACTGAAACTCACAATGAAGTAAAATGGAAATAGATTTAGATTATGTTTAGTCCCAGAGTATTTACTGTTGCTTGGCTAGCTTAGTTAGAAATGAGATAAGTGACATAACCTCACAAATCATAGGAAGGGAAGGCTTCTTCAATAGATGTCTCACTATTGCCCCTTTTAAACTAGATGGCACCAACCCATCCCTGAGAAAAGCATTAATTATAATAAGACAGGTCACCATGTTTTGCTGACTAACTTGAAAGTAGCTTGAGCAAAAAGTACTCTGTAAGCAAATAAAAATCTTTCAGCAATTCCTGCGAAGAGAAGTATCTGGACATGGTGAAGTCAGGGTCCAAAAGCATGAGAATAATGTTATCTGCAAAATACCTCTCAAAATTGTCACTTCAGGAAACCAAGTGATTCAATTACTCAAATTATCTACAATTAGTATATCACTAAAAATAGTTCTACTGAAAAGGAATGTGTGAACAAAATGGTGGCAAAGGTAAGGCTTATACTAAAACTGTTCAGCAACATCCTGATCTGGATGGAAAATCAGACTACCTAGGAACATGTCAACCACCGTGATGCTGTGGACAGAGAATCATTCTTTCAGCTGAGTATGTTCAAGTTTCAGACTTGAGGGGCAGGGAGAGTAGTCTCAACATCAGAAGTCTTGAAGTCCTATCAGTGGGGGATGTCAGTGGCAATCTGTTCATATTGACAGTCAAAGCGACTTGTTGGTTCATAACAAGTAGGTGATACCAACTGGAGTGCTTCTAAGTAGAATCTGTGACACTAATTAAATGAAATTATTTCTGATTCTAAATACAAAGGAAAGATTGGGAACAGGAAGTAAATTGATGCACAGACTGCAAGGATGAACTAATAGGCTCCTTAATTTTTAGCTCAAAAAGATAACAAAATGTTTAACTCAAAAGAGGTACAGATATTAACTGAGAACCTAAATAAGGAAAAATATGAAGTAGGCAATTTCTTTTGTATATTTCAGTGATGTCTGGAAACTTGTGAGGGCTCAAGGAGGACTAAGAGGCTGCACTTAAGACAGCAATTTCATGAGAAAATTAGGATGGGATGTGGTCTAAGCAACATTTAAAACCCACAGTGACCTGTATTAAATAAGTGATGTCTAACCTCATATGTAGATGGGACCTTACTCCAGTAAGATTGCATTACATTTAAAAAAAATCCAGCCATTATGCTGGGAAAGCTTTCAGACTAGAGAAATTCACCACTGGAGTAAGGAATGTGTATATGTGTCACTTACATCTATTTGCTATTTGTGACCTAGCAATGGATTTTTCAAAATGCTTTAATATAGCATTTAATATAGCATCCTTATGGTGACAATATGAACTACTTATGTCGCAGAGGTCTTATCTTCATTTTGGTAACTGTAGCCCAGAAGGAAGTGGCAAAAGGCTGGAAACAAAGTCAGATTCCACTCTTCTAGTGTGACATTCCAGGATATAGCTAACAGAGTTATTAATCAATTTTACCTATCATGGTAGATGGGTCAGTGGTACTTCCAAAGAAAACAGTTTTCCTAGAAGTATGGTTCCTGTTGACTTTTATGAATAAAATTAGGATAATAACTATAAACTGTTAGCTTGGCAGAGAACTTTCTAGAGAGCTGTATTATCTTGAATGATTTTGTTTCCAAATAGGCATTTCCTCTGTTGAAATAATGGCCTAAAGTTTGAGCAGCATTTGTTTCTCTGATATGAGGTCAAGCTTTTATCTACTACCTCATCTTCTCTTGGTTAACCGCTTGCTTGCTTGCTTGATTTATATCCTGCCTTTTTCCTACAAAGGGCTCAAGGAAGCTTACATCATTCTCCTCCTCCATCTTATCCCCACAACAACAACCCTGTGAGGTAGGTTGGGCTGAGAGTCTGTGACTGGCCCAACGTCACCCAGTTGGCTCCATGGCCGAGCGGGGGCTAGAACCCAGATCGTCTGAGTCCCAGTCCCACGCTTTTAACCACTACACCACACTGGCTTCCTGCTTTCCTGTTTTCTAACCTGGAGGGAACCTTATTATTGAAGGTTGAACCTTATTGAACTTTATTAAACCAATTTTAATTGTATAAATACAGTATTATGATTATTTTCCCTTTTCAGAAAAAACATAGTGTCAACAACTCAGCTGTCCATAGCAACCCCACTTCAAAAAATCAGTGTACTCATGCAGGAGAAGACAAAAATGCTCAGGTAAGATAACTTGTTTTCCTCCTCTAGATGTTGTTGTTGTTAGTTGTGAAGTCGCATCCAACCCATCGCATCCCCATGGACAACATTCCTCCAGGCCTTCCTGTCCTCCACCATCCCCCGGAGTCCATTTAAGCTCACACCAACTGTGTCATTGACTCCATCTAGCCACCTCATCCTCTACCGTCCCCTTCTTCTTTTGCCCTCAATTGTTCCCAGCATTAGACTCTTCTCCAGTGAGTCCTTCCTTCTCATAAGATGGCCAAAGTATTTGAGTTTCATCTTGAATATCTGGCCTTCTAAAGAGCAGTCAGGGTTGATCTCCTCTAGGACTGACTGGTTTGATCTCCTTACAGTCCTCCTCTAGTACTGTCCATTATAAATTGAGATGTTAATATTCTTCACATTCCACATTTAAAAAGCCAACATAGCACTTGGTATTTTATAGAAGTTGAAGCATTACTAACTTTTAATTGGAGTATTTAAAATTAAAAATAGTATTCTTTTCAAGTTCTCTGTACAAAACAAAAACTATATGCCACACCACAACCTGCTGTATCCAGTATAGGGGAAACTGTGTGTGTGATCCTGTGGTTATGTTTACATAAAGTGATATGCCACAGTTCCAGAGAATTACTCTTAACTTCAGTAACTAGGAACTCACCAGGGAGAAAGGGGTTAGTGGTACTCCTAAACAAGCTAGGAATCATTAGCCAACTTCAGACTTTGGCTTCAGACTCTTAACTTGCTTGAGGAGTGAAAAACTAGGAGTCATAGTTTGGAAGCATTGCTAAACTCTCCTGGTGGTTGCTGCTTACTGATGTGGTTCCTACTGGTAGGAGGTATTAAATGAGGAGCAATCAGGTGGTGTGCTCCAGGAAGCCTGCTCATGAATGATAAACACAGATAGAGCCAATGAAAGGACCTTCAGAGCTGCTTCTTGGTGGAACTAAATATAAAGAGGGAAATGCATGGTTTCCAATCCTGTGCTTAGCATTGTAAGAGATGTGGGTCTTGGTGAGCATTTGCTTGTGACAACTGTTGGTGGTAGACCTTAACATTTCTTCTCTGAGATTTCTGAGCAAGATGGCATTGAGCAATTTTCAGAGAACTAGCAATATTTCCATGGTAGTATGCTTTGGAGAAGGGTGTGTATAGCCTAAATAAATAAGTGGTGTGCAATTCCTTTGCTATTTAATGTAGTAAGGAGCATGAGATGCAGTAATGCTTCTAAAGGCTCTGAATTTTCCAGGGCCTGCAACTGCCACAACATATGTCTTCTCCCACTTCCTCAGAAGACACAGAAGAAACCATGGTATTTCTAAAAACAGTGGTCTCTGGCCTAACCTCACCTCCATTTTGCAAATTTAAAGTTAAAAATGATAGATGCAGTTCAAATGATGTATTTTGCATCCCATGTAGTTTTGCCTACAGTTGGCAACTTTAGTCTTTATTTCTTTAAAATACCTAAGTGATGGAGTGCCCCAAATAATAAAATATTCTCACTTTTGGCAAAAAGGGTTAATGCTATTGTGTATTACAGCTAGTTTACATTGAATTGATCAAACAGATTTCAGTAGAACTAAAAAATTACAAAGCAATTAGTGTTCCCATGTATATAAATTAATATTTGATTATTTAATATTTAAACAAACATTTACTATTTAATTATTATTTATATGTTAATATTGCAAAACAATTAATATTGGTAATAATGCTTCAGTTCAATGAAGCAATTTTCCTGCTATTTTTAGACAAAGATTATGCATATGATCAAATGGAATAGCACTAAGAATTCCAGAATTTGGAAGCCTTTATTATTCAAGGGAATTTTAGGAGTTCAGTATATCTACAATTTTCCCATAACTAAAATTTAATTAGTACAAAATGTACAAGTTTCTTCAAGAAGACAATCATTTCTGTTACTTCCTTTGTTTATGCTGGGTATAGAATCATTAAAAATAATAATCAGGATAAATTGCAGTATAAAAAGTATGAAAGCTAGACATGATTCAGTCAAGATTATTTACTATGCAGATGAAATTATGCTGACTTTACATGATTCTGCTCAGCAAACTAAATATTTATTTAATTTCTCACTCAGTAATTTAATTCCAGGATACAAAATAAGGATGGATCAGAAATAACATGCCTAAATATGTAATTATCAGTTCAAAGGCAAATTTTACAAATTGGGTAAAAGTCTGGAAGAAAGGTACCTGAGCAAAAATGCTTGACTGCTCCATATTACTTTGGGAAGTGAAATGTGCAAACTCTTAAATAACACTAAAGAAAGGTTTAAAGGATAGTCTGATGTAGGAATGGCGAACATGTGTCCCTCCAAGTACTGTTCTACTGAAACTTCTATCATTACGCAGCATTGAATGTATTGGCTAGGGTTGATAGGAGTTGCAGACTATCAATATATGGAGGGCCAAAATGGATGTTGGCAATGTGGAATCATGGATGCAGATTTATATATTGCTCCAAAGCCCAAGATTATTGTATTCAGATGAGACAAATAACTAAACAAATGCCAAGTTCTGCATTAGCAAAAAGAAACCAAATGCATCATTACAAGATGGGAAATCCTGGCTCAACAATACTGCAAGTGAGAAGGATCATGGAATTGTTGTAGATTACAAACTGACTATGAGTCAACAGTGTGACTGCAAAAAGAGCAAATGCTCTTTTGGGCTGCATTAATAGAAGTCTCATTTCCAAATCACATGAAGTACTAGTTCCCCTCTACTCAGCACTGTTTAGGGCTCATCTGGAGTGCTGTGTCCAATTCTGGGTGTCACATTTTAAGAAAGATCCAGACAAGCTGGAAAGAGTTCAAAGCAGGGCAACAAGGATGATCCACAGACTAGAAGCAAAACTCTATGAGAATTGATTGAGAGAACTGGGCATGTTTAACCTCAAGAAGCAAAGACTGAGGAGATCTGATAGCACTCTTCAAGTACTTGAAAGGTTGTCACAAAGAGAGGAGTTCTTCTCAATCATCCCAGAGTGTCGGACAAGGAATAACAGGCTCAAGTTATGGGAAGCTGCGTTCTGGCTGAACATCAGAAAGGACTTCCTGACTGTTAAAACAATATGACAATGGAACCATTTTAACTGGGCAGGTTGTGAGGTTTCACACACTTAGAGGCATTCAAGATGCAACTGGACAGCCATCTGAGAGGGATGGTTTAACTTGGAGTCTTGCACTGAACAAGGGGTTGGACTCGATGGCCTTCATGGCCCCTTCCAACTCTTCTATTCTATGATTCTATGAAGATCAGATTTGTTGGACTAATATTAACTTACATAGCATTATGGATGAATCACGTTGTTGGATTCAGCCTCTCTCTGTTAGACTTGCCAGTAACTTGGGATTTCAGTCAATTTACATTTCATTATGCACAACTTACAAACAAAGTAACATTGCTTCAGGTTATAGGGCAGATCTTTTTGTAGTCAATAAAGAGATTTGGGGAAGTACCGGATCAGTTTCTTAAGTTACAACAGCATGAAAGGAAGCTGATATGAAAGTTTTAGAGAAGTTTTAGGAACCTTCCCAGTTCAAACCAAGTGGACCACTGGGCTTGGGGGACTGGCTTTTTTATTACACTGGGTTGATCATCCTTTTTTATCTTGGATCATTTTATCTCTTATTCCCATTTCCTCCTTATCCATTTGGAGCCTGGTACAACATAGTATTCAAATCTAGGCACCATTATTCTTCCTTATTCCCTGCCCCATTGATAATCTTGGTTGCATCTTCTCCTTCAAGTTGGACTTCTTGAGGCATCTCTGCAAAGTGTTGGGCTTCATTTCTACACAGGCAAAGAATGTGAAAACTTGATTACTAGTGTCTCATTGACAACTTAGGATGCCTTTTCAGTACTTGAAAAAAGATCCTTGTTAACGTTATTTATTTAAAGTACTGGAAATTACAAGTGGAAACAAACTGACAGAAACAGTTCATCAAAGAAGTGGACGGGAGGCATTCATTTTCTTTTTTCATTTATTGGAATTACTATTTTGGGTTAGAAGTTTAGGTGTTTTTGCATTTAGGAAATGGTAAAGCATATACTTTTTAAAAGCTGTGTCATGGTTGATCGACACACAAGGCTATGACCAATCCCTGACACGTAGATGTCATACTCACTTTGTTATTGTTAGTTGCAAAGTTGTGTCCGACCCATCGCAACCCCTTAGGCAACATTCCTCCAGGCCTTCCTGCCCTCCATCAACCCCCGGAGTCCACCTGAGCTCATGCCGACTGATTCAGTGACTCCATCGAGCCATACTCACTAAGAGTAGGCAATATATTATCTGTTTCTGGAAGTGAAGGCAGCTGGAGCAGACAAATGCTGGGAGCAGTCTCCAACAATTATATGCTGAATGCAGTACCTAGGCCACCAGTTAGTATATGGTATTATTACCATACTGTACCTGCTCTGTCATCTTATCCCTAAGATTTCCTATCACTTTATCGTAAAATGACCAAAAAAAGTGCTAGAGCCTTTAGCAGGTGAGCTAACAATTTCTTCTTTGACAGAATGACATCAGGATAAAGTTTGAACATAATGGGGAAAAGCGGTAAGTCCTTGCCTTCTTCTTTTTGCATACTTTATTGCATTTCAGATATTTTGTTATATAATCTAAGCTAGCCTGATTTTTTAAAAAAAAAGTTAATTGTATTTTGTGAATTAAAGAATTTTAAGCTTATATAAATACCAGAAGGCTTCAGTTAATCTTAGAAGGGAGGAAAGGAGGGGTATTCAGTATCCTCCCTTTCATCTAGGGATTTGCTAGTACTAATAAGGAATTCTATCACAACATTCCTCTAAATTCCTGGATCTACTATGCCTGGAAGCAGAATAAAAGGTGTCAACTTAGCTCCCTAATAACTACTAAATAATGCATGCTTCCCTTTTCTCTTTTTCTCTCCTACGAAGGGAGCTTTACCTGTGGGCCATGTGTCCATAGGACCATGTTTGTGCTCTTTTCTGGTGCCTAATATGAGCTTTTTCCTCTCCTCCCGGATGGATTATGACGGGGAGTGAGAGTGCAGAGCAATGCAACCAGCATACAAAATAATGTTCACCTTCCAACCTCTGAATATTTTTAGAAGCTTTAAAGAGCTGGTTGGGCAGAACCAGCACAATCCCTGATTCCTAGGTATCAGGAATCTTGCGAATCATGCCAGCTCTTCAAAAATATCACAGATTTATAAGAAACATTGAGGTGTATTTTTTTTTTCCTTTTCTAACACAGAGTATCACTAGATCTATAGTGGAATCTAGTGAATATCTATTCAGAGTAAGTCCCATTGAACACTCTTATTACATTTGCACATGACACTAACTTAGCCTGGCAATAAGCCATTGTGGATTGGTTGTCTTATGAATGACTCACTGTGAGTCCAATAGATGTTCAGGTTCACTGGGAGTAGTTGCCCACCCATCCCCATCCTCCCGCAGGTATCCCAGAGGACACCAAGAGAGGATGAATTTTCTCCCTTCTACCCACCACAATCATAAGTTTTTTTTGTTTGTTTCCTACAGCTTCCCCCCTCCCTTCTTTTTCTTCCACTGGAGGTAATGAAATCCTCATTTTACATACCCTATTTTAACAGCCACCAACAGCCCCTTTGAAGTGCTTAAGAGGCACTTTGGAATGTTTGTCTGTGGCCATCAGTACCTTAAAAAAACTGCACAGAACTAACTAACTCCCTCCCTCCCTCCCTCCTTCCACCACATTCAGCTGTGAATATTTGAAGCCTCAGGTAGGGTGAAATCAGGGGATGCTTGCTGACAAGGTGCAACCCTGGTCCTTGCTCAGAAGAGAGAGATTCTATTTTTTTTCCATCTGTTGGTTTCTCCTAATAGCTATACAAAATGTGCACCAACTGGACTAGGCTGGGGTGCAGGAAGTTGAGGCTTTTGCTATAAAGGGGGTGCAAATCCTCAAATACCCTCTTTTTGTGTGTAAGCAGCCCTTACCCCTTTGGTTACGCTTGAGGGCTCATCCTTCAAATGCTATCGAGAGAAACCAAAGGTAAAAAGAAACATTTTGAGGCCTTTCCTGGGCAGTGTCCAGGATAGGTGTCTGCTGCACCTTGACAAAAGATCACAGTTGCATAAGTGCAGCTAATTTTGTTTTTTAAAAAGTTGTGCACCTATTTTTCCAGAATTGTTTTTAAAGGGTTCTACTATCCCCTCCAAGGTTCTTCTCGGACACTTTGTAAAGGCTGTCAATGGCTGTCAAAATGGGGAGCTTGCTAGCCAGGTTTGCAGTCTCCAAAAAAGAAAAAGCAAAGGTAGCTAGCTCAAAACAGCTTCTAATCATGACAGGAAGGTAGAGGAATTCCAGTGCTCATGCCCAGGGGCACAATATTAGATTCCTTGTATCCCTGATAGGGTTGTTTTCCAAAGTTCAGATAACATGGCAACCCAACAACAGCCTCTTACAATCTTGGATGGAGAAGATAAGCCAAATGAAACTGAATATAGTAAACATGAGACCAGTTGTTTTCAGGATAAACCAAAGTGTACTCATATTACACTATGTTAAAGTAGGATGATGATGGGTTCTTTAGAAATATATGTAAAAGTGGAATACAAAAGTGAGAATCAAATTTAACATTCATTTCAGAATTCAAGTATGCAAAATGTTACTAAAGGCCTCATGATGTACCAAGGGAATCTCCAGTACAAGCAGCCACAACCAGGAGATACTGCATTTTTAATAAAGTGTTGACAAGAACGGGCTTCAGGTGTCCTATTAGGACAGGTTGATGTTCTATGTGGCACAAGTGCAGTGCTTTGGGATCTGCAGTGCTGCAGTAATTAGCTTTGAAACCCCCCACAACTTGTTCCCCTTTTACCTCTTCCTGGTCAAGCAAATACAGTGGTACCTTGGCCCATGAATGCCTCAGTTCACGACCAAATTGGGTTGCAAACAGAAATTTCTGAAAAATTTTGCTTCGGGTCGCAAACTCCGCATTGGGTGACAATCACAACCGCCTCCCCCCTGAGCATGCCCGTTATCAGGCCCATCTCCCACAACATGCCTGACTCAATTTTTTGAGATTAAAAAAAGTAGTTACAGAACGGATTAACCTTATTTGCATTGAACTTTATGAGGAAATTTGACTTGGCTCACGACCAGAGTCCTGGAACGGATTAAGATTGTGAGCCAAGGTACCACTGTACCTTTGAAATAGCATGGAGTGCTCAGTAGAATGTGTGATGTTTGTTTTTCATACACACTGAAATGAAAAGCACAGTTGTATGCAAGCAGTAATTAAGCAGCTAAGTAGACTTGATGCACTTGTCTGTGATTGATTTCACTAGAGTTGCCAGATTTAGCCACGAATATTTAACTCAGAAATGGTCTCCCTAAAACTACCTAAATCCATAATGATTTGCTACTTGAAAAAAATTATTAGGGGAACAGAGCTCAAAAGCATGTTTCTGTGTATATTTGATGTGCTGTTAACCTTTAGGAAAGAGTAGCGCTTGTGACTCCTTCATGGATCACTGCCTTGTTGTGGCGAAGGTGCTTGTGTAGCTCAATGAAGCTATGAGCTATGCTGTGGACAGTACCAAAAGACAAAAAGATAGGACGCCGGAAGATGAGCCCCTCAGGTCGGAAGGTGTCCAATATGCTACTGGGGAAGCACGGAGGGCTAGTACTAGTAGCGCCAGAAAGAATGAAGTGACTGGGTCAAAGCCGAAAGGACACTCAGTTGCAGATGTATCTGGTGGTGAAAGGAGAGTCCGATGCTGCAAAGATCTGTACTCCATAGGAACCTGGAATGTAAGATCCATGAATCAAGGCAAGCTGGATGTGGTCAAACAAGAGATGACAAAACTGAACATCGACATCTTAGGAATCAGTGAACTAAAATGGACAGGAATGGGTGAATTTAATTCAGATGACCATCAGGTATACTACTGCGGGCAAGAATCCCTCAGAAGAAATGGAGTAGCCTTCATAGTCAATAAAAGAGTAGGGATTGCAGTGCTTGGATACAATCTCCAAAATGACAGAATGATCTCAGTTCGAATCCAAGGCAAACCATTCAACATCACAGTAGTCCAAGTCTATGCCCCAACCACTGGTGCTGAAGAGGCTGAAATTGACCGGTTCTATGAAGGCCTACAACACCTTCTAGAATTAACACCCAAAAATGATGTCCTTATCATCATGGGGGATTGGATTGTTCAAGTAGGAACCCAAAAGGTAACTGGAATAACAGGCAAGTTGGGCCTTGCAAAATGAAGCAGGGCACAGGCTGGTAGAATTTTGTCAAGAGAATATCATGGTCATAGCAAACACTCTTCCAACAACCCAAGAGATGACTCTACACGTGGACATCACCATACGGTCAACACAGAAATCAGATTGGCTATGTGCTCTGCAGCCAAAGATGGAGAAGCTCAATACAGTCAGTAAAAACTAGACCAGGAGCTGACTGTGGCTCAGATCATGAGCTTCTTGTTGCAAAATTTAGGCTTAAATTGAAGAAAGTAGGGAAAAGCACTAGGCCACTCAGGTATGACCTAAATCATATCCCTGAAGAATATACAGTAGAGGTGACACATAGATTGAAGGAATTAGATCTGATAGAGTGCCTGAAGACAGAAGTTCACAACATTGTACAAGAGGTAGCAACTAAAGACATCCCAAGGGAAAAGAAATGCAAGAAAGCAAAATGGCTGTCTGAGGAAGCTGTACAAATAGCTGAGGAAAGAAGGGAAGTGAAAGGCAAGGGAGAAAGAGAAAGATACACCCAGTTGAATGCATAATTCCAGAGAATAGCTAGAAGAGATAAGAATGCCTTCTCAAATGAACAGTGCAAAGAAGTAGAAGAAAACTATAGAATAGGGAGGACCAGAGATCTCTTCCAGAAAATTGGAGATATGAAGGGAACGTTTCATGCAAAGATGGGCATGATAAAGGACCAAAATAGCAGGGCCTTAACAGAGGCAGAAGAGATTAAGAAGAGATGGCAAGATTACACAGAGGAACTATACAAGAAAGAGCTTAACATCCCTGATCACAATGATGGCATGGTCACTGACCTCGAGCCAGACATCCTGGAATTTGAAGTCAAATGGGCCTTAGGAGGTCTGAGCAACAACAAAGCTAGTGGAGGTGACAGTATTCCAGCTGAGCTATTCAAAATCTTAAAAAACAATGCAGTAAAAGTGCTACAGTCAATATGCCAGCAAACTTGGAAAACTCAACAGTGGCCACAGGATTGGAAAAGGTCAGTTTGCATTCCCATCCCAAAGAAGGGCAATGCCAAAGAATGGCAAACTACCGCTCCATTGCACTCATTTCACAAGCTAGCAAAGTTATGCTCAAAATCCTACAAGCTAGGCTCCAGCAGTATGTGGACCGAGAACTACCAGAAGTACAGGCAGGATTTCGAAGAGGAAGAGGAACTAGAGATCAAATTGCCAACATATGCTGGATCATGGAGAAAGCTAGGGAGTTCCAGAAAAACATCTACTTCTGCTTTATTGACTATGCTAAAGCTTTTGATTGTGTGGATCACAACAGATTGTGGCAAGTTCTTAAAGAGATGGGAGTCCCAGACCATCTTATTTGTCTCTTCAGAAACCTATATGCGGGTTAAGAAGCAACAGTGAGAACTGGACACGGAACCACTGATTGGTTCAAAATGGAGAAAGCAGTTTGGCAAGGCTGTATACTGTCGCCCTGCCTGTTTAACTTATATGCAGAGCACATCATGAGAAAAGCAGGACTAGATGAATCACTAGCTGGAATTAAGATTGCTGGGAGAAATATCAACAACCTCAGATATGCAAATGATACCACTCTCATGGCAGAAAGTGAGGAGGAACTAAAGAGCCTCTTGATGTGGGTGAAGGAAGAGAGTGCAAAAGTTTGCTTGAAACTCAACATTAAGAAAACTAAGATCATGGCATCTGGTCCTATCACTTCCTGGCGAATAGATGGGGAAGAAATGGAGGTAGTAACAGGTTTTATTTTCCTGGGCTCCAAGATCACCGCAGATGGGGACTGCAGCCAAGAAATTAAAAGATGCTTGCTCCTGCGGAGGAAAGCTATGGCAAATCTAGACAGCATATTAAAAAGCAGAGACATCACCCCGCCAAAAAGTACGTATAGTCAAGGCTATGGTTTTCCCAGTTGCAATGTATGGCTGTGAAAGTTGGACCATAAGGAAGGCTGAGTACCGAAGAATTGAGGCCTTTAAATTGTGGTGCTGGCGGAGACTCCTGCGAGTCCCTTGGACAGCAGGGCAATCACACTGGTCAGTCCTAGAGGAGATCAACCCTGACTGCTCTTTAGAAGGCCAGATCCTGAAGAAGAAACTCAAATACTTTGGCCACCTAATGAGAAGGAAGGACTCCCTGGAGAAGAGCCTAATGCTGGGAACAATAGATGGCAAAAGAAGGGGATGGCAGAGAATGAGGTGGCTAAATGGAGTCACTGAAGCAGTTGGTGTGAGCTTGAGTGGACTCTGGGGGATGGTGGAGGACAGGAAGGCCTGGAGGAATATTGTCCATGGGGTCGCGATTGGTCGGACACGACTTCACGACTAACAACAACAACACGCGCTTGTGAGCTAAGTTGTATTTATACAATTTCAAAGTACTACAATTTCCATTTATGATTGTATTAATTTTTTATTAGTAAGCAGAAAATGTTGTTGTGGGCTACCTTTAGTAGTTTTTAAAAAAGTAGTATTTCTAACTAATTGGATAGTTTTAGCGACTTAGCTTTCCAACTCTTATATTATCAAAAGATCATATTGGAAAGCAGAAATCAATTTGCTGCTTCATAATCCCATCCCACATGCATGCACCCTTTGTTGCTTTATGACTGAAGAGCTCTTTGCATCACAGCTAACATGGATGGTTTGTAACAAAGGTTACCTTACATGTCATGTTATTCTTTTTTCCCCCATATACCCCAGTACGAGGTACATTGGGATAAATGAGTGAAGAATATAATCTTTTTATTTGTATTCTTATGCCTCATTGGTGGTTCATGGTGGCCAGAAAATAATTTTTATTTCTATATAGTCTTGTAGTGTTGGTACCTTCTGCCTCCTTTCCTTGAGAATTGCATTAAGGAATAGGGGCATAAAGTACAGTGCCACGCCAAGTTTACCTTGAGTGGGGATTCCTTATTGCTCTTTCTAACCAAAAGAAATGGTGATCCTGAGAGAAGTTGTTGCCTTTCCCCAAGATGAAACCTGATGATCCTACATAGTTAATTGCTCATCTGATTTCAGGAAGCAATCTCTCAGTATTGGCTTTTCCAGAGACTCGTGTTGTCCAATCTTAATATCTTGCTATCCCATGCCAGAATTATCCCTTTCACCCGGCCTGTCTTCTATGAAGAAGTGCAACAGAAAGTGAAATCAGCTTTTGGGCAGCCGCTGGATCTCCATTACATGATTAATGAGGTACTAACTTTTACCAACCAGTGCTGTTCAGATGAAAGAGGGAAATATAGGAAAGTATTCTCTTCACAATTCTGAAACGTCCTTGCACCCTCAGGAGGGGGGACACTCACATACAAAAATGCAGTATGGAATAGAATATATTTATTTATTTTCTATGCTGCCCAACAGCAGAAGCTCTTGGGCAGTTTACAACAACACATTAAAAATGAACCATATTAAAATACCATAGAAAGGTTATAATGAAAACATTAAAACCATATTCATATCCCATTTAAAGAATTGTGATACCTTAAATGAAGTTAATCTTAAGACCTGTTTAAGCAGCTAACAAAGCCCCTTTAAAACAATTAGATCCTCTGCAATAGAGGACAGTCTTAACCTGCTGGTCCTCAGTGGGAGGCTCATTCCACAACTGCGGGACCACCACTGAAAAAGGCCTTGTTGCCACCAGCTGAGCCTACCTCGGAAGTGGCAATCAGAGGCAGGCCCCAGATCTTGACTGTAGTATGCAGGTAATTATGGTCACAAACTATATAGAGCTTTATGTGTTAAAACCAACACCTTAAATTTGGCTCATAAGCATATAGGTAGCAAATGCAAATAGGCCAGATTTGGTGTTATATTCTCCCACTGTTTGGTCCCTATTATTAACCTGGCTGCCACATTTTGCACAAGCTTGAGCATTCAAAGAGTTTTCAAGGGCAGCTGCACATAAAGTGCATTGCAGTAATCCATTTCAGAAATTACCAGAGCATAGATTACTGATAGGCTTTTTTTGTCCAGGTAAGAGTGTAGCTGAAGTCAGCTAAGCATCAAGTGACACAGATGGCTCAAGGAAGAACCCCCAAGCTATGAACCTACTCTTTCAGGCAGAGTACAAACCCATCTAAAACAAGTTGAGCACTCTCCACCCAGACAAAGGAACAAACCACCAATCAGTGTTGTCTGGATTGAGCTGCAGTTTATTAGCTCTCATCCAGTCCATCATCACAGCCAGGCACCAGTTTGGCACATCCACAAGCTGACCTGCTGAGGATGAAAGGGGAACTAGAGCTGCTTGTCATCAGTATACTGAGGACAGTGCACTCCAAAACTTCAGATGATTGCACTCAGCAATTTCATGTAGATGTTAAATCGCATGGGGGACATAACAGACCCTTAAGGAACTCCATGCTGGAAAATCCAAAGGGTTGAGTACTGTTCCCCAAGTACCATCTTTGGGAGACAGCTCTCCCAAGTAGGAACAGAACCACTGCAAAGCCATACCCACTCACTCTCAGCTCAGAGAGACACCCCAAAAGTACTCTTGGTTGATGATCTGTCTGATAGATTAGATGGCCATTCTCCTCTCTTGAATGGGGTCGCACTTCCCCTAAAGGACAGGATGTACAACTTGGGCGTGCTCCTGGACCCAAAACTATCATTGGAGTCCCAGGTGGGCTTAGTGGCCAGGAGTTCCTTTTCTCAGCTGTGGGAAATATAATAACTATGCCCTTATCTGACAGACAGAGCCTGAGCATGGTTGCTCATGTGCTGGTAACATTTCAACTAGATTATTGTAATCCCAACTAGATTACTACACTCTACATAGGGCTGCCTTTGAAGATGGTCGAGAGATTTCAGCTGGTCCAAAACAGAGCTGTACATCTGGTATCATGTATCAGTTCACATGTCCACATAACACCTATTTTGTATAAATTACACTGGTTGCCATTTGAAGTGCAAGCCCAATTTAAAGTGCTTGTTTGAATGTGCAAAGCCCTAAATGGCTTAGGACCTGGTTACATGAAAAAGGCCTTCTCCGATATACTCCTACCCACCCATTGATATGTGGGAATGAGGTCCTTCTGAAAGAGCCATCCCTAAAGGTAGTAAAAGGGATGGCAATTAGAAGTAGGGTCTTCTCTGTGGCTGCACCTCACCTTTAGAACAGGGTTCCTAAAGAGGTCTGCCTGGTGCTGTTACTATTTTCATTTTGGCACCAGGCAAAAACTGTCCGCTTTTGCAGATATTTCGAGACTTGATTTTTGACACTTGATTGCTCACTCTTCCCCAGCATGTTCCTACCTCCTCCTCCTGTACTTGTAAGGTTTAATTAATTAATTTTAATCAATGTTTTAGTATTGTGAGCTTCGTACAGAGCCCTCTTGGGCTAATCAGTGGCATATAAATTTGAAAGAAAGAAATAATGGATACCATGGTCAATGGTATCAGAAGCTGCTGAGAAGTTGAGGAGAACCAGCAGGGTCACACTTGCAGCATAGGTCATCATATAGGTGACCAAAGCTGCTTCTGCGCCAAAACCAGCCCTGAACCCTGACTGAAATAGATTCAAACAATCAGTCTTATCCAAGAGTGCCTTGAACTGCTTGGCCACCACCCGCTCAAGAACTTTGCCCAGGAAGGGGATATTTGTCACCAATTTAAAATTATTGAGACCTTCTGGTTTCAGGGAGAGTTTCTTTGGGAGTGGTCTCACCATCACCTGTTTCAAGTGGCAAGGGGCCACTCCTTCTCATAAATAGGCATTAATCACTCACCTGGCCCACTCAGCCATTCCTACCCTGCTAGCTTTTATTAGCCAAGAGGGGCAAGGATCCAGTACAGATGTCATTGCACAAACCTGTCCGACCACAAGGATTTTCCAACATCCTTGGGCTCTACATACTGTACTAACTCAAAAAAAACCTTGATCAGGTTGTACGTTTGATATCTCACCTGATTCCACTGCAATAACATTGGGTTCCAAATCCTGAAAGATTCAAGTGATTTTTTTTCCTGGAAGTGCCTAGGAAATATATTGCAGTGGGCTTCAGATGGTTCCAAGACGTTCTTGGGACCAGCATGTAGTAGGCCGCGGACAACGCTGGAGAGCTGTGCTGGGTGGCAAAGAAAAGACTGAACTGAGGCAGTCAGATATTGCTTCTTTGTTGCACTAACTGCTTCCACATATATTCAGCTATAGGCTCAAATGTATCCATTAGGAGTTTTCCTTTATCTGCAGTCAAGCTGTCTCCTCATTTCTTTTATCACTCTCAGCTCCAGTTTATACTGTAGAGCCTTGCAAACTGTGCTACAGAGAAGACCTTCAGGTCAATCGTGTCCACCACCCAGGTCTTCTCTGCATTGCAGAGATCAACCAGGGATTCAACAGAACCACTAGCTACATCAGCTGGAAAGTCCTTCACAGCCCTCTGAAAACCATCCATATTCATTAGTCTCTGGTTGTGGACCATCTTAATGGGTCTTTGTATTTAGATTTAAATACAAATTTTCAATTATGTGTAACACATGGATCCTAGTTGCAACTGAGCCATGAAGCTCACTGGACAACTTAGGGCCAGTCACTGAATCTCAGTTTAAGTTACCTCACAAGGTTGTTGTGAGAATAACATGGGGAGGAGGAAAAGGCTTGTGCATACCACCTTGGGTTCCTTAAAAGAAGAAGAAAAAAGCAGGATAGAAGTATAAAGATATCAGAAAAAGTTTCAAAAATTAGCAAATGTGTTTGTAGGTTGAGAATATCAACACTTTGATAATTTCCCCTTCTTTTTACATTCTGAGGAAGTTAGGTTTTGGAAGTACTCTTTAGAAGCAACCTGTGTCAGAAAATGTGGCTGTAGGCATGTACCTTTCTGGAAAATAAACACAGCCTGAACTTTATCTTGATACATACAGAAGGAATATTGTAGCCTCTTTACAATCTGAGCACATGCATATTTTACCTTTGAAGTAAGTCCTAGTAAATTCAGTGTGGCTTGCTCCCACCATAAAGCAACCAATTTACAATTCTTTTTTGCTTTCTCACTATTTAATCCGTTGGTGCCAGACAGCATTTAAACTGTAATGTGTCATTACTAATTAAGTGTGTGTACTTGCTTTGCAGTTGTCTATTCCTTTGAAAAGTCAGGATGACATTGATAAAGCTATAGATCTTTTGGACCGAAGCTCAAATGTGAAAAGCCTTAGAATATTACTGCTGTCTCAAGACAAAAACCAGGTGAGTATTTGTGGTCGTACTTGCTATAATCTCTTACTAGTCATTAAGCATTACAGTGATGCCCAGAGCAATGTAAGGTGAGTTTTTCCCCCATTCCATTTAAGCAGAAACATATGTTTTATCAAGCCTTTACTAAATGTTGCTGCTTCCCTTTTTCCACTACCTTGCAGCTGCTTTTCAAGCAATTCCTTGTTCTAATAAAGTGAAACTCAAGAACTTATGTAGGTTTCTATACATAGAATATCCCAGATGGAAAGTAAAGGAAACTTTTTTCTCCAAAAAATAAAGAATTGGTTTGATTGGGCTTCCTTCCTCTTCTTCCCCCACTCTTTTCCCCAACAACAATGTTGTCAGAGGGCATAGTAATTCTGTTTGGTATAAATATTTTTTTAAAACCTTGCCTAGTTTTGTGATATCCATATGATTTATATTATTAAATCTGTCTAATGCCTTATCTCCTTTTAGGTTGTACTTTGTATTACACCGCACTTAATTAAAATGTTTTATATAACTGTATTTATTGCTTTCAGTCAGAATTGCATGAGGATCTGATTGCTTTCACCAAATACCTTGGTGCAAATAACCCAGCGGTATAAATTCTAAAATATTTGAAAAAGGTAGCATTTGACACTAATTTCAATAATAAATCGACACAAGGAGCATAAATCTTACTTAGTAATGAACACCAGAAATGAAAACTTTTCTTTCCTATGATGAGGGCAGGAAATCAAGGCTCCATGAACTGGTAGTCTGCCAATATTTGGTCTTTAATACTCCTGAGCCTTGGATGAACCCTGGAACAATGAGGCATCACTGCTTCAAAGTGCCTCTTAGACCCAGCATATTGTTGTAGCCCAAGACTGGGAGCCTTACCAACTGACACCTCCAATGACAATGACTTGGGTTCACGCAACACAACCATCAACTATTGGCTATTGTCATTGGTTGGTTGTTGTGCTGTGCAAACACACTCATTATTACAGTGTGTCTTGGAGGTATCACTGTCTTCTCAATGACTGGTGGACTTCAGACTTCTTTAAATATCCTGAGGAGCACTCCCCAGCTGGCTCCCTACTCCTTCAACCTTCTCTCCCTAGGAGAAACCAACACCTTAAATGTCAAATGCAGCACTCAACAGCATAAGAGTTTCCAAGGAGTCTTTTCTGACCTGACAGTAAAAGCCTGCCAGTTGCTCCCATATCCTTTTGGCGTAACTTGTTAGTTCTCTAGCACCGAAATTTCTGACCAAGGTCTTGAAACTTCTCCTTAATTCCAGATTTAACCCAACCCTCTTGACTTCATCAGGCCCCCTTGCCTGAGACATTGCCCAAGGGGGATTTCCTGGTGAAGTGTGAAAGAGAGGGGCCTTTGCTTACCTTGCATTTTAGTTTGGAGTTAGTGTCACAAATCTAGTACCTTTATGGACCCTCTGCTAGAAACATGTAATTTCATTTCCTTTCATTTCACTTCATTTCATTTTTAAGCATCAAGATGTGATACAGGCCTCCACTCATGTGATGAAATTTACTTACGGGGAATGCACATTGCTGTTCATATAAACCTGCAGTTTACCTCTCATCTGATGCAGGCTCAAACCTTCACCTCAAGATCTTCACAGTTTTCCAGAGTATTTGTGCAGCTCATGACCAGCATTTTGCATATTGTATAATAACTTGAAGCACTGGAATAGGTGGAAATGATCCTTCAGACGTATTTTTAGTGCCAATACTACTAAACTGACCTGTCTGTCATTGTCCTTGCTATTAGAAGTAAAACACTAGGTCCCTTAAAAGCAAAGTTCCTTCATTCCTGTTGGTCTCTCTTCAACAGACTAATTCATCATCCCATTCTGGGATGCCAAAACAAGTCAGAATCAAAACTTCCCAGTCTGTTGGAGATGTGAACGTTGCCTATCCACCACCTGAAATCAGAAGCAGACACCTGTCTATCAGTAAGTATTGGCAGATAAATACTAGTTTGTAAGTAAAATCCAGTGCTAATAACAAGTAATTAATCCAGTACATACACCAGAGAAAATTGTGCCCTGCCTCGTGCTTTATTAGCTCTATAGTTCCCACTGGATCAGTTTTCATTAACATGGTTGTGTCTTGGAATATATGAAGAAAAGTGCATCTGGGAATGAGTAGAGGGCACTTGACCAAACAATTACAACTACCACATATATGTGTTCAAATCCAGCGCTACAGGACTTGTGGCCTGACAGTCACACTAACCTGAGTTCCAGGAGCTCTGTTGTTGTCATTGTTATTGCCATTGACATCTTTCTCACACATCGGCCAGAGTAAGCAAAGACTTGCAAGGTGCTTGGTCTTAAGCCTTTTCTCTAGACATCAGGTTCTTTCAAAAGATGTATCTGGAGGTATGACTATGGCAGAAAAGTCTAAATAGCCCAGTTTCCATAGACTTATTAATATTGTTTTGCCTTGAAAATCCTGTGATGAAGCAATCCACAATGAATCAGGAGATAGTGCTAGTGCTTACTGGGGAGGGGCAAAGAACAAGGACAAATGGCACTGTCACTAACGACACAACTAGATCAGCACTGAAAGGAAGTCTAAGGACTGACATGCACAAAGGCAAAACAGAAGTCCGATGCAGCACAACATACACAGTTGGAACATGCAAAGTACAAAGTATGAATCAAGGCAAATTGGAAATTGTAAAGCAAGAAATGGTATGGTTAAACATTACAGTATTTGGTTGGAATGAAGTGGACTGGAATGGGACATTTTCAAAACATTTTCAGTGTTTCACTCCAGAAATGACAAACTCAAAAGAAACAGAGTTGCTCTAATACTGAGGCAAGATGTATCATAGGCAGCAAGGGGCTATAATCAAAGTCTGACCAAATAATTTCAGTCAGAATTCTTGGAAAACTTAACAACATTCCCATCATTCAAGTCTATACTCCAACAACAGATACTGAAGAAGAAAGCATCCAAGACAAAGTTGATAACTCACAAAAACAAGATATGCTGATGATTGTAGGTGACTGGAGCGCAAAGGCAATGTACAAAGCAAGCACTCAGAGCTGCCACTCACCACAACCTCCAACATCATATCAGTGCTGATCGATACTGCTCTCAGAGCCATCAACTGCACCTACCAACATTGTGCCACTCACCAGCCACCCTGTGTGAGCTCCTGCCAGCTGGTCCCCCTCAACATCATCGGAGCTCAACTACACGTCAAACTTCATCTCCACCTTCTCCCTTACCCCCTTAGAACCCAACACCACAGTCTATGACCAGGAGCTGGTGTTGCTGTTGGGGGAGAGGGGAAGGTTCGTGGACATGGTGCTGCTGTTGTTGAGAGCTGAGTTCTCCCCTCCCACAGTAATAGTCTCACCAGTGCTTCTTGCCAAACATCTTTATTTTGCATGCAAGTCTCTGAGCATATACAAAGCAAATGTTGAAACCCCTCTGGCCTTCACCCAGAGCTTTGCTTATGAATCCTTTTGCACCTGGTGGGAGGAGTGCTATGGAATCTGGCACACTATTGCTGCTCGCTCTGAGATCCCAGTTGTGACTGTGATGGTGGTCCGCCTCCTCAGGAGGCTGGAGTTCCCCATCTGATAGACTCCCTATCTCTAAATCTCTCCCCTCAAAATCTCGTTGCTCTTCTGTGTTCACATAGGCAGGCTGATTCAGCCACACGGCTGCCCTTGAACTAATCTCTCCCATAGCAGGCGCAGGCATATACCCAGGGCTTTGGACTCCCTCTGAAGCTGTTTGAACAATCAGCTTGTTATCAGAGTCTGAGCTTTCAGCCCTGCTGGGATAAGCCAGCTCCCCTGCACACATCTCATTCACAGAATTTGAGCTTTCAGTCCAGCCAAAATGGTCAGCCTCTCATACATGCCCCTTAAGTTTGCCAGAATGTGCTTGCACAACAGCTATGCATGACAGGGGAACTGGGGTGTGGCTGACCCCATTTTCGGTGCCCCAGGATCTGAGACATCAACCCCAATAGCCATTCCATTCCTACCTGCCCTACTGAGGACAGCACAGCAGTCATGAAAGTTCCCTGCTTCCACCCTGACCACATCCTGGTCACATCATGAAAAACTGAAACCACCTAGAGGATGATGAACAAAGACTTGCTGTTCCTTCACCAACATTAAAACCCAACTCCATCATAGTGGAGTTTATTCAAGGGACCCCTGCAGGGAAAGGCAATGCTGCAATGGCCTTGCCAGGCAAGTATGCACTGCTGCCTTGCTGGACCTCAGGATCTCCAGCTATGAGGCAACCATGGCCCACTGCTAGCTCTTCCTCTGGGCGAAGATGGCAGTCATGGCCAGGTACTTCCCAAACAACTTCTGAAAGTTGGCACATCTCGTCTACTCCAAGGCAGCAAAGCTGGCTAGACACCAGACAGAGGCAGCCAGGCACATGTGGACTGTGATGGGAAGGCCCTGATGGGCCAGTCTGTGTATGCTTCTTAGACAGTGATACACTCACATTTCATTTGCACAAATTGAAATCAATATGTATAAACTAATGTAAAATAAATTGTTTTCACCTTCATGGTCTGGTTCAGTAGAAATTTTATAATAAAAAGTAAATCTTTGAAAAGCAAGTCCACAAGAGTTGCATCCACACTTTTAAAATGTTTATATTGGAGGTGCAAACATCCAGGTTCTTAGTATCTGATGGTAAACAACAAGCAAGTGGTATCTAGGTTGCTAAAGAAGGTAGATTTGTTGTCTTAACTGTCCATACAAAGTCTATGTTTTCTGTCACAGGATTAACCAAAGCCCTCAGGGCAGTTCACAATACCAAGACCTGAAACTATAAATACAATGTTTATATCTATACC
The DNA here is from genome assembly GCF_004798865.1 of Varanus komodoensis. Taxonomy (NCBI): domain Eukaryota; kingdom Metazoa; phylum Chordata; class Lepidosauria; order Squamata; family Varanidae; genus Varanus; species Varanus komodoensis. The sequence goes on along the minus strand of NW_025336100.1, from coordinate 5,184,229 downwards.
AGCTAATAACCAAAGCTGTCTTTTTTGTAACAATAGTATCATAAACAGAATAAAAATAGAATAATAAAAGCCAGTAGGTATAGAAATATCTTAAAGCATACAAACATATTTTTAACAACTGAATGTGTCAATGGTGGGTGGGGGAGACAGATTTTGGAAGGAATTTTGAATATCCCTCCGTCTCAAATATATTTCTCTCTCTCATGCATGCAGAAAGACAGCAAGTCTGTTTCAGATCACATAATGTATATAAAGGGGGAATTTTCACATACATTTAATTCCCTGGAGAAAATGAGAGATTAAAGGCCATCTTGGTCTTCCTGATGAAAGTGCTCCATCATAAAAGTGATGCAGCTCTCCATCTGAAAGATGACTTTTTGTTCTTTTAAAAAATCTTCAGAGCTTTCAGAACTTCTGCCCTTGGTTACTTACTGACACATGATAAAATCAGATTTCCTAGCCTCCTGTTTCCTCCGGTTAACCAGTAGGTGGTGCTAGTGTATTGTAAGCACTGATTATATGTAAAGAGAAGAATTGCCTTAGCATCTATATACTACTGTCTTTTAATATGGTATCCTACTGTTTTAAGTAAATACACACAGAATTCTGTGTTCATTTGAAATAAGCAGCCATATATATAATTATTGCATTTCTCTTACAAGCAGTATGAAGCTCAGTTAAATAGCAGAGTTGCTTTCAGTGACTCTGAAAATGTGGATATGATGAAGTAGTTTTGTTTTGCTTTTTTAAATTCAGCACCTATATGACACTTGTTCAAATATTGCAAGCATTGTAGTGCTTTATCCATTGCCTTAAAGGAGATGAGCATTTATGATTCCAATCCTTGTAATATCAGCATTTAAGCTGCCACAAGAGTGTGAAAAACCAATTTATTTGTTAATTCCAAAGGCAGGTTTGTAATTTAAAGCAGCATGTACATCATGATTGAGATAGCTCATACTCTGGAAGACAGAACGAAGATTCAAGGTGATCCTTGAAGGCTGGAGCACTGGGCTAAAAACAACAGAATGAAATTCAGTAGGGACAAATGCCAAGTTCTACACCTAGGAAAAAGAAACAAAATGCATAGCAACAAGGTGGGGCATAGTTGACTCAACAATATTACAAAGAAGGATCTTGAAATTATTGTAGATCGCAAGCTGAAAAGGAGTCAGCAATGTGATGCAACTACAAAAAGGACAAATGCTCTTTTGGGCTGCATTAACAGAAGGATCACTTCCAAATCACATGAAGTACTAGTTACCCTCTGCTCGGCACTTTCTAGGTCTCATCTGGAGTCCTACATTCAGTTCTGGGTACCACATTTTAAGAAAGATGCAGACAAGTTGGAAAGTTTTCAGAGAAGGGCAACTAGGATGATCTCGGGACTGGAAACAAAGCCCTCTGAGGAGAGATTGATGGAACTGGAACCATTTACCCAGATGAAAACTGAGGAATATATGACAGCATTCTTCAAGTTCTTGAAAGTTTGTCATGCAAAGGACGGCTAGAATCTCTTCACAATCATCCTAGAGTACAGGATGTAGAATAATGGGCTCAAGTTACAGGAAGCCAGATTTCAGCATAACATCGAGAGAGAAAAAACTTCTTGATTGTTAGAGCAATGTAACAGTGGAACCAATTACTTAAGGAGGTTTTGGGCTCTCCCACACTAGAGGCTTTCAAGATGCAGCTAGAAAGCCATCTGAGAGGGATGGTTTCACTTGGAGTCCTGCACTGGGCAGGGGGTTGGACCCAATGGTCTTGGCTTCTGAAACTCTACTATTCTATGATTCTATCAGCAAATAGTAAATTCTTTTTCAGTACAAAATATATCCTCCTACTAACTTCCAGAAAGAAGCAACGACTGGATGTTGCCACTGGTGGTATGTTGGAAAAGATCAAATGCAATGCTTTTCTGGTCTCACAATCTATTCACATATGTGCTGATCCTGATGATCTTACTGCGGTGCTTATGAACCCTGCTGACCTTTCTAGAAGCAGTTTTTCACATGTCGGTCATTTTCTTGAGCATTTCTCACAGAAGCTATCCATTGTACATGAGAGTTTTTTAAATCTTTTAGATCACAGCAACCCTCAGAAGGATTGCCCCTCTTTCCCCTGCCCTGGGTGGGAATACATAGGGTTCCCTTAGCTAAAGCTCTGTACCACTTTTCTGGAACTAGGGCAGTAGATCTATGATCATGAAATGGGGTATTTGTCATTGTACCATCTGTAAGTGGTTCAGGGAGGTGGAGCAAAGGAAGGTCAGGTGGCATGTAAGGGGACAGACAAGGCTTGTTTGCTGTTCAAGGAAAGAAAGGTAGCTGAACATATCCGAGTCTATCTCCAGGCATCAGAAGCAAGAACAGTGATAGCAGGTATAGGCATGTGAGTGTTGTGCTTGACTTAGGTTCATGCCAAGAGATCCTGAGGCTGAAAGCCATACGAACCACTCCAACCACAGCATTTCCCTTAAGCACCCCTCGCTTCCTTAGGGAAGTTGCGCCATGTCCTTTGGCAGCAGCAGACCCAGAATATGAGGGGTCTCTAAATTTACAGGGATTCTTAGGGGATTAGGGGATTCAATATTAGGGGATTCTTCCTCAGCAGGAATCCTTGAGGACTGGACTAATTGTTTACTGCTCCTGTGTGGTCTGTAGAAGCACAGGCTACCTTAAGTCCCCAGTTCTGCCCACCTGTGATTGGAAAAACACTGTCTGTGTAACTACACAGTCTGGTGGATCTCTCATGTCTCTGATCCCTTACTGCCAGCATTAGCATCTTCATGAGATCGCACCTGCCTCTTTGCTTTTTGCACTGTGTTCAGCCTCGGCTCCACACAGCAACCCTGTTATTTGGATCATGCTGTCTTTCAGACTGCTTCTCTGTGTTGATCTCGGACTCTGTTTGGGAATCTGCACTTTGAGCTGGCCTTTTTAGCCAAGTCAGTTTGTGACATCCATGGCTTTACCTCTCCAGTGTTGTACTCTGACTTTTTTCTTCACTACATGCAAGTTAGAGGCAAGACCTGGACCAAGTTGAGTCAAGATGGAGGGCTGGTCACTGGCAGCTGCCTCCAGGCTTAGCCTCTCTGCCTTTCAAAATTTTATATTTTACCTATTGGCTACAAAATACTAGATTATTTCCTGTTTTATCCTAAAAGCTCAGGATGCAAAACATTTTAACAGTAACCCTCCTAATCTAAGCTGAGGGCTTGTGAGTTCAAACCTGCCAAATTAGACTTTTGGTTAAATTAGAAATTCATCCTGAGTTTTTGCACATCTAAGCCCATCACTTGGTCTCTTCTCCTGTACCAGGTTTAATCTAAGTGAAAGCTAAGACTATGTGCCTTGGTTCCTCAGTCCCATGGTGGAAGGATGGGGGTGTTTCAGGAGCACAGAAAAGAACACACCAGTTTTCCTTTTAGATGTCCTTTCCCTGTGTTTTTTAATAAATATTTTTAAATCCTCAGCTTCTCAGAATACAGGTCGAAGTTCACCCCCTCCAGGGTATGTTCCAGAGAGACAGCAGCGAATTGCTCGTCAAGGATCCTACACCAGCATCCATAGTGAAGGAGAATTCATCCCAGAATCCAGTGAACAGTGTGTAAGTGTGAAGTAAATGGAACATGTCAGAGTAAAACTATCAGTACCATCTGTTCTCCTGGTCTGTGTTCTCTTTTAGAGTGTTACACAGGAAACTGTCTTATACAATGCAAGACTATTAATTCAGCTACCTTGCATTGTCTGCAATAACTGCAGAATTGCAAAGTTTCAAATGGGACTTTTTTCCAGCCGTACTATGAAATGCTGGACATTGACGCTACAGCCTTATGCATGTGCTGTATCACTGAGTTGCAAACCTTGTCCAGCCTTCTCATGTTCTTATGTGTAGCTGCTTATCTGCAGGTGCTGATCTGTATATGTACACAGAGAGAGCTATTTTACTGTGCTTTACTATCATCAACTTTTACAGTTTGGTTCCAGGAGACAGCTTCTTCTCTTAGATGCTGAAATGCATAGTTGGTCCACGGGGATTGCTTTTTCCAGTGAGATTGTTTCTGCTGAGCTCATCTCTTTTTCTTACCTGTTCACTCCAGTAAGACAGCATGTCCACTTGCTGAAGTATGATAATTTGCATATGGTGTTTATGAAATACTGAAGTATTCCCCCCATGCATAGACTATGGCATCCTAATCTTAGAGTGAATGTTATCACTCAGACATAACATGCATGGACAAATAAATCAATTTATATTGGTCAATTCTAGCTAAATTCTCTACAGTGCCTTTTTGGTTAGATTTTCAAGACCAGACCAGACCAGAGCTAATTCAACTTGAATTTCTGTGACCTTCTCTTATAGTTGTTGGATCCTTTAAGCAGTGCTGAAAGCTCTATATCTGGCAGTTGTCAGTCCTTGAGCCAGTCAGGAGACAGGTATGGGCCTTAATGGTTTTGAAATGCTTTTTGTGCCTTTTCTCTATCTGATCTGCGTTTTATTTATTTATTTATTTATTTAGAACTTTTATATACCGTCCTTTATGTATGACATCTCAGGACAGCTTACAATATTAAAATCAGAATACAATAAAACAATACAATATGATAAAACAATATATACCCAATAAAAATAAATTGTATCAAAAGCGACTGTTAAAGCCATTAAAATACTAATTTTTTGAAATAATGATTGAATAAAAGGGTTTTGACCTGGCACTGAAAAGAATATAGGCTCGGCGCCAGACGAACCTCTCTGGGAAGCACATTCCACAATATTACTGTTGCTTAGTTTATCTTCTAGTGAAATTGACAATGACTCTGGGTATGAGTTTCATTCTTTTCTGCACAATTTGGCTTTTTTTAGTTGTTTAGCTCTTTTCTTTAGTACTTCTGTTATCTGCTTCTCATACTTGTGTTACTTGATTTCTAGTAGTTGATTAATGCAGTTTGATGCATTTCCAATAATGACTGAATAGTGTGACAGTGGTGTTTTATAATCCTGCAGTAACTATTACCCAAAGTGCTACTGAGAAGTAATTTGTTAGTGCAGCCAAAAGCCAAGAAACTAGATCTCAATTAGCTTCAGTTTTTAGGATGAATATTTTCCATGTGTAGCTAGGCCAGAAATAAAAGGGAGAAAGTAAGATTACCTATGGCAAGACTTTTTCTCATGTAAATTTCTTATGGCTTACTGTAGTGAGAAGTAAAAATGTTCCATTGTGATGAAAACTCAAGGTGGTTTAGAATGAAAATCACTCTGCACAATATATAATAATATGTATTATAATAATATATACATTATATGCTCTGTATTGTCTCAAGCAAGACTAATTGCTAAAAAAAGTAGAGTTGGATAAAGAATTCTGTGACTCTTAAGAAATTTATTTTCTCTGTGTCCTCTTTTGCCTGTTAGAGGACTTTCCTTTTCCAATCGGTGCATCTTTGACCTTGAATCAGAAAACCCAAACATATGATTTCTGCTGGATCAAATCAAAGGCCCGTCTAGTTCAGTATTCTGTTCCCACAGTGGCCAACCAGGTGGCTATGGGAAGCCCACAAGAAGATCATGTGTGCAATAGCAACTCTATCACATGCTGCTGTACTCTAAATGAAACAGATAATCTTGTAGTAATTAATTATCTCATTAGAGTATGGGCAGACTGCTACATTTTTGCCATCGTTAATAAATTCCCAATAAACTCTCATTGAACAGAAGCAAACAGCTCTAAGTAGTCTAATATAATTATCAGAGGATCTTAAGGTACCATCAGCAAAATTATATTACACGCATCTCTCTTTAAAAATGCAGTTTCAGAGCAACTCCACAAAATATTCCGAAAGTCAGCTTTTTAAGTTTTATACCTCTAGCACACATCACTGGTATTGCATGAAATTTATCATGTAGGGTAAGGTTGGCAATGTGTGGTCCTTAAGATGTTGTTAGACTGCAACTTCCATCATTCCTCACCATTGGCTCTGTTAGGACTAATAGGAGATGGCAGCCAGCCAACATCTGGAAGGGGAAAGTTACTCAGCTCTACATAGGAACTCAAGTACAACTTGTACATGATTTGAAATAATTCTCTCTTATCCTGATGCAAGATAAGTAGGACCTTGGGTACCATTTTTCAAACCCAGACATCTTTGTGATAAGAGGTTTCCTCTGACTGAAACTGTAAATGCAGCCTCTGATAGAATTCAGAAGCCCTAGGCAGATCAGCTATAGAGGCTACCTGTTGGAGTCCAGGATATGGGTGGCAGAACAACAGACTGGGCATCAGGACCCAGGCAACTAAGCCAATGTCCAAATAACAATCTTTAAGCAAGTTAAGTAGTCTGAGTTGAGAGCCAAGAGTAACAGAAGCACAAGGCAAGGTACAGTCTACTTAGACAATAACATAGTCAGGGTAGGTCCCATATAACCAGCAAGGCAGTCAGTAACCCATGAAGCGATACAAACAGGAGAAGATACCTTGGGATCAGGGCAGAAGCCAGGAACAGGATCAAAGACCAGACACAGGAACTTGGTCAGTGATGACCAGGCAGTAAGCGGGACTACAGCAAGTCAGGAGACCTTCATTGCTGAGTCAGCTTCTAGAGGGAAGAGCCACTTATATAGCTTTTCCTTCAGGGCTTCCAGGTAGTGCTGCATTGTTTTCAAGATGTTTGCAGACTGACAGTTTTATAATCTGCTCCAGAACTTTCCCAGGGATTTACATTAGACTGAGTAGTTCCCAGGTTCTTCTTTTCCTTTCTTGAAGATACAATAGGGACATTAGCCCTTCTCTAGTCATCTGACACTTCCCCTGTTCTCCATGATTTCTCAAAGATAATAGAGATTTCTTCCACCAGTTCCTTTTTTACTCTAGGATGGAGTTCATTGGGGCCTGGAGATTAGGACTCCTTCAGCCCAATTAGATGTTCCTTGACCTGTCAATCATGAACTGCTATCCTGCTCCTTCAGCTTGTACTTCCTTTTCATCATGGAGGTTATAGATCTTCATTTTGCAGAAGACAGAGCCAAAATAGGAATTGAGCACTTTTGCCTTTTCTTTGTCATCTGTTATTTTGCCATCCACAATGAGAAGTTGAACCCCCATTTCTTTCCCCTGTCTTTTACTATGCACATACTCCTAAGCAGACTTTGTAGTAGTATTTGTTGTTGTTCTCAGATGCTCTCAATAGGGCTACTAAACTCATCTCCCAGTATTTCTATGCAGAAATATGTATCTTTAACATATAGTGGAACTCTGCTCCCTCTCTGTTACTTTTGTTTTTCTTGAGGAGCTTATACACTTCAGTTACTGAATTCCAATCATGTGAGTCATCCCACCACATTTCAGTTATACCTATCAGGTTGTATTCACTCTTCTGTGTTAGGAGTTCAAGTTCATGCTGTTTATTTCCCATACTCCAAACATTAGTATATATACATGGAAGACCATGTACTTTATACTCTAGCTTTCTTCCTGCATTTTTTGTAAGACTATGATCGGGCACTGTTAGAGCTGCTCTCTCTGTTGTTGTGCATGAGTCTTTTTCTGTTGCCACGTCTAGGTGTACTTCTTCCTACCCTGTAGGATTCATTTTAAAGCCCTCCTGATAAACCTTTTCATCCTGTGGCCAAATGCCCTCTTTCCAGTCCTTGTAAGATGCAACCTAGCCCTTGCAAGCTGTTAATCTTCATGGTCCCAGGAAATGTCAGATCTCCAAAAAGTTTGCATAAAAACACATGCAATACAATACAAAAGGAAAAGTAAAATACCACAAAATAATAAATGCATTAAAATGTTTACAAGAGGGGCAGTAAAAGAAAACTGTGTCATGTTTGGTTACAAGTCAAGGAAAAAGTTGAATGAATAAATGCATCTTCTTGAGAGATCAAGAAGAAATAATAGGATTGTACTTCACCATCTTCCTCCTGAAGAAGGTAACCAAGGATGATTTCTTCTCTCAACTGAGCCTAGACTGAAACAGATCCAGATAATCCCTTTTGTTCAAGAGTGCCTTCAGCTTGGATGCCCCTACCCACCCTTTTTGGGGCATATTACTCTAAAAGGGAGCACTTGTGGCCAGATGATTATTAGCATGGGACCCCATTATTCCAGGGAGGATTTTTCTCAGGAGAGGTTGTAGTACTACGTCTTTCAACTGAAATATTTAGAGAGCCATATGTAACTCAAATAAGGCTACTGGGAAATCTTGCTTCTTTTCAAGAATACTAACATTTACAATAGCAAAATACAAAATCAGTATAAATGGAATACGATGCTCATAGCAAATACAAATTCAAATACAATATTAACAGCAGAGCAATACAAAATCAAACGAAGTTACTTAATACAATAATATTCATAATATTAAATACTGAAATACAGCAAACACTCTCCTCAGGCCCCAATACACACCTGCACAGATTGGCTGAGAAAACACACCCAACACAATCCCCCTCAGCATTTCCCTTCCCAGCAGGAAAAGGAAAAGATTCCATCTTCACAGGCCCACTGAGCTGCCCCTTCCCTTCCCAGCCTCCTCCAGTGAAGAAATGGTGGGGAATTGGCAGTGTGAGCACAGCTAACCCCATGCTGGTCGGGGTGAGTGAGATGCCGCTGTCATGCGCACTGTCAGTATTTGGGACAAGGGCAGCTGGGTATCAGGTCAGGGCACCAGGACCCAGACAACCAGTACAATATACAGGCCCATTCCAAATCATAGGCAGTCCTGATATCAAGGCAGTTAATAGAAGTGCAAGGTAGGTCAATCCAGATAGAGCAGAGCAGTCAATACTAGTCAGGAGTTGAAAGCCAGAGAGACAAGCCAAGGAGAAGCTGGAGCAGGTAAAGACAGGCAAGGTCCAGAAGCAGAGGCAAGAGCAAGGTGACTGACAGTTTCCAGAGCAGGTTCCAGACAGCACAGGGAGTTCCAACAACATCAAAACACTTTGTTGCTGAGGTAGCATCTGAAGGGGAGAGCCGGTTCTTATATAACTCTTTCCTCAGGGCTCCCAGGTGGTGCTCGTAATATTTCAGGGGACTGCAATTGACTGTGGGCCCAGACCTGCAACGACCAGGGCTGCTATCCTGCTCTCTGTCCAGAAGAAACACGACGACTCAGAAGCGGTCTCCTGGACCATCTAGTCTGACCCCCGGCTCTAGCCGGCTCCACTCATGACATGCCTCTGCTCATGACATGCCAGAAGAGGGAGCCCTGGTGCTGCCTCAGAGCCTCACATGTGCACATGACAGCAGCTCTTCATGGACTGGCAGGAAATGCTGGTGGACCAGTGGTTGAAAACCACTGTTCTAGTGTGTTTCTCCATACAAAGTCAGTAAACAGGGAGTCTTCCACATAAAGACACTTAGAAGCAACTGCATCAGTGGCACTTTGGCATTTCACCATGCAACAGGGGCCTTAGACATACTCTCATAATTGGATACCCCACCTCTACAGGGAAGGACTAATTTAAATTACCATGACAATATAGAGGTTTATTATCTCATTATCCCCCTCCCTTTACTACAGATTCTAAACAATTTAATCTATGCTATGTTTAGTACTAATTAAATATACTGTGTACTATTTTTATAGAAATGACACTTTTTAAAAAGTTGAAATACAACACATTTTCACTGTATAATCTTTGAGACTGCAGAAATTCCACAATGCAGACACACACTATTGGATTCAGACACACTATTGTCATTTATTTGGGTTTTAGTTGCCCACCTATTTGCAGGGTAGGTGCCTCTTTTTATCACATGATTATGAAATTTAGGCAATTTCCATTCTCAGTTCTTAAAAGCAAAACTGAATTATTCCATAATCCTTTACTTCCAAACAGCCTTTCCTTCCGAAAATCCTGCATGTCCCGGACTCAGAGTTTCCCAGACCACAGGCAAGATTTTTCAGGTAAGTTAGTTGATTGTTCTGATGGTAACTGAAAGGTGTGAGGAACCTATTTCATAGGTTTTTTTCCTCTGCTCTATAGTCACTGTATATTTCATGTATGTGTTCAAAGTAAAGAATGTGTTTTGAAATGTGCAGGCAATGTGTCTGTAAACTGCCTGGAATTACCTGGCTTACAGACTGTTACAGGGTGGATATCAGTAGTAAGGGACCAGGTCAGTTCCACTTCTCAGATTCTCTTGCCACTGCCAGGTTAAATGTTTCCTGATCTAGGAGGGAGACACATATTAATGTGCTGCTTTCTCTTTCAAGAAGGTCTGGTGAAATGAAAACTATTCCTTTAATTATTAGAAGAGCAGATATTTGGATAAAGTAATAGTCATATGTCAGCTGCCCTAATATCTCAGTAGGATCAGGGCTGGATTCTGTGCTCTGAACAATTCAGTGAGCTGTTGTTATTACTCTTTAATCGTTCTGTGCTTTTTATGCAATATACATCTTTCCTCCAACATTTCAGTCCAAAATATTAAAAAAAATTCATAACCTTTAGAGATACAAAAATTGCAGTTTGGCTAGATCACATGTGGGCAATTTGCATTTAATAATAATATGCATTTGCTGCATATTATTTCCCCCATGTACATTATCCTCTCTCCAGCTTGCCCAAGAGCTGTGTCCTAGGTTGTAGGGAGTGTGATTGTGCAGGGGAGGACAATAGATGAGAAAGGTCATCCCTTTGTGCCATTCACCTGGTTAAAAGTATGGTCCTTGTGTTCAGCTGATTAACCCTCCTCTCCTTGCATGTCAGTCATCTCCAGTCTTCCACATCACCAGCCTAGGCCCTTACACTGCTGACTTCCTCCCCTGCCCACCCAACAGACCTGCAGACCTCCAGCTCTCCACCCAGCATCACACCAGGCCCTTGGGGTAAAATGGGTGCCTGCACCTGCATTATTTGGGTCCATATTTTAGCTATCAAATAGATTGTGTAAGGTTTGTGCATCTCCTGTTAAGGTTTGTACTCCTCTAGTAAAAGTGTTCCTGCAGTGATGAGATTCACTGATTTTTTTCACCCCTTAGGACCTCTACTAGCGTTATCTTTTATGCAAAGGCTTCATGTTTACTAAGGTAATGTGTTCTGCTGCTTTGTCTCCATCCTAGACCATGAGAATCCAATCTGTGACAAAGTAGAGAAAGGTGGAACATACCCTCGGCGTTACCATGTCTCCATGCAGCACAAAGATTATAGCGATGGTGGGTATTCCTGTGCTGCAGGAAGGAACCTTGCTTTTAATGATAAGGTAGCCACTTTATATCCTAGTAGAGATGTCTGCTTCTCCAGCTGCTAGCACCTTTCCTTATTTTGAAACTGGTTGGCAGCGCTAGAAGGATGAATGAGAGAAATTACCTTTTCTGAACTGCAATGGCTTTAAAAGTAAAGGGGGAAAAGATCAGAAATCAGTAGGATGATGCTAATTCCTGTATTCTTGAGGGTTATACAAAGATGAAAATAAAGTATACCCTGACATACCTCATATATTGCTGTCTCTTAAAAAGAGCATATGTTCAAAATACATGAGTAATTTGAATTAATTTATTGGATAATTCTGTAAATAAACTAATTTTCCAACACCAGGGGGTTTCATCTTTTCCTTACAGGTCGGAAGACATTTCCTCGCATTCGGCGCCACCAGGGCAACCTCTTTACACTGGTGCCATCAAGCCGCTCCTTGAGCACCAACGGAGAGCACCTAGGCCTGACAGTACAGTATTTTGACCCCCGTGGGCACCTGCGGTGTGCTGACAGTGAGAATACTCTCATCATGCAGGAGAGGAACATCCCGACAAAGTGTAAGCAAATGTGTAGTAGAGGGAATACCAGAGGTGACAGCGACTTTCCTGTACATTCAAAATGGACAAATGGAAACCATTCTTTACTGAGCCAGCAGCCATCATAGGCTCTAGGGAGAGCTGCTAGCATTTAGGGCTTTCTAACAGATATGATAAAATTTATAAAAGAGATGAGAAGACATTGAGGGGAAAAAATACCAACATTCAGGGCAGTTTTCTGAGGATTTGATTTTCACTTTTTCTGCCAGTAAAATTATTTATTTACTTATGTATTTGTTTATTTTAGAATAGTGGTAAAATTGATGAACTGTCTTTTGGAATCTTTTTATGGTAATCTTTATGGTGTCTTTTTTCACTCAAATGTGTAGTATACAGATTTTAATATAAGACAACAGTATTAGAGAATTCTAACTGCTTTGTATGTGTATATCAGTGTTTGGTAGTATAGTACCCATGAGCACCAATTCACCCCTCCCACTTAAAAAAAAACCAAAAACATTTTCTTAGCAGCAGCTGGGGTGGGCTATGAAATAGGCTTCTGTTTCTGCTGAAAATTGTGGGTTCTAGTTGTTTAGTGTGTTGGGGTTCAGGTTCCATCTCTGCCTTGTACTCAGTATTTTCAGCAGTTAATTGTTCTTTGCCAAATGCATCCACACCTCTAAATGTTTGCTTAGTCCTCTGGTACATGTGGACAGCAGATTCAAGATCTTTATGTACCTTAAGTGTGCTGCCATTTTCATGAAAAGCACACATCCTTTTCTTGTGAATGATTACTTGCTCTCTTGCAGCAATCTTTAATCTAGTTTGCAGATGCTAGACTCAAGTATCCTGTCCTTTTGCTTGTATAAGCTAAGGCTATGCACTTAACCTGGGAATAAGGTATATCTAACCCTATATGCACTTACCTGGGAATAAGTCTCCTGTACAAAAAGGAGATTGTTTCTGTGGACGTTCTGGTGCTTTGTATGCTTATCTAGAAGTAAACTGCACTAAAGAGCTTAGGGCAATAGGATAATTGTATTATTATGCTACATTTTATAAATGATACTTTTTAGTATGTACATGTGATAAAATAAGATAAATTTTGATAAGAAAGTATTGCACTTTTTTTTCATTTTGACCAAAATTTTGATTTTTTTTCCCCTGAGGGCACAGGGAAAGGAAAATCCTAGGGGTTTTTTTTTCCTGTATGACTCCAACATCCTCAGAAGTTTTTAATCTCTAAATCATTCTGTCTGTGGCTCTTAGTTATAAGATACATAAGGACAGTACTGTTCTATTTAGCAGTACTGGGGATGAATGATAGGAGAAACCATTTTGCCATGCTTAGAGGCTCCCCTGAGGCTTTTGAGTCATCATTGATGAGAGATGGCCTTTGGTGTGCATAGCAGTTCTTGTGAACTTAAGACTGACAACTGTATTTTAAAACATCATTTATATGCCACAACTTGCTGTCTTAACTTGGAGTTTGGAAGCATATCTCTGTCTCTCTCATGTGTTGCTTTTAACCCTTCAGAAATTTTATATAATTCCTGTTGATGTGGATAGAGAAATATTTGAGGGTGGCATTAAAATTGAAGTAACTGTTGTATTGAACAGCTCCAAGTGCTCCAGTCAACTGGCGACGAGGAAAACTCCTTGGACAGGGTGCCTTTGGTCATGTGTACTTGTGCTATGATGTGGATACAGGTAGAGAACTTGCAGCTAAGCAGGTCCGGTTTGACCCAGAGAGTCCTGAAACAAGCAAGGTACTTGCATGTCTAGCATTCAGTAAATGTTCTCCAACAGTCTAATGCCTGTTCTAGCAATTTCTTCAACTAGATCTTTACTGAATAGGCTTTCCACCTGTTGCACAATTCAGCTATCCATATGCAGTTTAGGGGATGTTCCTCATCTACTGATCTTGTTGAAATTGTTGGTGGAGCTTCTCCCTGCTCTTCTTGCACCAACTGCGACCACATCTGGGAATGCTTCTCCTCCTCGTACCACTTGAATGGGTGTCAGAATAGGTATGTGCTCTTGTGTACAATTCACACCTAAAAGTTGGGGTGGGTCTTGAAAAGATGAAAAGATAGAATGGAGGAATATTCTGGCTACTTTGAGATTGCGCTCTTGGATCAAGTTTTGGTCAACAGTGTATGATAAGTGCAGCATTCATGGGTGTATCTCCGATGGTGAGAAGCAAAAGAGATCAATGATAGGAAAACATTTGGGATTTGAGTGGGAGGGAGAGAGGTTTACAGTGCAAGGTCTCCAAAGGAAGCTGCAAAACTGTGATTATAAGGTACAAGTGGATAAACAAGCTAGTTATCAATACTATAATATGATGCTCAGTCCTGAGATTATGGTTTGTTATGCCCAAACAAGCCTGGGTTGTAAGCCAGCTTTAAACAAGGATTTGTGGTTGATTTACTAATACTGGCTTTCTTGAACTCAGTAAAGCACAATCCCAAATTAATATCAACTATATGGTGTAACTTTTCCAAATGAGTTGCAACCTGCATCAAGATGGAATTCTTAAATGAATAACATTATACTGTATACTGGTTGGAGCAGGAGAAATAACTTCTTAGCAAAATCCTGCTGAGAGCTTTTCAGTTGTATCACTTACAATTATAACATGTCACCTCGCTGCATATACTCATTAAGGATCACCGTAAACAGTGCTATAATCATGGTTTCCAGTACTGTGAGAAACTATAGTTTAATGAAACCCAATACTCAACTTCTTTGAAGACAAATGCACAAGATGAAATGAGAAAGATGAGGAGGGAGCATACAAATACAAGGCTAATTCTTAGTTCAATAAACCAAGATTTATCATACCAAGGTCATTATGTCTCTTGTAATTCCTCTACAGAGGAACATTTGTGGAAAAGGCCAACATCCTGTTTCTTTACCAACATATAATAACTGCTCTCTTTATGCTTTCAGGAAGTGAGTGCCTTGGAGTGTGAGATTCAGCTGCTGAAGAACCTTCAGCATGAGCGTATTGTCCAGTATTATGGATGTTTGAGGGACCGAGGAGAGAAGACCCTGAGCATTTTCATGGAGTACATGCCAGGGGTAAGAGTTGACTTTGTCCTCTAGGAAACAGTTGTCGTATTTTTCTTACTGCAGTGGGCTGCAATATTGTTTGCTTTTTTAAAGTACTGTTCAATACTTTTCCTGTAAAGGGATCTGTCAAAGACCAGCTGAAGGCTTATGGTGCACTGACGGAAAATGTGACTCGCAAGTACACAAGGCAGATTTTGGAAGGGGTCTGTTACCTTCACAGCAACATGATTGTACACAGAGATATAAAGGGTAAGAGACAAAGTGGGGCAGGTGATCAGTTAATGCATATGTACTTATATTCCTTACTGTGATGCCTGTGCATGGTTGGTTAGCATGGCTGGATTCAAACAGCAGAAGAACATGTGGTTCAATGACAACCTCCACTCAAACTTGAATGTGATTTATTGTGTTCTGAGAACCCAATGACTAGCCCAAAGTCATTCAGTGAGTTTTTTGACTCAAGGATCTCCTGAGTCCCAATCCAGTGTTGTAACAACTAAACCACACTGGCTTTCTGGTTTGAACTTCCATGTGAGAAGGAAATTTTTGCAGAAAACCAACTTATAAAGGGATGCACTTAAAAGCACATGCTGACAATTGTCTGCTCTTTTATAATAAGCTTCTATAGAAATGTCAGACCAAAATCATGGCATGGGGAGGGGACTCTAATCCTGCCACTGTGTTACTGTCCAAAATCTCTGCCCATCCACCCTCAGAGACTGCCATCTGCACCAAAATAGTCATTTGCAGCCAGTAGTCTCTCCAGGGCAAATAGGAGTATTTGGTTGATCTGCATGTGCAAAAGGACATGGTGTAAACCCTCTCTCCCTCTCTGATGCAACAATCCCAAGGTGGATTGAAGCCCACAACAAGGGTGTTTTTGAAAGACAGACAGACAGTTATAAGCATGCACATTAATGTGGTGTGGATTTTGCTACATCATGATGATCCATACAGGAAAAAACTTGATCAAAAACTGGACAAATACATACATAAATAAAAATAAAACTTTTGTTCATCTGTAGAGTTGACAGTTTAAGACAATGTATTCTGCAATTGATGGCAGTAATTGTTCCACTCCACAGTTCCTGGGAAAAGAGACAGGACAAGAACAGGACAGAAGTGGGGAAGCATTCTTTTTATTTCTTCCTTTCTCATACCACAAATGTAGATTACCTTCCCTCAGTATGCATTTTCTCATCTTTCTACACTTCTTGCAACCTATTCCAGATTTGACTAATGTGTTGTAGACTATCTTGTATTGGTGAACAGTTTAGTGTATCATAATGGGGTTGATAACTATACCTTCATACTGTACATTCACTCATTTGTTCCTCAGGAGTCAATTTTTACCCTAACAATACCCTACCTAGTCTTTTACTCTTTTTTCCCTTAACTATATCTAATGGCTCCTTCATGGATCACTGCCTGGTTGTGGCGAAGGGGCTTGCATAGCTCAATGAAGCTATGAGCTATGCCATGCAGGGCCACCCAAGACGGACAGGACATAGCAGACAGCTCTGACAAAACATGATCCACTGGAGAAGGAAATGGCAACCCACTCCAGTATCTTTGCCATGAAAACCCCATGGACAGTACCAAAAGGCAAAACGATATGATGCCGGAAGATGAGCCTCTCAGGTCAGAAGGTGTTCAATGTGCTACTGGGGAAGAGCAGAGGGCTAGTACTAGTAGCGCCACAAAGAATAAAGCGACTGGGTCAAAGCCGAAAGGACACTCAGTTGCAGATGTATCTGGTGGTGAAAGGAAAGTCTGATGCTGCAAAGATCTATACTCCATAGGAACCTAGAATGTAAGGTTCATGAATCAAGGTAAGCTGGATGTGGTCAAGCAAGAGATGACAAGACTGAACATCAACATCTTAGGAATCAGTGAACTAAAATGGACAGGAATGGGTGAATTTAATTCAGATGACCATCAGGTATACTACTGTGGGCAAGAATCCCTCAGAAGAAATGGAGTAGCCTTCATAATCAATAAAAGAGTAGGAAAAGCAGTACTGGGATACAGTCTCCAAAATGACAGAATGATCTCAGTTCGAATCCAAGGCAAACCATTCAACATCACAGTAGTCCAAGTCTATGCCCCAACCACTGGTGCTGAAGAGGCTGAAATTGACCGGTTCTATGAAGGCCTACAACACCTTCTAGAATTAACACCCAAAAATGATGTCCTTATCATCATGGGGGATTGGATTGTTCAAGTAGGAACCCAAAAGATAAATGGAATAACAGGCAAGTTGGGCCTTGGAGTACAAAATGAAGCAGGGCACAGGCTGGTAGAATTTTGTCAAGAGAATACAATGGTCATAGCAAACACTCTTTTCCAACAACCCAAGAGACGAGTCTACACATGGACATCACCATACGGTCAACACAGAACTCAGATTGACTATGTGCTCTGCAGACAAAGATGGAGAAGCTCTATCCAGTCAGTAAAAACTAGACCAGCAGCTGACTGCGGCTCAGATCATGAGCTTCTCATTGCAAAATTTAGGCTTAAATTGAAGAAAGTAGGGAAAAGCACTAGGCCACTCAGGTATGACCTAAATCATATCCCTGATGAATATACAGTAGAGGTGACAAATAGATTTAAGGAATTAGATCTGATAGCCAGAGTATCTGAAGAACTATGGACAGAGGTTCGCAACATTGTACAAGAGGTAGCAACTAAAGACATCCCAAGGGAAAAGAAATGCAAGAAAGCAAAATGGCTGTCTGAGGAAGCTGTACAAATAGCTGAGGAAAGAAGGGAAGTGAAAGGCAAGGGAGAAAGAGAAAGATACACCCAGTTGAATGCATAATTCCAGAGAATAGCTAGAAGAGATAAGAATGCCTTCTCAAATGAACAGTGCAAAGAATATAGAATAGAACTATAGAATAGGGAGGACCAGAGATCCCTTCAGGAAAATTGGAGATATGAAGGGAATGTTTCATGCAAAGATGGGCATGATAAAGGACCAAAATGGCAGGGACCTAACAGAGGCAGAAGAGATTAAGAAGAGGTGGCAAGATTACACAGAGGAACTATACAAGAAAGAGCTTAACATCCCTGATAACCACGATGGGATGGTCACTGATCTTGAGCCAGACATCCTGGAATTTGAAGTCAAATGGGCCTTAGGAAGTCTGAGCAACAACAAAGCTAG